>NW_025222299.1:577652-1071617 GCF_014066325.1 Apis laboriosa
TTTTTTTTTTTTTTTTTTTTTTTTTACTCCATGGATGGATTCGATCCATCCCCATTTTAGATCCCTTTGGATCATTGTCCCGAGAATCTCTCCGCGCTCTTTGTTTCCATTTCAGCCTTCCCGGTTTTATGTCTTCGTTTTTTCTCCTCTCTTTTTACGAGTTTATTTCGTTTATTTGTTTTTTCTCTCTTCTATTTTTGGTCCTGGATATTTTTATCTAGAATTCTTGCAGAATGAGTGCGATGTTAATTGATATCCGGGAAAATTTCGGAGAAACATTTGCACGAGGCAAATGTCGTAATATTATTATTACAAATGTAAGTGAGTCAAAAAATGGGAAATATTAATTTCAATGCAAGTATCAACTCCAATATTCCACGATGAAATTCTTTCTTTGCCAGAAATTATCCACGATTCTTCCCAATAAAAATAAATCCTTCGTCCCATAATGATCTACCAAATTTTTCAATCCACGATTCTTCTCCCCAACAAAAGAATCTTCGTCATTTCCCTTAAATCTTCTCCCACAACGTTTTCGATTTCTTCGTGTTCACCTTCCCTCTCCCTCTTCTCAACTGTTCAGCGAGTTCCAAAGGGAAATTAACGAAACGAAGGAGCATCATTCGCCGTGAATTACGCGTCGAGTGACCCGATATATATACCGGGATCGAAGGAAATGGACCCTCTTTCACCTCTGTCACGTGCTCCAGGAATTTCGACCAGGTCTCCTCCCTGATAAATCGTCGTGCGGATAATTTATGAGAGGGGAAGAGAGAGAGAGAGAGAGAGAGAGAGAGAGAGAGAGAGAGAGAGAGAGAGAGTTATCGTCGACCCTCGTGCGGGCTGTTTACCCCCCGCGTTTGCTAAATCTTCCACGATCAATTGCTCCTCCTTCCCTCCCCCCTTTTTTTCTCGTTGGTCGTCGGTGAACTACACGAGAGCGCTATTTTCGTAATAGTAATTTATTTCTCGCGTCGAACCTTTCTTTTCCGGAGGCGAGTATGGAAAGGTTTTCATACCATCGAACCTGATAAGGTTTTTGTTATAGAATTTAAAGTTCACTGAAATTTTATATATATGATTTCATTATTGAATGTTGTCAGCAACATTACCATAGTTGGTAGCTATTTGTTTCTCTTCGATACACGTATTTCAAATGTTTTATAAACAGATACGCGCAATCACGTATAATCAAATATATTCATTCAGCTAAACCCGTATATTTTATTTATTGTTTTCCACTGCCCAGTCAACAGTTTTAACGACGTCCTTTTTTTCTCTAGAGTGGATCAATTAAGGAATAAGAGGATTGCGTGTTTGAATTTATTGATTTTGGATTTTTTTTTTTTTAATTTTTGAAGGACGATGTTCGACCGATAATGAAGGAGATGAAGTTCCCTCGATCGATCGATAATGTAGTGACGTAAGGTAATATTCAAAGGGAGATATCAATTGAAAGGTTTATATGCTTGTTCTCTTTTCTTTTTTTTCCTCTTTTCAAGCTTCCATTGCGCGTAATCGATATTCGAGACGCGCAAGATTTCACGATGGAAAATTAACGAGGGGCGGCGTATTAACGATAGAGACGATTATTGAAACTGAATTAAGTCGGAGGGGGACGATTTAAGCAAGCCATTAGGGTTCGCCGTGTAACGTAAACCTCGAAGGAAAGAACGTGGAATGGCACTCAAAGGGCTCGATCTCCTCTGAGGAGGAGAAAATTCATGGATAAAGTTCCAATTTTCAAATTCACCGGCTGCTTTTACGGAGAGTGGATTAATTTTACTTTCATATCTGCAATTTTGATGTATAAAACGGCCTCGAGAGAGAGAGAGAGAGAGAGAGAGAGAGAGAAAGAGAGAGCTGCACACCGTGCAGGTCAAGTAAAAGTGATTTAAATATAGACGTAAAAAGGGATATAATACTTCGGTTAAAAGTTGCGTAAAAAAAGCTATTAAAAGTTGTTAAATAACGTAGTTGAAAATTGGATCGATTAATAGTTTATCCTATGAACGATTAATTATTTTAAAAATACAATTTCCGTGTAGAAAAATAATAATAATCTAAGTACATTCAATGTTCGCAATTTAATTTAATGATTTGAAAAATTTTAAAAGAAGATTAATTATAATCGTTTACGAAAATCAATCAGATTCTATAAATAGATGAATTAATTACTTGTTGACAATAAATGGAATGACGAAAATTTCACCAACGAAATCATTTGTTTACAACTTGTTTATACGAAAAATTCACGAACCTTCCCCGATTATTCCGTGTTTCGTTTGTTACGAATGGTCCCTAAGGACAATGTAAAAATTGGGCAGCTCGACTATGATGCACGATAATTGAAATAACTGGTCCGCTTGTTCCGCTCCAAATGAACGCGAGTGCGGTTTCATTAAAACCAGCGAAATATACGGAATATCTAACGGGATACGTTATATAGCCCGTACGAGGAGCGAGAATTTTGTAGAGATAATGCAATGAAATGTTATTAGAAGTGACTGTAAGTGATAACACGCGAGCTTGATAAATTACGAGCAAATAAATATCACCCGTTATTTGGAAAAAATTGTACTATTAAGTTAAGTTACGAATTACGTATCTTTCACATATTACTCCAAATAATTAGCACTCGCTATAAACGACTTTAATCATAATTAATAATTACATATATGCGATTATAAGTTACATTTTATTATTACTTCAAAACTATCCAACCTAACTTAACTTATACTCGATATAGATACATATTCGAACATATCACTTTATTATCCAAATAATTATCCAATTTTATTATCCAATTATCGAAAATAATAAAGTGGTATGTTCGAATATATATCTATATCGAGTATAAGTTAAGTTAAGTTGGATATGTAAAAAAAAAAAAAAAGATTCGAATTTCACAAATATGTGAAAAGATCGTAGAACCATCGCTTAACCTAAATCATTTTCGATTTCACGAAAGATCACGCAAAATAATAAATTCCTCCGCATCGATCCAACCTAACCTAATCTAACCCTTATCGCGGAGGATATCAGATTCATAGAATATACCGCGTTTATCCACGTGAAAAAAAAAACTACTCTTCGAACTTGACCAAAATCATTTTCAATTTCACGCAAAATAATAAATTCCTCCGCATCGATCCAACCTAACCTAACTTAACCTAACCTAATTAACCCTATCGCGAAGAATATCAGAATATACCACGTTTATCCATGTGAAAAAAAAAAAAACTCCTCGAACTCGACCAAAATCATTTTCAATTTCACGAAAATTCACGCAAAATAATAAATTCCTCCGCATCGATCCAACCTAACCTAACCTAACCTTATCGCGGAGGATATCAGATTCATAGAATATACCGCGTTTATCCACGTGAAAAAAAGAAACTACTCCTCGAACGTCACCAAAATCATTCTCGATTTCACGAAAGTTCACGCAAAATAATAAATTCGCATCGATCCAACCTAACCTAACCTAATCTAACTTCTATCGCGGAGGATATCTGATTCATAGAATATACCGCGTTTATCCACGTGAAAAAAAGAAACTACTCTTCGAACTTGACCAAAATCATTTTCAATTTCACGCAAAATAATAAATTCCTTCGCATCGATCCAACCTAACCTAACCTAACTTAACCTCTATCGCGGAGGATATCAGATTCATAGAATATACCGCGTTCATCCACGTGAAAAAAAAAAAAAAAAAAAAAAACTACTCCTCGAACCCGAGGATTTGCATAATCCCATATAAACGTATTCCCTCCCCCTCGCCGGGGGTGTAAGCGACGTTAATTGTCATTCAAATTGCCCGACCGGATCGAAAATGAAAAATACACTTCCTTTGTGTCCACGTCCCTTACTCCCTTCCACCGTTGTGGGTAGAAGTACAATTGAAAATTTCCGCTCGAAATGGGACGATTTATCAAAGCCGCCCCCGCCCGATCAACGATAATTCGCCCCAGCCCTCAATAACGCGTAGCACCGCGTTAATTGCCGTTTTAATTGCCGCAAGCCGCCTCAAGTCTTTTCGCCACGTTTTTTTAAAGAAGCGGCGGCGGCGGCGGCGGCGCACCGCCAACCCTTCCCCATTGTCTCTCCGCCGTTTCCTCCCGTCGACTCGAAACTCTATTTAATCTCGCTCCACCTCCACCCCCCGTTTAATCTCGGCAACGTAGATCCACCGTCATCATTGTATACCTTTTCCCTCCTCCGTTGCCCGCGACGCCGGCTTTAATTACATTGATTATCATCGTAATGGCCGCCAAGAATTCGCGACACCGGTTATTATTCCGTGAATATCCATGCGTGTATCACGCGTTAAAGCTTCCCTTAAACCACCAAAAAGAGATGTATTGTACGTTTTATACAGATTGTCGAATTTTATATATATAGATGTATATATAAAGATCAGAGAGAATGGCAAATGTGTATACATATCGATCCAACCTAACCTAACCTAACCTCTATCGCGGAGGATAATAATTTATGTTGTTCGAAACTGGAATAAATAATTGAAATAAACGGGGGGACAAAACGATCTGTTGAGTTTTCTTTCTACTCTCAATCGAATCTTTTGTGCTTCCAGCAAAGATCACGAGTCGTGATTTAATCTTCGAATTTATATACACATATATATATATATATATATATACACGTGTCGTATACGTGTAGTATTTCATATTTTATATACAAAATACGAAATTCTTCCGCAAGGGAAAAATTCCACGGAAAAAAATCGCATCCATCCTCGACTCGCGTCCATTTCCCATCCCCGAAACGAAAAAAATCTAGGCGACCTCGGGAGAGGGGGGGAAAAAAGGAAAAAAAAAATCTACGTCCAATTAACCGCTCGTCGCCACCTCCAAAAATTCGTCGAAAGCGTCGACAACCCTGTATCCGATAGCCGTATAAATCCAGGCGTCGCGACACGACCGTGTCGCAAAGTCGAGCACGGTGAAACGAACACCGCCCCTCTCCCCCTTAAAAAACGAAGAATATGAAGAAAAATAGCGAAAAAAGAGGAACAAAGAATAGGAAAAGGGGAGATACGAACCTGTTAAAAGTTCGGACGATTAATTAATACTTGTCCCCTCCTTTCTTTCTTTATTTCTTTTTTACGCCTCCATCAACGAGGGATCCCTCCTTGTTTCGTCTTGGAGAAAAATTGGTCTCGGAGAAATAGGGTAGAAAACGTTTGGACGTTTTCGACGTTTCTTCCTTGCTTCGTTTATTTTTGCAAATTTCGCGGTTTGTCGACGAATAAGAATCGGACGAGGGTTGGAAATAGCTTGTTTCGTAACATTATTTAGCAGGAGGGAACGAATTTATATGACGAGTTTTCGAGCTTCACCAGTCCCTTATTCTTTTTCTTTTTTTTCGTTTCTCGTGGTTTTGGGCTCGAAGACGACTTTAACAAAAATTACCTCGTATCCTGAAATGGCGAGAGGGGGATGTAAGAGGAGAAATTTTATTCAATGATTATGGGTCCAGTAGTTGGAGGAATTCGTGGGGAAGAGATTTCGAAGAGAATTTACTTTTTTCTTTTTTTTAGGAAGATTAGAACAAGTCGAGTGGTAAAACGTGTTGTTGGAAATATAATTTGAAATACGATTTATATATATATATAATTTCAAAAATTAGTAATTGCTTCGTTTCTTCATCCCCTTTTCAAGATTCTTTAAAGATTCAATACAATTAGATTATTCCCAACAACACCTTAGACTGCAATAGAAAATATAAAAATCTTGATGGAAATGTACATTCTCTCCATTCCCGTATTAATCGCATCAGAATCTAAAATCTTATGCATAAAACATTTGCGTGCTTAAATAAGAATGGAAAATCTTTCTCTCCGTTCCGTGGCTAACGCGATAATCGTTTCGGAAGCAAGGCAAACATGGTAGCATCGCGATAACAATTGCTTCATCAATTTTCTAATTTGGTACGACTCCAACGACTAACTAACGGCAAAGGAGGGAAAGAGGGAGCCTCGAAGAGGACGAGAGACAAACGTTAACGAGGCTTGCAATAATCCAAACGAGACGAGAACAGAAGTTAAACTTGTTCGCTTTCTCTCTCTCTCTCTCTCTCTCTGTTGGTCCCCCGGGCCATCGAGGCCGCCTCTCTCAAAATCATTTGGTTAACGAATCGCGTGCCTCCACCCATTCCATCGAAACGCCCCTCCCCCATTTACGTGTTCTTCGACGGCCACCAGGAGGAAGAATCTTCGCTCCACGCTCGTCTCGAATCGATTCTCGAAAAATATATATATATATATATATATTTTACTCTCGACCTTCGACCAACTTTTCCCAACCTCGACGCCAAACTTCCACCATCGACCAACCCCTCTTCTTCGAGAGCTGAACATTGAATGTTCTCTAACAAGTTCTCTGCTCTTTTTTAATTTCACCTACGGGTTTCGAACGTACGTACGTCTCTTCTTCTTCTTCTTCTTCTTCTTCGTCTTTCTTTTCGCTCCCCTCTTTTTCCCTTCGTTTCTCGTTCGATTCTTCTTCGTTAAGTTTTTCTTTTTTCCTTATCCAATGGAGAAGTGATGATGGGAACGATTTTTTTATTAATTTTGTGGAAAAATTAGATGGATTGATTTTTTAGTATTCAGTTATTGAGATTTTCGAAAGTTTTTTTTTTTTTTTTTAATGTCAGAATATTAAAAGTATATCTTCTTTCAAGCTCCATGTTCTTTTTATTATCTTATTTATTTTATTGCAGGTATGATATATTTTGTTAATAAAACTGTGATTAATAGATTCCATGGTGCAATTTATATTTAATGGAGGATGATTTAACGTGGTTTGAAAAAAGCAAAAATGGCTGAAAACCAGATAAGATTTTTCACGTGTTCTTGAACGTTGATTACTCTGTATCCTCTTGAATGCAAAATATAAGTTAAGCAAAGTTTTTTCCCTCCTAGGTGCAGAGAGTTCAACGTAGTTCTCTCTACGTTTTTACTCCTCTCCCCCTTTCTATTCGAAAAAAAATATGCAGATTTATTTACGTGAAGAAGAATAAGTTTCGCGAAGAAGTTTTTAACGGAATTTCCTGTGAGAGGTTGTTAAACAGTAAGATGCATTTCATGAACTATGCAATTCGTTCTATTCTTTTCTTCTTCTTTCTCCTTTTTCCTTTTTCCTTTTTCCTTTTTTTTTTTTGCGTTGTTAGTCGATCTTTTCCGTTTACATTTTCTTTTTAAAATGTACCAAGTTTAAAGAATTATATTTAAAGGAAAGAATCGATAAGAATCTTTTAATAACTTTTACTCGAACAAAGTTGTTTTATCTCGAATCTCTGGAGGGCAAAAAAAAAAAAAAAAAAAATTTCAGTGATCTTACGTTTATTATATTCCCAAAACGAATCTACTATTATTAAAAAAAAAAAACAAATTATAAATATTTCTAAATAACAAAATAATAACGATAAACCTCTAAAGAGAAAACTTACAAATGTATAAACAAAAATCTAACATTTATTGACAAAACAAAATTACATTCCTCGCGTTCAAAAGCAAAAAGAGTTCTAGAAATTCTAAAAATTCTAAAAAGAATAAATAAAAAGTATTATTATCTACTTGAACAAAATAAAATTAAAAACGTTCGTTATTAAATCTTCAAAATAGAACTACTATGTAACAAGAACAAAAAAGATATTACATCCCTGTAGTATAATAAAAACGACGAGAAAAAAAAATCGATATCCATCAAAGACCAATATATATATATATATATATATACACACATGTAATTACACTTTCATAAAAAAAACCCAATTAACTCGCACTATAAAAAAAAGAAAAAAAGAAAAAAGAAAAGAAAAGGAAAATACGAGATCACTGTCAATATCCCTTCAACGCACCCATCGATAAAAAAGTGAAGAGAAATCGGCTTCTAGGGCCAAAATATCCACCTTAATTTCGACCCCGTTTTAATCAAGCATCGTTTCAATTCGTTTGCCCAACGCATAATCGAAAACGATAAATCCCAGGAATCGTCGAGTCTCGCTCTTTTCGACCATCGCTGATTTTCAACGACGATCGACTGTGAAACAACTGTGAAACAAATTTTAGAGACAAACTTTATTTCCCGTAATCTCGTAAACGAGGCTATGGCGAATATGGATTACAGGATGAGCGATTTTAATTTACAAAATTTAATTATCCTCTCCTCCCGAAGTAATCGTTTTTAAAAATGGGTGTTTGAAAGCGGGACTCGTCGCGCTCCAACAAAGGGGGAGTTAATTTCAATTTGAAACGTTATTTTTATAAATGAATGCGTAAAAATGAAGATTGATTTTTTCTTCCTTTTTTTTTTTTTTTTTATTTTGTTTTTGCGCTCATTTCTCTTCCCTTTGTTTTTTATTTGTTTAATTTGATCGTGGGCAAATATATTTTTCACGTTATATTTTAGTTATTTTTTCTTTTTTTTTTTTTTCACTGCTCTCTTGATTCTCGAAAAATTCTGAAATTATTTATCCAAGCCTGTATTTTCGATTACAAGATAATCTCTAACAAAAAAAATCTCTTGGAAGAAATTTACAATACTTGTCCCACGCACCATAAATGATCCAAATTGTCCAGCTTCCAAAGACAGTTTCTTCTAACAATATTAAAAAACTATCTATTAAAATATAAATATCGTAAAATCAACACGTTGAATTACCTTTTGAAGACCAGTATCACGCACACACATGTATACATAAATTCTCTTCAAATATTTACAAATTGATCGAGTTGAAAACACTTGGCAAACACTTAAACTACTCTCCTTTTAATAATTGCACAAATTCCCTTGGAATATTTTCACCGATACACTCATCATAAAATGAACACATGTTCCAATTTCACCAAAATATCTTTCCTGAAAACACCATAAACAAAGAGAGAAACCTGTGGAGGGTCAGCCATTTCCGTTCGTTGTCCCAAGTTCGTCTTAAGGTTAACCGAAAATTCGAAGTATTCAGGTTTTATCCTGGAGAAAAGGTGGGGAACAGAGCAGTTTCCGAATCCAGTTTCTTCTTCTCGATCTCCATCGAGTGGTAAACCGTCGAACAGAGATGTTTATCGGCCAGGCTGCGAAAAGGGGGTCGTCTCTTTCGCTATCTACGAGGAGGAGGAGGAGGAGGAGGTGGTGTCTTCACACTATTTACGTTCCCTTCCTTTTCTGGAGAATATTCTCTCCCTTTATGTGGTCACCGGCTGCGTTTCTGAAGAAATAAGAGGGAGGATTCTTCGAGTGGAACTCTTTCCATTTCTTTCCATCTCCTTTTCCTTCCCGAAACGTTTAAAACAGGGATCGAAGGTGAATTTCTTGGTGGAAGTTTTAAAAAATTCTTGGGACGATCGAAAGTTAATCCTTTGAATTTTTAACGAAACGAGAAATTATGAATATATCGATAATAATATAATAATAATAATTCGTTTATATATATATATATATATATATATATATATATATATATATATATATATATCTTCCGAGAGAATACGTGATGGATGCTTTCAATGCCGAGTGTCGACTGACTTTGAAATGAAGACGTGAGAAACTTATTCGTTATCAATGTAAATATTTCCATTTCTTCGAGCGTCGTGGGATTAACACGGAGACGAAAAGAAACAAAAATAAATACCATACCCGACTCTACCTCTATACTTTCAGATATATTATACTTTAAATACTTTAAATATCTTACGTATTCGAATAATTATTAAATAATATTTCAACATATAAATTTAAAAAATAAATAAAACACACTGTTCCTTAACGATTATTATCGTATCAAACACAGGCGTAAGAAATTACCTTAATACAATTTCAAATTTAATTTAAAAATCACTCACGACTCGAAGTGGAAAGATTCGAAAGAAAAAATTTCAATAATTAACGCAGCGAACTCTTTTGATTATCATCCTTTCGAGTCGCATTCCATAGCTAATAATAAACAGGCTAATATCGTTAGCGACGATCTGCGCATGCTCCTATATTATACACGCGTTGACCGAATTTCGACGGCCGTGTATAGAGACCGCGATCAGCTTCAATATTTGCATCGAGCGATCCGGCGCCGATTAATTAGCAAAATGTATATTTGTTCCCAAGTTAATGCAACAAGATCGTTTCGGTATTGCTTACGTTGTTTCATTTAGGGGCAAAGCCCGATCGTGATCGATCCTAGTCGATAAACAAAATTCATCGAACCGAGGCAACGCGCAATTGGTAAGATAATGCGAGACCAGTGAAACTCGAAATCTTTTGCTTTCGATTTTTGATCTCGAAGAAGAGGCGTGTCCTGATTTTATTCATCGATGGTAAAACTTTTCTCGTTTCAGTAGAAATGAAATTTATCTAAATTGTTTCGTTTAATTTCGAGAACGATCTAATTGTTCCAATCTTTCTTCTTTTAATTATTTGTTTTTAATCATTAAAAATTTTATATTTAATCGATGAAATTGTTAATCCATTTTTTTTCTATTAAATCAATTGGTCATCAATGATATTGATCATATGAATATCCTGAATTTAATAATATTGAATTTGATTCATATATATTAAATTATAGAAACTTAAATCAATTTCGATTATTAGAAACTGATAATCGAATAATTATTCCAATAAGAATTCCTTTACGATTAATTACTACATCAACAGATGTAATTCATTCATGAACTGTTCCATCTTTAGGAATTAAAAGTTGATGCAGTCCCAGGTCGAATTAATCAATTAAATTTAATTAGAAAACGACCAGGAATTTTCTTTGGTCAATGTTCAGAAATCTGTGGAATAAATCATAGATTTATACCAATTACAATTGAATCAACTTCATTTAATTTTTTTTTTAAACTGAGTAAATAAACAAAGATAAAAAATTAGTTAATTAGAATATAAAATTAGTTTGTCAAACTGAAATAAATTTTACGAATTATTTTTTAAAATTTCATTAGATGTCTGAAATTAACAGTGGAAATTATTGAATCATACTTTCGAAAAGGAAGATATTTGCATCGACGAAAATTCTTCGAAGGGGGAGGGAAAAAGAAAAAGAATTCGAAACTCATCGTCACACACTTTTAAAAGCAAATTCAACCCCCTCCGCGAGACCTCCCTCCTATCAACCCTCCCGGTTTCATCAACGTTTCCGAACCTCTTGCTTGCGGAAGAACCTCGTCCGATGAGGGGGAGGAAGAACCGAGAGTCCAGTCGAAGGAAACAATCCCTGGAGTAAGTTTTAATAGAAACCAGTTCCCCTAAGTTCGCGCCGGTGACACGTCATTAAAGAAAGAACATTTTTCTCCGACCAGCCACCACGGTTGTCCTCCGTTTTCGCGAAAATTACACCAACGATTCTAACGCGAATATCCCGTTTTCTACGGGAATGGAAAAACGCTGGATAGAAGATTTTTCTTCCGAAAGGAGAAATAATAATAATAATAATAATAGTAATAATAATAGTAATAATAATAATAATAAGAAAGAGAGAGAAAGAGAGGGGGGAAGAAAAGTGAATCGTCTCGGTGAATTGATTTCGAAGGACGAAGCGGAGGATCGTGGAAGAATTATACCAGAATTATACCAGAAAAAAGGTGAATCTTGATATCCCTCTCCTGTCTGGAATTTTTTTTTAGAAAATTAGATTCCTCCCTTCGTCGAACGTTTCGTTTCACGTATTCCGATTGAATATTTTTCTTTTTTCTCTCTCTCTCTCTCTCTCTCTCTCTCTCTCGTAGATTCGAAGAGTTTGAGATGGTTTAGAGGAATGGCAGACAGGTTGAGACAGTATGTACAGCATGTACATGTTATGGGGGTTGGAATTAATTCGAGGCTTTGATGGTATGACTTGATCGTGGCGACTTTGAACGATGAATAACTCTGGTTTACCAGATTGCGAAATTGCGTATCCTCGATTGTAAAGGGTAAGAAAATCTTCCTTCCAAGAAAAAAGTAAATAACAGTACTTATTAGAAAGCTGATCAAAGAAAAAATGAACGATTCAAAAAAAAAAAAAAAAAAAAATCAAATCGCGCACACAATATATTATTCCTGTTTCAATTTTCAAAAATTCAAGGTATCGAGGGAATATTACTTATTTAAAAGAAAGAATTTCTTCTCCTCTCCTCTCTTCTCCTGCTCTTCCTTCGAAACCATTCAACATTCTTCGTATCGTTAAAACCAAACCGGAGACATTTAAATGGCCTCCCTCTTTGTCTGGAACAACCCCTTCTCCCCTGATGAAACAACGCGAACCCATACGAACGTTTCTCTCTCTACCAACAACAACAACAACAACAACAACAACAACAGAGGAGAGGGGGGGAAAAAAATCCTCGAGAGGAACTATATATTCGCTCGTTGAACCGAGACGAGTCGAAAAGTTCTTCTAGGGCGGCGCGAACGCGACAAAAAGGGGTGGAGCCGAAACAAAGAAGGCCTTCACCAACTTTTCTTATCAATGCATCAACCCTCGCGATAGAATTATCCCCCTCCCTCCTCTCTCTCTCTCTCTCTCTCTCTCTCTCTCTCTCTCTCTCTCTCTCTCTCTCTCTCCACCTACTTTTTCGACTTTTCCTCCTACCGAAAAAGGAACCGGCCAGAGAGAACAATAGATCCCTCCTCTCCTCCTCCTCTCTCCCTCCCCTCCTCGAAAAGGGTACACGTGAATACTAAATTTTAAAAGTAAGCCCCCCGCCCGTCCCGGGCAAATTTATGGCCGGCTACAAGTTTACAATTACACGGAAGAACGGGGGTGGGGNGGGGGAGGAAGAGGGTGGAGGGGGAGGGGAATCCGCATCTTAATCCCCTTTTTATCTCTCCGCCACCCCCATCCGTTCCACTTCCTCCATCCCCCTTTTGGCCGGTTATCCGTGACCTTTCACGGAGGAAGGGGGAGGAGGATCCATCCCCTCCCCCCGTAGCAGATGGTAGATACCGAAAATCTAGGATTAGGAAGGGAGAGGGGGGGGATATACTTTTGGAAATTTGTCGATTTTTGTACTTTTTCATTGTTATTGAGAGAGAGAAAGAGAGAGAGAGAGAGAAAGAGAAAGAAGAGTTGATTTATGGTGAGAGGAATATTTTATGAGATATTTATGAGAATGTTGAAATATATTTCGTTATTGAGTAATTTAGAATAAAAATTGTCATTTGAAACGTGAAAAGAGAATATGAATATATTGTACGGTTTCGCGAACACATGAAAAATTATTTTAAATTTTTGTAAGTATATACATGTATATATATATATGTAAAAGACCAAATTTACTTGAATAGGAAAATAGCTCTTCGCATACATTTCCGTTTGATGGGAATAAATTTCGGGCTAACTCGACCGGTTTAAAAATAATGTCCACAAAATAGGTTACGTCGCATATAGGTTAAACAGAATCGCGGAAGCGGTACGTCAATATTAATAAATAATCATTTCTCGCGAAGAAAAGAGAAAAATACTTCTTGTTATATACGAAGATACGCAGAACCATGAAATATATAAAAATCTTAAAGTACACAAACTGTGTAATAGCTAAAAAATACACGTGTATTTGAAGAAGATAAAATATTGAAATTATTCCAGAAGACCTAAAATATACAAAACTTAGAACTACTGAAATCGCCGAATTATGTGATAAAAAAAAAAGACATACGCTTCCTAAAAAAAAGTACAGAAAATTTTCCAAAAATAATCCAAAAACAAACTACCCAAAATTTTCTCCTAAAATATAAAAATTTAAAATAAAATCCCAAAATAAAGAAATTAAATATCCAAAGTATTAAAATTTATTTTTACAAATAGCTAAATATTATATACCAAGTCGATCGAGACAACCATTAACAAAAATATCAAATATAACAAAATACCTAAAATATCGTAAAACTCTACCGAAATATCTATTGTTTAAAACCTACCAAAAGCAAGGAAAAAAAAAACGGGGAATAGCACAAACACACGCTTGAAAACAATTTACAGAGCAATCAATTTCCCGGTTACCGGAAGCACGATGGATTTAACCAACGGAAATACATATATATATATATATATATAACGCTTTAAACTCCGGATGGGATAGCAGAACGGCGGCAATGACACCGGAGGCAAGCTCTGGAAGCTCTTGATACCGTCTACCGATTCCCAGACTGTTTCCATCATACTCTAAATTCCAAGTTTATACGTGCCGTCATTGGGCAACATCTGCGCGGACGCACGTGCTCGTTCAAATTTACTCTAGCCGTCTCTAGCATCCTTCGAATTACGCTGTTCTACACCGCGCCGGATAACCCCTTATTACAATTGAAATTAGTCCCGTTGCCGAGCGAATTCGCTCGCCGCCATTTAAGGTTAACCTTAAATAATTAACGACGATCTTTGTACGCGGCCCTCGATTCGATCAATGTATATTCTCATTTTTCTCGTGAGAAGAGAAAAAAAAAAATTTATTTAGAAGAAGATACAAATGTTTTGATATATTGATATATTTAATTGTGATATTTATGGATATTTATTGTTCCGTTTATATATTACTGTTCTTACTGTTAAATTAGGTTAATAATTAATAGGAATAGAAATTTGCGCGGAACGAAGAGGAAAGAATATAAGAAATTGTTCGAATAGCCTGTTGTGCTTACTGAAGGATAAGACGATTTCGCGGAGTTAAAGCGATTCTTGGCACGAGTCGTGATATCTCCCTATCTTAAGGGAATTCCCGCGGTGCCTTTCGATTAAACGACTAATTGGGAATAAAGGAGAGGCAGGGCGGCGGTGACATCTCGACGAGATATTAAATCGAATTATAAAATTAAACGCAGCTTAAACCGTTAATATTATTCCTGTTATTATTCCTGTTGTTATCTAATCGATTTAAACGCTACCGTGTCTCTTTCGGTGAACAATCCCTTTATCTTATTATTTATTCGATTTATTTAATATTATATAATTAGGATTGAAGTTTTATTAAAAAAAAAAAACTTATTAAAGAGATTTAAAATATATATGTATATTTCGATTAATGATTGCAAATTTAGTAGAAAAAAAGTTTTTATAATACAGAATACAGAAAATGAAAATAAAGAGAAACGATTAATTTGTCCTCGACGAAGCATTAATTCAACGTCAAAAAAAAAAAATTTAAATCCGCATACGCTGTGAAAAGAAGTTGTTTCTTTAACCTCGGCCAAATCCCTCGAAATCTACATTTTACTAAAAGCATGAGAAATAAAAAAAAAATAATAATAATAATAATAATAAAAATCTTCCCTTCTAAATCCTCGAAAACCTAAAACGCGACCCGTTCCATTAACGGAATATTAAAATTTACTATAAAAATTCGCGTATCGTGGAAAAAGAGGAAGCTTTCGCTATCTCGCGATGAAAATAATTTCGATAAAATGTAACGCGGAAAATTTCGATTTTCAACGAAATCCAATAAAAAAAAAAATCACGTGGTATTGCAGACAAACAAAAGTAAATTCTCTCGTTCTTCGAGAGAAATCGAAAATACAAATGCTGCCTCCGTAAAAGGAATAATTAAATTTTACGAAGAAAAATTCTCGAAAATATACGATACAAAACAAAAAACTCATTCCGCCAAACTTGGCTTAAAATAACCGTGGACAAAAGAGCAGAAAATGCAAAAAAATTTAAAAAAACATCCATATCTCACAAAATAAAATGATTCCAACACAAATATAATTTCCTTCCAATATCGACAATGTTTAAAACATTCTTCAACTCAAAAAAAAAAAACGAAAAAAAACTAAATAAAAAAGCTAAAATAAAAAAAAAGAAGCTACTTTCGAATCAATCAAAATCAAAAAAAAAAAAAACTTCCCCGCGAATTTCCAGAAAAACTTTCCAGGAAATATTTTAAATATCTACTTTCCTTTCAAACAAGAGAGAAACGAGAGAGAAAGAGGAAAAGAAAGAAAAGATCATCTCGAGCGCAAAAAATCCAAAATCCCAAAATCCAAAGGGTAGCCACCGAAGGGTATTAATTCGAAGGGAGGAGAATGCAATGCACGTGGCGGTGGGAAAAGGAATATTTTTTTTTTTCAACGAAGATAATATTGTCGATACGGTAAGCATCGGGCAGAGATCGCGGTGGGGTAAATCAAATCGAAACCGAAAAACTCATATCGGTTTAATAAAGCGCCTCTGGACATTCATTCCCCTCCTCCCCCTCCCCGTGCGCTGATTACACGCCGATGGGGTTATTCACGAGCTCCGTTTCCTTTTTTCCCCCCCCTCCCCCTCTCTCTGTTTTATTTCCACCCCCTGCCCCCTTCTGAAGCGAGTCGGTAACGGTGAAACGTGTACGGGGTCGCGATCGACGCGAAATTGGTCCGATGCCAGATCGAGCTTAAAGCTTTTCCACTGGCCGCTGCAAATAGTACGGCGGAGCATCGCGTGGCGGATAGTAGTAGTACTAGTCGGTCAGATATATTTGAAAAATCGCCGTCGCCGATCCGTTTGAGAAAATATTTGCAGTTATTTCGCCCACGGAAACTGGACGCTGGGGAAAAAGCAGGAAGAGGAAGAGGCGTGTTTCTGTTCTCACTTCCCCTTTCTCTTTTCTCCCCTTTCTTTATCGTAACACTCTCTTTGGCGCGTTTTCTGAAAAAGTACGATAAAATTTAAGAGAAAGGTAATTTTAAAAATCTAGGATTTTTTGACATTTGAAGGGAGAAGAAATGCTTATCGATCGATGCTTGGGAATGGTTGGAATGATTGAAATTGGAATTGAAATTTTGAACCTGTTATTCCGAAAATTATTTATTTGTTATTGGAGGAAATGTGAATTGAATAAAAATGGAAGAAAATACGCGTTCCTGTTATTTGTTATTACGCGTATTACATTCGAAGAAATGAACAAATTTTAAAAATCCTAGGAGATCGAATCGTCAAAGAGATTGTAAAAATATCGATCCGCGGAGAGATATATCGATGGAATAATGGAAACCTCTGCTCTCATTACAGGAGAGGCGTGTTTTCGTTTCGAATTCGTTCGGCTCGACCTCGTAAATTTCTAAGGGGGATGGCAAAAAAAAAAAAATAATTTCACGATTTCCTATCTGGCATCTGGGAAGGGGGAAAAAAAAAGGAAGCCGGTTTGCCGGGATTGGAACCGATCCAGACTTTCCTATAAATATTACCAGCCCGTTGATCATATCTTGAAATGTTAATTTGAGGGAGGGATCGAATTTATTGGATTTTCTCTGACAAACGATTCGTTCCTTCAAACGTGTAGATACTCGAGGGTTGATAAAAAAAAAAGAAAGA
Source organism: Apis laboriosa (assembly GCF_014066325.1). NCBI lineage: Eukaryota > Metazoa > Arthropoda > Insecta > Hymenoptera > Apidae > Apis > Apis laboriosa. Next base: position 594,945 of record NW_025222299.1, read on the forward strand.
AAAAGTAAAGGAAATTTTTCATTTCAAAAGAAATGCAAATTTAACAAGTATATAATGGAGAATTAGATTGAAGAATTCATCGTATTCATATTGTAAAAACATATATATACATATATATTCTTAACTTAAATCTGTCTCGTTTTAATTTTTTATCTACGCGAGATATCGTTATTGGAAGAAATTTTCTATCGTTTAATTGATCACAAAAACTAATAAATCTACACCTGACTTTAACTTTTCGCAATGAAAGATTTTGTTCGACAAGATAAGTGTGAAACTGATTATTAAAAAAAAAAAAAAAATAATTAATACATACGTTTAAATGTGAAATTAACGAAAAAGAAGAAAAGAAAAGAATTTATATCCATCGAAAATCGTTCGATTCTAATTGCTCGTTATAAAATATTGGCGACTTGGTCACGTATTCCGATAAAGGAGAAGGGTATGAAAAGGCGAAGGGGGAGGGGGGAAAATTTGTGTAAACCATGATAAGGATAGAAAAGATTCCCATTGTACGGGGAGGACAATTTCTTCGTGGAACAAGAATGCTTTCGAAATGCGAAAAAGCGTCCTCGAGTTCTTCAAATAGAGCAATATATATTTTCGTCTCTCGAGGCTTTTCAACCGATCTTAACGACGTATGAAAAGCCAGCAGGACAGATGTCTTTCGAGATCCTTTGTCGGAGATTTTTTAGAAAACATTGTGTACGAGAGGTGTTCGAGACATCCTTAACCTTCGTTACCTCTTTTTCTCTTTTTCATCAAAGCAACTTTCGTGCTACACGTCACTACAAGAGGTAGAAGATTATTTATTTATTTAACTCTCTGTTGCATGAATTTTTATAACGAGTTGAAAAAAATATGTATGGCTGTTAAAAACGAGTCATGAAATAAATAATAACGGCATTCTTATTTTTTTTTAAAAATAATTGACGGATGTATCCCTTTGAACACATCATTGAAATTTAAATCCCCGATTATGGGAATGCAATAGAGGGTTAAATTACAAAAGACGAGTAAAAAAAATATATGCGTGCATTCTATACACGTAATAAATAAATGTATTTATTCTTTTGATCCTCCAATAATGGAAACTTTTATTCTTAATTAAGAGCCTGATTTATCCCGTACATTCCGATTACCTATTATGTAATCTATTGTGCTATTATATATACTAGATTTGCAAACCCGTTTGACCACAACGCATACCTTGTCTCTTAATCACCAGAAATTTCATCATCGCTCTTCTAACCGCGAGCATTCCGTTATTTACATTTATGCTATTTAAGAAATAGATGAGAATTCTAAAATCTAGATTTTAATTTTATATTTCATTTTCATCTCGACAATTATTTACGACAGATATTTTCAGAATCCATTCGCGGAATATACTTTCAAAGACAATTTCCAATCTTTCCAATATACAGAGCTATAACTGTCACTTCAAATACATTTTAAACACACGTATTTTTTTGCTCATCTCTAATAACGAAACTCTAATCGCAAAAGGAAATACAAGTAAGAAAGACATTTATTAAAATATTTAAAAAGACATGCCTCTCGAATTCCAAACACTTCGTCGCTCCCTGTTCGAACGCCATCACACAAGTTAATCATTTCCTCCATACCAATCGCGACACGCGTGTCACGCGCAAAAACAACACCAGCCCAATAATAGCTACGTCTAAATAAGCTACGTCAGTCCATCCAGCCACGATCGAGAAAGGTGATCCATCCAGATGACGAGAGAGAGAGAGAGAGAGAGAGAGAGAGAGAGAGAGAGAGAGAGAGAGAGAGAGGCGCGTCAGTTTTCAGCGCGGGACAAATCGTATTTCCGGCCAAAGCATCCCCCTCGTCCTCGGCAATGGTCGATAGAGAAGTGAAAAAAGGGTGGGACAAAGGGAGGGGGGGAAGAGACAAGAGAAAGAAGAGAGGAGAGAGAGAGAGAGAGAATCGATGCCTCTCGCGGTAACGAGACATCGAGGAAGACGACTTCGCCCCTTTGATTCCGGGGAACGACGGGGGATGAAACAACTTTCACGCCGATTGCGAATCGATGGGAGTGCATCCCCTTTCGTTTCTCTAATTTCAATCGAGGCGGGCGCGAAAGAACGGATTCCACCTTCGAGAAACGGTTTAGTGCTTCCTCCGGGGGTACGATTACTCCCTACCAACTTGGAGTATAGACGAAGAAATTAGAAACCTGAGAGAGAGGGAGAGGGAGAGGAGGGGAAGGGGTTGCTATTTTGGTTGCGAAGTTTGGGGGGGGGGAAAGAGGATGGGGAGTTTAATTAGTAGAGCGAGGGTTGCTTTATGAATTTTTTATCCTCTCCTATCCGAGAAAATGAAATTGTTCTTGGTTAGAGAATTATTATCTCGATGGTGCGTTGATCTTGGGATTTGGCGCGGCTAATGGCGACTTGAACGAGATCGGGTATTTTGTCAAGAAGGATTGTGTTGCTAACGTTTCGTTGATTAAATTATAATTTATTTTTAGAAATATGGTTGAGAATTTGTTTCGTAATTCCTTCACGTTTGTCGCGTACCGATTTAAAATTCCACCTGCGTAATATTACGTTTGATAACGATGTTGATATTTGATTACGTTTGATGCGATGGTCTATTTGATATCGTGTATTGATTCTCTTTCTTTTTTTTTTTTTTTTTTTTCGTAAAATCGTCGAGTGACGAAATGAAATTTTTGAAAACATATCTAAATGAAATTGATTGCAAAATGAAATTTTTTTTTTTTATTTTTTCAGAAAATTGAATTTGAAAATTCGTCAACGTGACTAAACTTTTCCCTGAACATTTGAACACGTTCTTGAAAACTCAATTTTAGTTTACAATACGATACAGCATCCCCACAATACAAAAATACAAAATTTACTCACCAGCCTGATTTCACAAAAATTCCTAAATTCCTTGATCTAAAATCCAAAAAATAAAAATTTCCATTCTCTTAAAAAAAAAAAAATCTATTTCAAAAATTAGCCGCTAAATTTCTAAAAGATAAAAAAACCTATTTCGAAAATTAACCAAACGTTAAACTTTAATAAAAAAAAAAAAAAAGAAAGGAAGAGAGAGAGAAAGAGAAATTTCGCAAATTTTGAAAAAAAAATTCAAAAATTAACGAATCTGATAGATCCCCCGCTGGGAGAGCGAATTTTCCACAAAGTCCATCGAAAGCAACGATATTTGTATTCGTATGCGGGCTCAGTCCATATATCCGCCGCGTGGATATTATAAAATCGCGATGCCGCTCGGCCCACCGTGAAATCGTTTAATAAACGACGTCGACCCTCCGGTGTATCGACGAATTTTGAAACCGGTCGTGCAATTTTTCATCGTAACGAGAGATCAACAACAAGGCTCGAGTTTCGCCAATTCTCCCTTCATTTTTTATAACCAAACAACAAAAGATGCGAGAGATTAGAAATGAAAATTTAAATTTTGGGCGAAGGATGTGGAATATTTGTTTGTTCGCGTTTTATCTCGAAACGAAGCAAAAAAAAAAAGAAAGAAGAAGTTTCTTCGCTTTAAACGAACGGATGGATGGATTCGTTCGAGATGGAAAAAGTGTAAATTTGCCTTGTTCGAAATTTATTTAGGGGTGTTTTCCTTCATCGTCATCTTTCGCGCTAGAGAGCATCGACCCTTCTCTCATTAAATATTTCCTCCTCCAAGGCAAATGTTTCCTTGACGTTATCTCAACACTTTTATGATCGAATCGACCATACTCGAAACTCGAAAATACCTCTACTTGATTGTGATCTTGATTTTTAGAAGTTGATTTTTATTTCGAATAGAAATTTCTGGACAGAGAGAATAAAGAATATTGGATTCACTTGCATATTTATTTAATATCGATTTTATACGATGGAGAAAGATAAGATTATAATACGAATGATGATTTTAGAATATGGATGATATAAAGTGATATAAACTGACTTATTTTATAAAATAACGTGCAATGTGAATATACGTTAAATTTGAAATTAACAGGGAGGTATTGAAATTGCTGTCCTAAAATAAATCATCGCTTTTAATAAATTAAAGCTTGTGTACATTGAATTCTGTCTTCTATGTTTATCCCGTTATTTATGAATTAATAAATATCATACTATAATCTAATGATTTAATGTTGAAATCGAAGAGTTAAAACACTGGATCGATCCATTTTCTTCTTCGATTTTCCTATTATTTGTAAGTTTAACAGATAATCATTTAATGCATCTCTTTTCTCGAGCAAATTCATTTCTGTTCGAATTTTACTCGACAATTTTCGATTAACAATAAATTGATGTTCGAAAAAATTAAACGAATTAACCGATTCTCCTCTTCGATATTCCTATTATCGGAGGTTTAATGGACGGCCAAAGATGACCAAGACGATACTTAAGCCGATAGGAACCACCTTCGATTCAATTAGACCCAGAAGAAGAAAGGGATCCTCGGTGACCCGGATATCTCGATTAATAAAACAACCCACCACCGCGAACAAAAGGGTTCCAATTCGAACCGACTCTTCCCTCTCGACCACGTCCATCCGTTCTCAATGTGATTCTCAGTTACCCTTAATTTCGATCCCCGTGCATATCTCCGCGCACCTATCCGATTTCCGATCGGAGGGCAAAGAGAAGAAAAGAATAAAAAAAAAAAAAACATTCACGAACGATTCAACCTATAGAAAAGTGTCCGCATTAAAAATCGCAAACAATGGTCTCGACCTCAAAATCCGACCACCCGATCGAACACGTTCTTCTTCTTTTTTTTCCCCCCCTCCTTCTTTCTTTTCGATAAAGTTGCAAATAAAAGTTCGATTTTTGTAATATTTTTGTAATATTTGTAATATTTAATATATATATAATATAATATAATATAATATTTATAATTTTTGTAATATTTTCTAATATTTTGTAATATTGATCTGAAAATATTCTAGTTTTGGATTTAATTTCTTCGTTATAATAGAATTGGTTTTCGAAACGAATTATATATAATACATTATATATAATAAAATTATGGTATTAAGTGTATAAAGTGATAATATAAAATATTTTCTGGATAGAGTAGTTTCAATTATATAATTAAAAATTTCATTGTGAATTTAAAAAAAAAGAAGGAAAATTAATATTCTAATAATCTTAATATTCTATTTTGTAATTATTAATTTCTTACTTTCGTAATATTATTTCGAATTTTTTACGATCTCTTTTTTTAAAATCCGCAATTCATAATATTTGTTTCGTTTCCTACGAAATATTCACCACTATTCCCAAGAGTTCACGTTTCGCGAAGAGAAACACGTCGAAGTACCCCCGCCTAATTACCGTATCGCAACCAATATTAATTCTGACCTAATTACTTTAACATAAACAAATGCGTGCAAATTTAAACTTGATAAACAGTGCTTCGAGAAAATTACGCATATAAGGGGGAAAAGAAAAAAAAAGGGAAAAAACGATGATCGAAACTACCTAATTAAAGTAATAGATTTCACAGATTTCGAAGGGGGGGAAAAAAATAAATAAATAAGAATTTTTGCAACGCGTGTAATTTACACGAGACAGGAGAAAAACTCGCATACTGGAATATTTAATTAAGGAAAAAGGGAGTAGCACTCGTCGTGTTCAATTAACTGCGACTCTTTTGATCATTACTCTATTGCAACAAAACAAACAAAATAAAACTATTCCCTTTAAGGTTGATAAATATATTTCATACTTTTGAAATATGCTTTGAAAATTAAAGTTTTTGTTTACATTTTCTTCGCGAGAGACCTGATTTTAAATCCCTACAAAAGACACAGAGTTTGTTAATTTTCTAAAAAATTAAAATATATATTTCTTCTTGAAAAAAATAAAAAAAATAAAAGTTTGACCATTGATTAATTTTCCTTTTTCGGAACAAAAAGAAAATTCGTCGTCTGACAAAGTGAATATAATAATTTTCCGTAATTGACTATGATATCGTTATTATAAATCCTATCAGATTTCCTTATCGCGATACTATTACTGTAAATTGCATTCTACAACGGTGCCACCCCCCATTATCTCTATACATGCTAGCAGTAGTAATTATTAGTTTCTCCAGTTGCGACACACACTCGTATTAGCTATCGCATGAATTTACATCGGCACATAAATCTCACAAGTCCTCGCTTGATTATCCTATTCGAACACGAAATATGTTCTTTGACGTGTTTGAAGAGTACGATATCGCTCCCCCACGTGTTTGCTGCACGTGCAACCCTTTTCGCGACTATAGGCGAGGTCTATATCGCGTCGAAATATTATTCGTGGATACGTGCCCTTTCGTTATTACGCCAGATATTCTATAGCAGCTCGCCAACAAGTTTTAAACTTCGATGTATGCCGTGCTATAATATTATCAATTTCTAAAAAAAAAAAACTTGGTTCGAAAGGGGAGATTTGGATTAAACTCCTCGTCAGAGAGTAAAATTATAGGGAAAACTTTTGCTACTATGAAAACGATATAACGATGAAAAATTTATTATTTACAAATTCTTGCATAATTGAAAAAATTCCTGGAATACGTACGTCCACATTTTTTCTTTTTTTTAAAAAGGAAAGAAAATTGTTGCTTCTTGCAAATGAAACAAAGAAATATTCATTAGTGGGACGATACAAATACAATTTTAAAAAGTTGCTATATTAATTGAATCTACGTTTTCTAATTACTATTAGTTTCAAAAGTAAGAGAGATAAAAAAAGAATTTAAAAATTATTTTATATAAACACATATCTTTCGATTACCAAAAATCATCACGCAAATTTCAAATTCAAATTCTATACCCATTTCTAACGTGATAAGATACTTATTTTTAATTTCAAAATAGAAAAAAAAAAAAAAATTAAAATCCCACAAAAAAAACTTGTTGCTTTTCAAAAAGCAAACAAAAAAATTCGTTCGCGAATATATTAAAAAACATCGTTTCATCCAGACTCACGTTTCTCAACGAGAAATAGAAAAGATGGGCGTAGTCTCGTTTCGTATCGCGTAAATGGACAAATCGACTCTGAACCGGATGCAAATGCACGCGGGGAATCGTGCACCGAATACCGAAGGAGCTACTTCCGAGTTTGAGCAGTCACGGATCCCTTTGAACAGGGAAGGGTGGAACGAAAACAAAGGCGGCAGAGAGGCGAGGCGAGCTTATTCGAAAGGGAAATATTTGGACTGGAGCGCGTCTTCGCGGTGTTAACCTTGAAACGGGCGGGCTAAAACGGAAGTCAGCGGCGTCTGCAGCTTCCGCCGAGGCGGAATTTGGCCGGCTCTTTTAAACCGAACCGCTGCAAACCCCGTCTCAGAGACGCCATTTTGTGTGTACCGTGGATCGCTCCAACGATCTTAGGTGAAATTACATCGCTCGAAATAGGCGAGTTCGCGAAGCTTTGGAGAAGACTTCCGGTTAAGTCGATTTAGACAGGCTTCTGTGAACAGATGCGTTTAGTACTGATTTATAAATGAGACGCCGCGAATAATGCGAGAGCGAGAGATGTTAGGTCTTTGCATGGTTGAGATTTTAATCGTGGAATAATCTATATTATTTGGAAAATGATTGTATTGTATGTTAGAGTGAAGTGAAAGATAGGGATAAAATTTTTTTTTCGATTCGTTTCTCATGACTTCTCTGACGAGAGAGAAAATTATTTTAGCTATTAAAATTTGAATTTGATCGATGAATTTCTTAAAATATTGTCAATCGTTTGAAAATTATTATTTTCGTTAATTTTATAAATGATTTCGGAATATATTTCGCAATGAATTTCATCCGAAATAATTGTTGGAATATTGCCTACCGTTTAATTAATATTATTGTGTTACGTTCGATTTAAAAACATTTTTAAAATTTTAATTATTAAATTTTGATAAATGGGACAAATAAAATAAAAATTTCTTTAAATTATTATAAAATTAAAAAAAAAAGGAAGGTAATTTTTTCATTCTGCAATAAAGGGAACGTAATTTTCTAAAAGTCACTAAAATATCGAATAAAAAGCAATGGTTGCGTCTATACGAACAACGCGAAGTTTAAAAGGGTCGATAGTTCGGGTGAAAAGCTTTTCGACCTAACCAAAATCGAAACGATGAGGGAAAAAAATCACGAAAGTGCATTCAGCCCGAGGATAACGCCGCTTTCATCGTAACCTGATAAACGACGCACTCACTTCTAACGCGATCTTCAAAACTAAAAGCAGAACGAACCACTCGACCGGTGGTTGACAGAGATTGGAGCACTTGAGAAACATTCGTTTCCATTAACATGTTCCAACGCATCACTATATTGTCCTAAAAACGATATTTTTATGTTTAAAAGCATTAAAATATGCATCGTCACATATTTTATTCCTATAATAATATTTCGAGAAAAAATTGTCCGATTTAAATTTTCGCGCCTAAATATGTAGTTGAATAAGAAGCCATTTTACTTTTTTTTTACTTTTGATGCATTTTATAGCCATTTGCTCAACTCTATATTATGTGATCGTACCATTCTATCAAACGCAATATCGATATAATATCGGTTGTTGAATCCACACACAAGCCATTTCGTTCTTTTTACAACGGCTGCCATGTTACGAGAAAGCGTTTCTCAATATCCTATCGGTTTTATCGTTTCAATTTTATCGTCTGACAACTAAGCGTCAGTCAACGATACACGTTTGTAACGATATTAATGCACGAATATTTTTTAACAGAATTACAATGATTCCGTTAAACGCGATTGATTTTTCTAATTCGATAGAGACGCCTGTATTCGTAATATATCGATGAATATAATGTGACACTCACCTTATTTGAGAAGTCGATGAACAGTCACTCCATGATCTCTTTAGCCACGATGAATTTTGATCCTTACGAAACCCTTTTGGCAGTTCGCTGCTTGTCCAATGATACAAAAACACAAACACTGTAAACCGATAGTATTACAAACGACACGAGAAAGTTAAACGTCACGAAAAATTCGCACAAAGAGAACATAAACATACGGCTCGACGTCCGCGCGTGCACTGACTTCTGTTCGGTCGTAGTCCATCCACCTTGGAGTGTAGACTCGTCGCACGGTTGCCATGACGATGGGTCAACAGCACGCGTTGCGCGCGCAACGAAGATAGTTCCACTCCACGCTGAATGGTCGCAACAAGGATCGACGCGTCGATCGTGTCGTTTCTTGTATGTATTTTACGTTAAGTCTACGAAGCCAAAATTATAACACGCGTGTATAGAAAATTAATAACAACGCTTGTTAACTTGGAATATGCAACTATATCCAATGTGTATACGATCACTAAAAATAGTGACCTATACGATTGGCTAACGGACAAAAATGAAACACGATATCTGATTCGCGGAAATTAATAACTAGCAAAACCTACTACGTAGTTCGAACGACTGTATGAAAAATCGACATATGATCGAAGGGTAGTTATTTTAAGTTTTATTTTAAATTCTAATAATACAATAGAATAAATTGAAATAACGAGGTAATGTATTGCATGCAAACAAATATCGTGTTTAAAATTTAATCATAATTCAGAGTGTCGAAAATGACTAGCGCAGTAGATGTCACGATCGTGTGTAGTAGAAATGGCGGGATTTAATCGTTTTCTCGTGGTCTATTTCGTCAATTTCCGAATAAAGTGACATGATTATTATACACGTTTAGAGTTAATAAGGTTAAAGAGTTAATAACGATCGTGGTGAAAAGGAGCATCGAAGTCGAACTAGCTGATGGTGCAAGAACGTATTCTGTGAATATATAAGCCAACGCGACAGGTTTTCTGTAATCAGCGTGTTCCAACGACGACAACTCCCTAACCTTCCATTCGCCCACGTTGGCAGATTCGCAAGTAACGCAAACACGCGAAGGGATGAATTATAAGGTAAGAGGCAGAGTTCACACGTTAGAAATTTAATCTTAACACGAATGAGATTTCTCGTGGTACGGCTGAGAAATGACTTTCGTCTATGTTGGATGCTTTTTCATGTTTCGAAGTTAACCTAACGAAAATGTATTGCGACTTGGAAATATTTTCGCGTCGTTCTTAGTTGGAGATAAATAACTTCTCTTAAATCGTTTTAATTTATTTTTCATCGTATTTTTTTCTATTACTAATTACATGCATTAAATAATAATTATTAATGTAATTAATATTAAAACATTTCGTTGATATACATCGAGCAACACGAAAGCCATTTTGAACGTCGCAATTAACCGATGATGAAGTAAGTTCACTGTCGGAAGTATGCATTTATATTTATTATTCCCTTGAGAGGGGTTAAGCTTCCATATTGCTCTTTATATTGACCCTTTCTCGTTTGAAATTAACATTTCTACGAGCACATGGTATCTTCAAGGCGCATATGGGTCCGGTATTATATTAATTAAATCTTGTTATTAGTATTTATGGGTATGATTTGTAATTAGTTATGAATTTGTAGCTAATTAAAAGTTAAACTTCTTATTAAATATATAGAGATTCTAGCATTACAAAAACACTACATCTAAATTTAAAACAGTCCCTTAATCACTTACATACACATTCCAAATTTACATTGTAAATATTAAGTATACATTTTAAACGTAAATATATACATAAGTATATATATTTATGCTTTTATGTATATATATATAATATAAAGATAATACATATTATCCTAAATATTAATTAATGACAGGTCTAGCTTTAATATTTATTACAGCCGAATATGCATTAACGTTAATGGATGTAATCATTCAGTAGCTAACGTATCAAAGCAATTTTGATAATATTTAAAATTCGCAATACTTTCAATATTACGATATAAATTATATATTTTTTTAAAAAATAATTATTAAAAATTTGTCGTCATTTCCAAGAACTTAAAATTTTTAGAAAAATTTTTCGAGCGACTTCCTATCAATTTATATTCTCCTGATACAAAATCGAATTTTGTAAATAAAATTCGTGAGTTCTTTTATTTACAAAATTTAGAAAATAATGGATAAAAATCTCTTCTCTACCATCTCTCATAAAGTATATTCTATTTCTTACTTTATTAATATGAAATGTAGAATAGTTAGGCTAGTTAGTTTAGTCACGTCAGTAATAGATTTCTCTTCATCGATTTTTCACGATTAATCATAAAATAAAACTTTGTGGGAAAAAACTGTAATAAAATAGTCAAAATTTCAATAGAAAAAAAACGATTAACCAATTTTACTCTTTACGACGAATTTCGAATTTTTCCGTGAAATTTATCCCGTCACCGATACATCTATAATCAAATACGGAACGAACAATAGCGAGAAGGGGCGCAAAGAGCACATTTTTTACCGGGCTGTCGAAAAAATGCACTTGGACCGCGGTGCATCATGACGACGAGGTGAAAAGTGGCCTGAAACATTTTACTGATTTTCACGAGTTACATAGTACGCGCACGTCGTTATGTAGTACCGATTCCCTCGTTCTATCTCTCTCTCTCTCTCTCTCACCTTTTTTTTTTCTTTTTTTTTTTTTTTTTCTATCCCTTCTCTCGTTTCGTCCGCGGGAATACACGTACAGAGACACGAGAGGACGTGTGTCGTGCACACGAAAAGAGATCGTAAATTTAAAGCACGTGTAGCGCCGTGTATTCAGTCAATGAATACCTAGACGACCATGTACGACTGTGTATCGCGACAAAGAGGAAAAATTTCCTGATAAATGGAAAAATAATTTTTAATCGCGGACCTCCTGTGTAATCCATTTCGTTGCGTAAAATTCGCTGTATTAACGGGACCGTGGCGCAGGAATTATACGCCGCTACGTATCACCGGGCATTAAATTTTAATTTGGCCGTTGAATCGTCGAATTTCCTCTCCCTTCTCCCTTCGATTTGGCTCGCTCGTTCGCCCACGAAAATTCAAAAGCGGAGAAAATCGTGAAAAGAAGGTGGTGTTGGAGGGTCGTGGGCTGGCCGAGAAGGTGAAAGACAAAGAGGAGAGGTGGAAAGAGAGGGAGGGAGAAAGCTCATAGGTAGCCGGCGGGGAAATTTACATTTTTAAATTGCATTTATTGCGAGCCGGCTATATAGCGGCGCGCCGAGTGGTTCGAGAGCGCTTACCGTGAATTAAAGCTGACTGATTCATCGATGGCTCGCCGCTCTTTTGAATAAACCACGCTTTACGTGGCCGAGCTTTGCATTCGGATTTCCCCTGTTATCCGTTTAATTGATTATTTCCACGGAATTTTTGCTACAAAATTCCGTGTACCGAGATGATTAGGATGGATGTGAAGGTAGATTGGGTTTTTTCATATTTTTCCAGTCCTCCAGGTCAAACAAAATTACGATCTTCGTATTTATTTCGAAAGACGTTGTTATAGAATTACGAGATTAATTATGGATTTATTTAATAGAATATTATCACTTTTTTTTTTTTGTTAAAAAAAATTCTGTACATCAAAATGATCGATGACGAGTAAATAATTTGCAACTCTCAAATCCATATGTCCATGATATAATATGTCCTTGATAGAATTTTGTAATTGTATACGATAAATTATTTTTTATATTTCCCTTGTTATCTCCACGTGTCGTGCATATCAAGATTAATTAATATCAAGATAATTAGGATGGATTAGAAAAAAATTGAGGAGGTAGCATCGTTGATGTTTAATTTAACGTTTTCCAATATTTCTCTATAATTATCGATAATCAAATAATTGTCGACCCTCGAATTATCGGTTCATATTTGCATGGAAAGATGTTATTATAGAGTTACGAGTAATTATTGGATTTACGACCCTTAGAATAAAATATTACTACTATATCGGAGTAATGAAACACAGTAGAATTCCGTTTATATGAAGCTGACAGAGGGGACGAGCAGATTTATATTAACCAGGTTGTTCATATAAGTAGAAGTCCATGTAATTCTCGTCACGAGTTATGATTTTTCGTTCAATTAAGAGGAGTTAATGTTCATATGAGAGGATTTTATGAAACATTTTCTCTGAAATGCATAACGATGTATCATACATTACAAATTTAAAAATAATTTTGCAAGCGTGATAATTGCTCGATGCTTCGTGAATTAATTCTTAATTATTTATTTTTTTATTGATGAATTAAAAAATATTTCCAATTATATACGTTGTTATTTATTATTATTCGAGAATGAAATTTATTCTTGAAATAATTGAAACGAAAGATAATTACGATTATTTTTCGAGGGAATACTTTACGATCTTTTCGAGATCGTAACAACATCTGATTAATTATTATCGAAGCAGACATAATCTTGCAAACTTGCAATATTATTAATTTATCCTGAAAATTTTATTTTCTTTTCTGTAAATTTTCTTTTTCGAAAAATTGTAGGAAAGAGAAAATCGCGGATAAAACGTGGTAAAAATTCTTTTAGATCCTTCTTTATTGTTACAAAAGCTGTTAACACGATTCAACGTTCCTTTGAGTAAAATATTGACTTCGAGAATTCGACGTTCCTTTCAATAAAATATTAACTTTAGAAATTCGAAAAATTCCTCTTACAACAAAATTTAAAACTTCCGGAATTACATTTTTATATTATATAAAATAAAATAAAATTTTCCTTATATACCTCGGTTATTCGACAATTCAGGAAAATTTTTCGATAGAAAAGAAAAAAAAAAAAGAAAATTCTCTTCGTTTTTACAAATTCACGATTCAATGGAGGCCGCGATTCAATTTAATTAAGAAACCTCTGTGCGACCCTACTTTTTCCATCATTTTTCAAGGAACGTTCAATCTCATTTTCATCACTGTGAAACTGCTAATGGTATCGCGATAATTAATTTCGTGGTGGAATTGTATGACTTAGACGGGATGGAAGACAGAAGAGAAACAGCCGAAAGTAACAAGCGCGCGGAAAATAAAGGAATTATTTATGAATACATCTTTCTTTTTCTTTTCTTCTTCTTTTTTCTCTCTCTCTCTCATATCAAGTATTTTTCCATCACGAGAAGAGTTTCTCTTCGTGGATTCTTTTAAAAACGAGGCAAGGAAGGATAACTCGAGAACGGGGTTCCGCAGTTAGATTCGTACGTCTGGTTAGGAATTAATAAGAGGAACGATGTAAACATGCGCAACTGCGATAGTCTAGAGAGGCATAATTAATTCGAGTATCTCCTATTTCGATCCGATTTGAAACGAGAGATTAAAATAGATGGAATATTAAACGTGTTTTGAGAACAAATTCGCCAAATTCTGCGACATTTTGCAAATTTGTTTAGAAGGAACTTTTGTTAAGATTTTGTTAAACGTTAGTTTAATATTTACGTGAGATAGAAATAGAAATCTTTTATTCAAAAGATTTCCAAATAAGAAAATAAAACAAATAACAAATAATAGTTTTTCGTATTTGCACGAGAAAATAAATAGGGGAAAAAATAAAAATAAAGAAGGAAATATTTTTTTATATTTTTCTAGTAAAGACAAATTAATGCCGGAATAAAATAAACAAGTATTTAAAATAATTTATTACGCGATTAAATAAATACAAATAATACCGTTTGCGATAAATTGACAATTTGCTTCCATAACGCTCAATCCTGATTTAAAATCACTTGGTGTAATTTATCGAGTGTAAAATTTAAAAAAAAAAAAAAAAAAAAAAAAAACAATCATATTTATTCGAAATTAATAAATATCTCGTATATATAACAATCATCGCGATGTCGATTATTAATAAAAATTATCATTGTTGATATAAATTCAATTTTACACGCCTTGCACGCATAATGATGAATTTTCGTTGAAACACAGCGCAACGAGATGAATTATTGCAGGATAATAATAATAAATTTCCACATTGTTGTATTCTTTTCTATTCCCCCTTCTCTCCTTTTTTTCCTTTTTCTCTCTTTTTTCTCTTTTTTTTTTCCTTTTTTTTTTTTTTTTTTTTTTTTTTGTAAAGAGTACTTATACATTTTTCCTCCCGTGTATCAATGTGATATACGAGGGAACGAGGGCTTATAAATCCAGTTAAATCAGGGGAAAACGTATCGCGAGCTATGGAAACACATATTTGCCCGTAACGGAAGCACGTTCGCGCTCGAGGTTTATCGAAATACGAGTATGACAAAAGTAACACAAAACCCATTCAGAGTCAGCTTTTATATACTGCCTCGCGCGTCATTTGCATACGCCTCTGCTACCTTCGACCTTTCCCAGATATTACTGACGCGAAATCCAGCCTTCTTGGCGAGGGAGCGCATGGAAGTATCGCATATTAGACCCACTGGTGGTAACTTTAATACCCTTAAAATGGCGAAATACATGTACCGAGAATTATAAAATATATTTTTGATATTTGTGATGTAAGAAACCTTTCATCTTTTTTTTTTTCGGTCGTTTTTTATATTTTAAATAATATCTTAAATAAGAATTGATAAAAAATTCAAGGACTATAAAAGTTTCTTTCCAAGCTTCTAAAGCTCGGGAGAGAAATATTGAATTTGGGTGAAATATGGTTAATTCTTTTTTTTTTTTTTTTCTTGTATATATCAACTATATTGTAGAAATTTATATGAAACAGAAAAATTAATAATTGAAGATAAGCATCTACTAAGCAAAATAATATCGTCGATATTTTAAATTTAATTAATCGTTTTATTTTCCAACATATCCATCGTATCGTGCTACAGAATACGTGAATTTGTAAGATTATTTAACGATTAATTACAAATTATTGTAAATTAATCTATCGAGAAACTAAAGATTTCCTCACCAAATTAATTTCCCACGTCTCATCAAAGAAAAAAAAAAAAAAAAAAAAAAAAACTATATTTCTCTCCCAAAACCATCCCACCCCGTATCCCATTTACCAACCCATTTATCAATCAACCACGATCGATCGTCATAAAAGTGTCCAACTCGAAAACCAGAAACTCCCAAAACGCTTCCCAAACTCTCGCCAGTAATTCAAACCAACACTTGACCGGCCCTCGAACCGATTCCTTACCTCCTCCCCCTCCATGGTCCATCCGGTTCCTCTAATCGCCCTGTCCTGTCGGTCGTCGTAGAGCTCCGCGTTATCGATCGAGCGGGCCTCGAAGGGAAAAAGCGACGATCCATCAAGCGAGGGAGAGGGGGATCGTTTTTACGAAATTGCGTCGCGCCCGATCGATCCTCGCGTGTGGGTTGCAAAGGAGGGGGGGTGGGGTAACTTGTTCCGTGGACGACGACGCGTAAATTATGATTCGTCCGGGTTGAACGCGAAAGAAAGGGTTGGGAAGAGCCGATGAAAGAGGCGAGCGTGCGTCGGGGGACCGTGGCAAGTCGCGACGAGTCTCGTTAACGGGTGCAACCGAGGGCGTCGAACGAAGCCCTCGGATTCGACGCGCGCGAGGAAGCTTCCGCCCGTCTGACGCGGATTTGCGTCAACCGTCGGCTCGAAAAAGAATTTTATTTTTCGAAGGGAAAAATCTTCCTTATCTTCGGGATTGCTTGTTTCCCGCCCGATTTTATCTCTCGGTTTATCCGGCAATCAGGTGAAGAGAATAGAGAGAATTTTTGAAAGAGGACGGACGTAAAGGTGTCTTTTACGATAGACCGTTTGAGAATGAAAGAAAGAATGTAAGAAACATTGATAATCGATAAAGTGATCTTGTGATTTTTTTTAAATGGATTAAAATTAAACACGGATTAGATCGAAACAGAAGATCGAATCGTACGAAATAATACGCCAATGTACAATTGACACGTATCCCTCAAAATCCTTGCTTGAAACTCGACGCTAATCCGCGATATTAAGTCAAGAGCTTCGAAAGCTTCCTCTCTCGCATCACGTTTCCAAATTTCTCCAACCTTTCTCCTTCCAACCCAATTCGAACGAAATCGCATCGTTTGCATTTCTCACGGATCGATTCGAACTTGGCGTTCACGAAATCGTTTGAATCGCCGATTTTGTTATTTTATTCGCAATTTTAATTCCGAGTACGCTAATGCAAACGTGGATACGCATCACTCGTCGCGTATCAATCAGTGCCTTGCTCCTCCTCGCGATCCCTCTTCCATTCCAGATTATTATTGCGTGCAATTTTATTTCTGCCTTTCGAGATCGAATCGTTAAAATTGATGGGAGGACGGGAATTCGAAACGAGGGATATTATCGGCGCATACGTGAAAATTTGACGATTCATATTTTCTTTCCCCTCGGTGTCGATTCATCCGACTTATCGATTTTTCTTTATTAACCTCTTGATTTTTAATGTCTACGATCGAACGAACGCGTAATTACGTCTTTTTTAAAGTTAAAATATCCTCTATTGTATTCACATACTTGAAAAAATTTTGTAAAGTTGCGTTGTTGAAAAAAATTAAATTCATCGTAGATCCCTTTCGAAATATTCATCACGCGTATTTTGATCATTATCAATACACCTTTCAATTCAAGAAAATATTTTCATATATCGACCATAAATATTAATAATAATATTTTCATATATCGACTCATATTTTGAGAAGGAAGTTAATTACTGGAGTATAACGAGCATGGTCGAGACATCGTGAAATAAAATGTTTATATATATTTTGTCAAACGTATCTAAATGATTGGTTATCTTGCAACGATAACGTTGAGATTGTCTCCGTGCTGCATTATGAGAAATGCCCGCAAGGTTTTGAAATATAGTATAGAAGGGAAGGTGTTACAGGGGAGATTCCCTGTGCCATTGAAAATTCGCGGGGAAATCGAGGACAACTTTTTCGATCCATTTTCCTTATCTTCCGAATGGAAAATCAAGATTTATGGCTTTGTATCGATGCTGGTAGATGTTCGCCATTAGCCAACGGCTGGAGAAGATCGATATTTTCTTTGAAGTCGGGGGGGGAATATTTCGCGTTTACGTATGAAAACGAATCGGCAAGCATTAGCGCGCGTGTTCACGTATGCTTCATAAATTTCTTGTTGGGGATACGAACGTCGAAAAGTCGTGAAGTCGTGTTCCGTTCGAAATTCTCGTATGCGACTCTTCTCGTTATGATTGAAATAAAATACTTGTACTTGCTCGAGATATCGATCTGACAGTGTATATCGATAATTAAATTCATTTTAAAGTCGTTCGAAACTCCATGGATACGTATATATATCACTCGATTCTCGAATATAATATTATCGGTGATGATACGCAAAGGGAGAATGGCTGCACGTACTTGCAATTCGTGAATTGTAGAATTGTCCTCTTATTCTCGAAAGTAGAATCCACGCATACGAATCTTAATCAATATTCTCGATGTTCTTTTCAATAAATAATTGTCAAATAATCAATCTTCACTCTCGTCCATTAACGACGAATAAAATTTATTGAATATTTTTGAATTTGGGACGAAAAAAAATCTTGCAATCAAATTTAAATCTGGAAACGTTTTCATCCCGACGAGACCCCTCTTTCTCTCTCTCTCTCTCTCTCTCTTTCTTTCTATCTATTTCTCTTTGGAGTGCAAGAGGGACGAGCGGTTAAGAGACGACAACGGTTGCAGACAAAAAGATGAAGGGCGGCGAGGAAAGGACGAGTAGGGAGGCTGCGTCGCGCTCATTTAATCACGCGCACATTATGCAAGATTAGACGCGTCTCGAAAATTAATATCCGAGTCTCGAGTTAATGTTTGTATCTCGTAGTAAACACGAAGAATTCGAGGAAAATTCTTCCACCGACTTTGTCAATATTTTGTCGGGCGAGTATCTGTGCAATATTTAAAACGATGATATTATTCTTCAATTAGTTGAGAAGGAAATGGAATTTGACGATAGATAAAAATTTCGTCTTAATTTTTTTTCGTATTCTTTTTTTTTAAAAGTTGTTCGTCGAAGATGTCGAAGTGAAGAGGGGGGAAAAAGGAATACGAATACAAATTTATTTACAATTTGTGAATTATTTAAATAATTAATTAATTGTAGAAAAAGTATTTTTCAAATTTATCTGTTATACCGAACGAAATGTATTCATTCGAGATTGAATATTTTCTGATCGGAATAAAAAATTTAAATTAAAATTGAATTAAAATTTTACTCTACTTGGATCCCCTTCGAGTTTCTAATAAAGTGGATAGATATCACGTTTCGAACGAAGTTGAAGGAAGATGGTGCAAACGTATTCGCAGGAATTTCTTAATGAGACTCGCAATAATATACAAGACTCCAAGATCCTCCCCCTCCTCCTCCCCTCCACCCCTGCAATTCTCGCGATCCAAGTTTTCTCCGAGTTTATCTGTTTCCACGAGCGAACCATTTATTACGAGATATCGCCGTCCATACGATGGTTTGTAAGTTAATGTACCGAGAAAAATGTGCGCGAAATACGAGAAAATTTGCTTATCTTATCTTCGACTGTATTGTTGCATCTCTGCCTCGATATAATTTTCCGTCATTTCTTTCGACGAAACTTAAAATTACTACAAAAATTTATAATTTTTTCCGTGCAAAAATTCCAATACGAACTTTCGAACTAATAGATTTTTTTTATAAATACGATAAAAGCTATTCTTATTATAATTTCCTCTCTATTTTATTACGCTCTATTTAATTACGCTACATTCCCTAAGAGAACGATATTATACTATTGTTTTCCAGAAATGTGATATGAATTATCGAAATTTTAGGGAGCATCTAAAGAAAAGTATTAAATTTAATTAAATTTCTGACGATATTCTTTAGAATCCTATGTTCGAACATCTTCGAAATTTTCAAAAATCTCGATATTCTTTGGATCAAAATTTTGTGAAACCTATAATATATTCGAGTTATAAAAATTCTATATAAAATTCCAAAAACCAAAAATTCACACCGGACGACAAGGAACTTTACTTCATCGATATTAATAAAAACCGCTGTGAAAATCGATGCCCAATCGATTTATATAAAACACGCGGTTGTTTTCTCGTTAGAACATCACCGATGGAATACGCGAAATTGATAGTTTCGTACGACAGCTTTCGACGAGTTGGAACGACAATTTCTTTCCTCCCTCTCTCTCTCTTTCTTTTTTTTTTAATTTTTCCCAACCGAAAAACTCTTGACAACCGATCCACGAGAATCGGTATGTCGATCGAAAAATCGGGAATAAATTTAACGAAGCGCGCGAGCAAAATTGGAAAAGAAAGGGAAAAGGAGGGGGCGAAGGGAAAAAAATAATAATTACCGGTGGAGATGGTCACGAGTCCTCGTTTCCTCAATTATTCCCTCGAAAAGAACCAGCCTCCTTTATTAAATCGCGCAATTTCTCATCTCTTGCCCCCGTGTTCGTTCAACTTTCCTTTCTTGAACGAGGATCCATCGGGGGGATAGATAAATAGCGAGATAATGCCCGTGGAATGAGACAGCAAGGATGGAATCAACGTTTCCCTTGGCCTATGATTTTTTAGCCTCGCACTCCATTTCTCTTTTCTTCTCTTCTCGTGTTTCTGGAGATTTTCTTCTCCATCTTTCGATTAACATTTTCTTTTCATCGTGAGGATCCTACGATGGTATCGATTTTTATTAATGGAATCATTAAGGAGATTTCTTTTTTTTTTTTTTTTTAATTATTTTCTACGTGTGTAATAACGTGTATCATTCGAGGATAATTATGGAAGAATCTTCTTGTGTGATGTCTTGTAATTTTATAATCTGCTGTATAATCTGCTGATATCTCTCGAATTCTTAATTTTTATAGCTAACTATAATTGTTCAATTACAACAGTTAAATTAACTTTAATTTATAGATAGATATTTAAAAAAAAAAAAAAAATTTCAATGAAGAAAAATTTAAAGAAAAATTCTTCCTATTCCTCTTTGCATTGTTATTTTTTATTTAATAAAAAAAAAAAAAAAAAGAAAAGTGATATTAAAAATTTCACGTAATACCAATCTCTCGTTTAATTAACTGCACAAGAGGATATAAAATGACGCGATGTACATGGCGTAAGTGCATACATCTCGAACCCCCCCAATATGTCAATAAAGTTTCGTTTTACACGATAGAATGGCCTTCCACGAGGCTAGGTTTTCATCCTCGTGGCTCGTGTTTCGTTTCCTTCGATATGCGTTTTCGCGTTTGCGTGTGCATCGGTGTCGATCATCGAAAATTCGAATAATTCTACCCGTTCATTGTTATCACATCCATTAATAATAATCGAGATTCCCCCTTCTCTTAATCGTTCAACGGACATCCTTCCATTCCATCTCGTTTCGTTGCTCTCTCATTTATTCCTCGTGTTATCCCAAACGTTAATGAAGTGACGAGTTGTTAATCCTTTAAGCAGTTATCGTACATATCGCGACCGAAATCATTGCGAAACTGGAACAAATGTATTATTTTATTCGATCTATATCGCGGAGATAATATAATGTAACGTAATAAAGATGAAAATTTCACGTGATAATACTTCGAATGTAGTAATAATACGACGTATGCAGCGATGAAAAATTTGCCTGTCATCGTTGTATATATCAACTTATTAAGTTAAAACGGATCCGTATTTTTCGACTATTTTGCATTAGTATTATATTGCAATTGAATATTTTCTATAATTGTTAACGCGTTATTGTAATGATAGATGTAAAAGATTGCGAGGTAAAATTTTCGAGATGTGTCTTAATACAAATTACTTTCTTCTAAAATAATTAATTTCGAATTATTAATTTTTCTTTTAAAAAATTTGAAAAAAAGGAAAAAATTAAAAAGTTAAAACGGATCCGTATTTTTCGACTATTTTGCATTAGTATTATATCGCAATTGAATATTTTCTATAATTGTTAACACGTTATTGTAATGATAGATATAAAAGATTGCGAGGTAAAATTTTCGAGATGTGTCTTAATATTAATAATATAATAATAATATAATATAATAATAATAATGTGTCTTAATATTATAAATTACTTTCTTGTAAAATAATTAATTTCGAATTATTAATTTTTCTTTTAAAAAATTTGAAAAAAAGGAAAAAATTAAAAAGTTAAAACGGATCCGTATTTTTCGACTATTTTGCATTAGTATTATATCGCAATTGAATATTTTCTATAATTGTTAACGCGTTATTGTAATGATAGATATAAAAGATTGCGAGGTAAAATTTTCGAGATGTGTCTTAATATTAATAATATAATAATAATATAATATAATAATAATAATGTGTCTTAATATTATAAATTACTTTCTTGTAAAATAATTAATTTCGAATTATTAATTTTTCTTTTAAAAAATTTGAAAAAAAGGAAAAAATTAAAAAGTTAAAACGGATCCGTATTTTTCGACTATTTTGCATTAGTATTATATCGCAATTGAATATTTTCTATAATTGTTAACGCGTTATTGTAATGATATAGATGTAAAAGATTGCGAGGTAAAATTTTCGAGATGTGTCTTAATACAAATTACTTTCTTGTAAAATAATTAATATTTCGAATTATTAAAAAGCAATTTTTCTTTTAAAAAATTTGAAAAAAAAAAAATAAAAAAGAAATTTTTTACTCTATCATTCGTAATCCTCGATAATGATTTCTAACTAATTTGTAACCCTTTTTTCTCTACGTTTTTATCTCCGTCTTTATCTAATTCAATGTTTCGCAAATTGGATCCTCGTCCTATCGTCACTATCGTCGCGATTAAAAATTTACTCGATCTTCTATTCTCCATTGAATTTCCCAAGAACGTACGCGCGACCAGGCCAAAAATAATTCATACTTTCGAGTTCGTCGCGTATTCGCTGCATACGTCATTAATTTAATCCCCATATTCGCCCATCTCGCGCAAACATTCATTTGAAATTTCATTAAAGTTTCCTCCAACGTCCCCGCACGTCCACACGTTTGATAATTAAATCGTATCACTTCTGCACGACGTTCGAGGCGAAACGTTATTTGATAACGCATCCTCTCATAAATCCACGATTCCGAGCGGTTAAGAAAGTCGGTCGAAAATCGGTGAAATTTCCTTTGGGACCAAGCCGCTCCTCGAAATTCACCGACCGTCTGTCGTGAAAGTCGCGACGAAAATAGAAACGTTTCAATCGTCTCGAGCGGTTATATGTATACAATAACAATCGGTTTATCCCTTCCACGGGAGACGTTCGTCCCCGTATATTTTCCTTTTATCCACGCCGTAATTTGTAAATATTCACTCGTGACTAATTCAAACGTTGATTATTGTATTATACAATTATATTATATTAACAATACAATGATAATAATATTATATTATATTATATTATATTATATAATATTATGTTATATTATATTATATAATATTATATTATATCATATTATACAATAGAATGTTAAAAATGTTTATGGATAAAAACTTAACATTTTTTTTCGTCGTGATTTATTATTTATAATTTATTTAACTTCGAACGCGAGTCAAAAAGTGAGTGAAGCTATTTAAAAAATTGTTGAATATGTGAATGTTTTTGAAAGTTTTTTTTATTTATTTATTTTTTTATAGGAAATTTTAATAAATAATTTTTTTTCTTTTAATAAAGCTTTTGCGAGTATGGTGAATTACGCGTGGACCGATTTTTTCTTTTTTTTACGAATTTTACGAATATTATTTCAAGAAAGCATGCTTTCTTTTTTCTTTTTTTTTTTTTTTTTTTTTTAATATAAAAATAACGCGAGATAAAATTTTCAATTACAAAATATTTCCTGCTATTTATCTATCTTAAAAAAAAAAAAGAAAGAAAGAAAAAAAGAAAATTTCCAGGCAAAATTGTATTTTGAAAAACACGAAACTTTCATTTTATCCCCTCAAACAGATTTTCTCGTCGAGTGAAAAAAAAAAAAAAAAAATTCCGCTTGTAACTTATTACATGATACCGTAAATTTTCATTAAAAGTGCATGCACCAAATTTGTTAATCAAATAATAATAGATAAAAATTTCCACGAAAAATTCAAATGAAAAATAATAAATGCCCCGATACATAAAGCATTCGCGTCGTTCGTTTTCGAAAAGAATCGAAACAGTGACGAGAAAAGAGAGAGAGAGAGAGAGAGAGAGAGAGAGAGAGAGAGAGAGGGCGTACAGCATCCTATCCCTCCCCCTCCCTCCTCCCCCAATACAGAAATTCGTTATCCAGCGCCTCGACGTAAGGGATGGAGAGATCGACTCTGGTCCAGGTGGGTGGAAAACCTTTTTAGGCGGGTGTTTCGCATGAGAACGGTAACGGAACACGATTTACGGGCGGAAAATAGAGGCGCGGGCGAAAAGCTTTTAGTCGTTGGGGTAGGTCGGCAAATATGTGACTAACCCGGAGCTCGGGGGTGCAGCACGCGGACCTCGCTTTCATCCACCTGTGTAATCGTCCCCCCTCCCCCACTCCCCCCCTGTTTTCGTTCGAGGCCGACCCTCCTCTCTCCGCCTGTCGATGACGATCCCGAGGATCCCTGCGAGGATCCCCCTCGCTTTTTCGAGCTGAAATATTTCCAATTCGCGAAAAAAAAATAATATAATAACGATTGCTCTCTCGTTCGTTTTCTTCCTCTTCAGTTATTGTCAACTGAACTGGGGGGCGGAAGTTGGAGGGACGGGGTTGGAGTTTCGAAACGAACGATTATTATCTCGTCCCCTTCCCGTGTAATTTTGTTTATTAAAGGAGCTGCATGTAGGAACAGATAGAGATATTTTTCATGAGAATATCATCAAATTCTATCGTGCAAACTTCGTAAAATCTGTTCGAAAAACGATTAAATGATCAAGCTATGGGTTATCGTAGATTGAACTCTTCGATTCAGAGAAAAAAAGTAGTTAATAATTATATATTCGGCAATCTCATAAATATATCCATCTATACCCGAATTTCATCCATTATCCACGAAATAATTTCCACAATTTCTACAATTTCTTCTTGGATCCACCACCGTCCATTACTTGCCAATCGATCGCGCGCGCTATCACTCGAAAGACTCGGACGGGGAATTAATTGGAATCTCGTTCGCGAGGGAAATCGTTCGATTCCACCTTCCTCGTCTTTTTTTCTCCCCCACTCCATCGTCGAGGAGTGAATTTAAATTACCAGGGAAGGTAAATGAAGCGAATTCTCCCCGCGACCGAATTCGTTCATTCGGTAATTAGATCGGCGGACGATACGCGTTTCCACGAGGCTCGTAATTCGAGATTCGCCCCCGTCTTTCATTCTCGTGCCCCGTAACTTCCAATTTCTCGATAATATCGTTCCTGGGATCGTGGATGCGCGGGTCGCATCGTGGAAGGGT
The DNA here is from genome assembly GCF_014066325.1 of Apis laboriosa. Lineage (NCBI taxonomy): Eukaryota > Metazoa > Arthropoda > Insecta > Hymenoptera > Apidae > Apis > Apis laboriosa. The sequence goes on from NW_025222299.1 coordinate 620,168, forward strand.
GAAAGGCCTCCCCGTTTGCCGCCTTCGAGATTAATATTCAGCCGGGTGAAATATAGCGGGCTAGACGACAGAATTTTATTATTTTCCGGGACGCGTTACGATTCATAAAAGTATGTTGAAAGATGAAAGGGAATTTCTTTCTTTTCTTTCCTTTTTTTTTTTTTTTTTTTTTTTTTTCTTCTTCCGTGAAGCGAATGTTTTATTGTTTTTTTTAAACGATGATGAACAGTGTTTCGATTGATTTGATCATTTTTGTTGATTTGTTTGGTAATTATCTTTTTTTGGTAATATTTTTTTTATCTTTGTTCTTGAAAGGATCGATATCGGGATGTATTTATTTTAAGTAAGTAAGGATAAAATTATTATCGGTACACGTTTTATTTTTATTTTTTTTGGGGGGGAAGGGTGTTTTAGATAAATTCTTTTTTGTATTTAAAAATGATGGGTACCCGTTCCTTTCGCTATTCTTGTCCGCCCTCTTAAATTCCTATAACTGAAACAAAATAAAAGAGTTATATAGAGAGGATTGTAAAAACAGTCGATCGAATAAATGACACAAAATATAAAGAAAAATTTTTATGCTATATGATATTTTTCTAGAGGGCAAAATTGTATCTACGAATTCATTTTCTGTTATTGATCATTATACTCATGAATACTTTCGAAAAATTAAGAAAAAATATTCTAAAATATTTATTCCAAAAAATAGATAATTTATTCATTGATATTTACACCTCCTAATTCATTATAAAATATAATACATACGTTTCTGTCTCTAATAATAATTCCTTTCGATCTCTTTCAATTAAAATATACGAATACTATCGTTCCATACTAGCTCCATTTATGATTTATCAATATGAAAATACGATTTAATATCAAAAGGAGTTTCGCTCCCTGTTCAAACACCACCACGATTATTCGCATTATTCGTTAGCTCGAAGTTTCCTTCGTTTGGGTAAACAGAAACTTTTCACCTCGGATTTTCCTCTTCCTCCCTCGCCCTCCTTCCACCCTTACATATAGAAATTATATGTAATATAGAAAAAGTTTTGGAAAAGATATACGAAACGTTCGAACAACCTCCGTTGTCTGAATAACGAGATCGAATGTCTTTTCATCTTTGTCGACTTTAAGGAAGTTCCAATATAGCAACTTTCTATCGATCTGATCGAACGCCGTTTCATTCGGACCAGAGAATTCATCTTCGTTGTATATTCGATTGGAACAGAAATGCTTCTCGTACGAGGCGTTTACTCGAAGAGAATCGAATGTTTAAGGAATTTCCTTGGAAAATATTCTTGTCTCGATTATTAAATTTAACCACTTTCGAACTTTTTGAGCCGTGTTGATGAATTTATTCAAGAAGAGTGCGATATTATTGCATAATGGATAATTTGTAATTTATTTTTAATAATATTTGACGTTAATATTGCTGTTCAAATTGTTGAATTGATAAAGCAATTAAGAGAGAGAGAGAGAGGTAATTAGAAATTCCATCTGGATAATTTTTGTTTGAAAAAGAAATCGGTATATGAAAAGAACCAAGGTGAATAATCTAAATGAATTCTGAAACAAGAAATTTTTTATTGATTCGAGGCGAGATTAAAATTATTCGAAAAAAACTTTCGATTTATAAGAAAGAAATTTACATAAATTCATACGAAAATAAAATTCTCAAAATTCATAAAACGTATTTACAAAACGAGTTCCCTTTAATTATTAACTTTCAACATTAATTTCAAATAATCGTCTATATTCAATTCGACGGAACAAGTTTTTCAAACAAAAATAAGTCTTATCCTGATTTTTCAAAGCGCATACAATTTTCAAGATGAATCGAGTCCTCGGTTCGCTTTAACGGAATGAAAGATCGAAAGAGGACATGATGCATTCATCGATCATATTAATCGATTCAATCCAATTTACCTTTGCAATCCGGCTCGCCATCTCTCGTTTTTTCAATATTTCTATTTTTTTTTTTTTTTTTTTTTTTAGCTTTTATTTCATCCGTGTTCCACACCGATTCCCACACACAGCGGACCTCTCGATCGGTTCGTTTCGATGCTCGATTTCCGCGTCGAAATCGCGGATTAGCCCCCCGTAAACGGGGCAGAAATGAAGAGGGAGGGGAGACGAGGGCGAAAACAAAGTCCGCCGCGGAGGAAAATCAGAAGGGGGAAAAAAATAAAAAAATAAAAAAATAAAAAGGAAGGTTCGTAGACGGAAAAAAGAGGAGGAAGGGTGGGGAGGGAAAAATAGGAAAAAAATAACGAGATATACCGCGAGCGGAGAGGAAACGGTGAAGGAAAAAAGTAGAGGAAGGGTTGCTGTAAACCAGAGGGAAATTTCAAAGAAACTAGCCGAGAGAGGGGTGAAAAAGGAGGAGACGTGTAGTGAAAAGGATGGCTGCGAAGGGAAGGGAAGGGAGAGGAAGGTATTGTAGAAAAAGATTGAGGAGAGGTGAATTTGGAGAAATATAAAATATGGACAACGATGAATGCCACGCTTTCTGGGGCAACGAACAACGATCGTCCAATTTGTTGCGAACTCCGCGACTTCTTCGCGCGATTGGTTGTATGGAAATTGGAGATCTCGTTGGTAGGATAGTTTCGAGGCTTGTTCCCGAATGTTGCATCGCATTGGGTCGATTCGTTGGTTCGTTCGTGGATAACGAGCTGTTGAACTTTCATTTCGAACGAAGGAGAACGCTTCTCTCCGAACGCTAAATTAAATCCTCGTATCTTTATACGATGACTGTATCTTTTTCCAGTTGTTGCTCCTTTCAGTTGTTTATTGAGTGAGTTATTTGAGAAGCTGATTGCGTGGAAATAAAAAAATTATAGAAAGAACAAGGAAGTTAAAATTGGATTTTTAGATCCAATGCTTTCCCTTTTGCTTGTCTTATCTATCGCTCCAAATTTTTTAAAGAGAATTATATTAATCCTTTATATTTCCTTCTATATTTCGAAACTCTTGATTCAAAGAGATTCGATATTGAACAGTATAACGGTACTGGAAATAAAAGAAAAAAAAAAAAACGAGACCTGAAACCGTCAAAAGGTTGCCTGCACGAGGAAGAAGCAGGCTTATCAATTCCCCACACAACCGCTTCAACGACGTCGTCGCTTCTTCGAATCATCTTTGCCCGAACTTCGGCATCCGAGGTATCTGGAAAGGCTTTTTCCAGTTACGAAAACTTTTTTCGCGATTAGCTTGTTTTTCACCAGAGATAGGAAAATAATACCACCCCTCCCCCTCGATAAGAAGGAAAGAAGAATATATATATATATATATCTGAATGTTCGAAGAAAATTATAATTCGTCCGCCATTTTGAGAATGTGTTGATCGTTTGTTTCTTTTGCTCTCTCTCTCTCTCTCTCTCTCTCTCTCTCTCTCTCTCTCTCTCTCTCTCTCTCNTCTCTCTCTCTCTCTCTCTCTCTCTCTCTCTCTCTCTCGATAATTCTCTCGATAATCGTGTACAACGTCGACGTCGAGTTTCGAAGATCGAATCGAACTCGTTCGAACGGCCGCATTATCTACGACGACGAAACTTTCTTATGGCTCGTTTCTCCTCGTCGACAATTTGCCGCTTCGCCGGAGGATCTCCTTCTAAAACTAAGTTCGGATGATCCTTGTCGAACGAACAAGCTGTGGTTCTTCCGGTTATTGGGAATGGGGGGAGGGAAGGATAACCGCTTGTCCGATTTTCAATTTCTCAGTTCGTTTCGTGGCTGATAACGTGAGAAACGGCGGTGTTGAAATAGGCTGCGATCATCTTTATTGTTATTTTTTCTTTTTTTTTTTTTTTTTTTTTTTTTTTTTTTTTTTTTTTTTTTTTTTGTTTTATTTAACTAAGTTCTTTTGCAATTTATTATTATATTTCTTGTAAAATATACTTATAAAATATATTTATAAAATATATTTATAGTTCGATACGAATGTGTGAATTGTTCAGTTTTGAATTAATACCGATCAAAAATTTGTGGTACGATTGTAAACTTGATTAAAGCATCTTCAAGTAGAACATAATTCAAGCATCTCGGTAATCATGTGATAATTATTTAAATGATCACAAATCGATAATTTTAGCACTTTATTAATATATATATATATATTAGCTTTTAACAACTTCTTAAGTATAAATTTCTTTCCAACACCAGTTTTAAATAGAGTATATGCGAACGAAATTCTGGAAATTTTGTCGAACATGCGTGATAATTAATCCTTCCGGTTATATTTTATCATAATCGACGTGTTCATAGCGCCAAGGGAATATCGACGAGCGAACAATGATCGGCAATCCGGAGAATAATTTCGGCCGTATTAACCAGTTTCAGGTCGAGATCGATCAATCCTGTTTAAAATGGCTGACGGTTATTATCCTAATTTCCAGCCAACCAAATTTGTTTACGAAACGCGACGTTAAGCGCAATAATTTTCGGACCATATTACGAGGCGATAAGTGTTCAAACTTGCCTTTAACCCTCGTCAAATTGTTGAAAAAATCGTAACTCTATAGCTATTGAATTAATTATTAACAGGAAACAAACTGTATCCTGATTTTTCACTAACAGAATCCATTCTTCTAAATGATATTGGATTCTTATCGGAATAAACGAATTCTCAAAATATATTATAAAATTATAAAATTCCCGTAAATGTTCCATTTCGAATTTATTAATTACTCTTCCATTTAATGATTTGAATAAACTCCCCTCGACAATCCAAAATTTAAAAAGCGGACCAAAATTATAATTACAACGATCCCTCCTTATAGAAACTAAAAAAAAATCGATAAAATCTCGTTCCCTTCGAATATTATCCCAAGATCCGTCCCTTTGAGCCTCCCATCCCCCAATTTACATTGAAGGAAAATAACGTTATAAAGGGGAAGGAAGCGCTATACGCATTAACGAGCGCGATTATCCGTGGAGAATTACACGGGGATCCATACATTTCCCCCCCTCGTCCCTTATCCCGTGGTAATCGTTTTCAGATAACGCGGAATACCTGGTGTAAGAGTTTACCCCGGTATTTGCATGGCCCCTGGGAATACGAGGCCGTCGTATAAACACGCCCGCATCTCCTTTTCTTCCGATCGGTGAATCCTCCTCCCCTCCCCTCCCCACCCCTCCATGCGAATTGCGGCGAACAGCCGGCAACCTCGACCCCTCCTCAGGGATCGAAAACTCATCCTAATAGAGCTGATTCCTTAATTCCTTCGGCCGTTCGTCTTCCCTCCGTGGAGGAACGAGTCTCTGGATGGATAAAGTGCGGGGAGAGAGGGGGGATTATCGCGTGTAATTCAGTGCTACGATACGACGGTTCGTCTACGACGGGGGTGAAAAGTGGAAGAATTTTTATCATCGAAGGGAATTATGGATCGGCTAGATGGATATTTTAAGATTTAAAATTAAGTTAGGAAGAGATGAATCATCTTCTTCTGTGTATTGGCGAGATTCAATTTTTGGCTTCGTCGCAGTTTCAAATGCGATATTATGTGATTAAAACCGAGGTAGTGCAAGCTGAAACTTTGATTGTAGTTTAGTTTACTTGGCCTTTAAGTCAATAATTCTTTCCATCGTAAAAAAAAAAAAAAAAAAAATGGAGGCGATTTATGAAAAATAACTCGAATAAAAACTCGAAAAAAATACTTCGAATAATTAATAATTTTTTTTTCGTATCTTAGTGAAAAAAGGAATATTTGTACCTTCTTCGGTTTGTTCCGATTTTCGGCGCAGTTGCGCCAGATCTTTTCACTCGAGATCAGGGTCGCTTGTCGCATTTCCGGCGCATCCTCCGAGATTGAAAGCTGCTCCCTTTATGCATTTTCTCGGGCAGCAACAACAACAACAACACGGGTATGGTATGGTATGGGAGGGGGGGAAAAAAGGGAAGAAAAGAAACAATCGATGGAGATGGAAAAAAATGAGGATGGAAAGGAGAGAAAAACGAGTGAGGAGGGGGATCAGGAATTGCAAGTGTATCGTCGTTCGCCACGTGGTTGGAGACCGATGAACCTCGGATCGACGAACCCAGCGCGGTGGAATGAGCCATAAGATTAAAAAAAATAAGAAAAAATTCGCATCCGCAGGATGCACACAGGAAATTGTTCCTCCCCTGTTCTTCTCCACTTATCTCTCTCGTTAATTGTCTCCCTGTAATATCTTTACGATTCGACGAGCCGTAGATATCGTGCCTTCCTTTTCCTTTTCTCTTTTTCCATCTTCGTCCAATCCATTTTCCACTTCGATTCGATTATTCCGAATTAATCGGATTAAAAAATATTCTCTCGCAACAAAATATTCGTGGATTCAAAAATTTGTAAAAAAGTAATTTCCATTCCAAAATTACTTTATCCCTCCTGACAATTAATTATCCAGATAGATACGATACGCGAAGACGATCGTGCGACGTGTTGCGCGATCAATTCGAAAACTCCAATTCGAACCCGAAACGAAACTCGAAATCCAAGCTTAAACATATTTTTCGCTTTGTTTCAATACAATCCGTAAAAAAGCCCGTGGAAACGAACAAGCCCAACGGACAGTTACTTGGAAGAGATTTAATGGCCACTTGAATCCAGTTTGCAGCCCTTTCGCCCTCTCTCCATCGAGTTTCTTAAAGGCGAAAAAAAAAGAGACAGAGAGAGAGAGAGAGAGAAGGGAAAGAAGGAAAGAAAAGGAAATGAAGCAGAAGGAGAAAAGGGGAAGAGGGGAGAGGGGGAGGAATCGTGAAAACGAAAGATCCAATTTACTCGTAATCGCGTCACCGCTTTCGGCTCGATTAATTTCTCGTTTCTCCTTTTATCCCTCTTATCTCCGCCCCACCAACGAGACGACGATATCGCGTTATGCTTTTCTTTTTCACCCGGTGCACACGTACCGAGAAGATTTCGTTGGGTCCCATTGAAATCGACGGTCAAGGGAGACCAGTCGAAAGCAACCAAACACCAACCAGATATTTCTGTTTCTGTTGCAACTGTTCTATAACTTTGCGATAAAAAGAAACGAAATTGAAATTTCAAGTGCTTGCGTGAAGTGCTTACCGTTTGATAAATATTTCTTTCTATCGAAAATTATTGAAATTGAGAAAGAGAATGGCGATTAATTGATACGTCGTATTAAAAATCGATCGAAAAAAAGAAACAAGAAAGATTATCATCGTCGGGATGATATGAATATTTATGAAAGTTTTTTTTTTTTTGCAAAAATAAAAGTATCGTATCTTTAATGTTATTCGTAAAAATGACAATTTTGCATAAATATTGTAGACGCGTGTAACGAGTATCCTAACATAATATTCTGTATATTTATTTCATATGTGATTCCAAAACGTGGAAAATATCCACGTTCGCAAAAATTTCGAAAAATGATAACGATTCTCGATTTTCTCGCCACTTTTTTTTGCCACTTCGAGGCGGATTTTTTTTACCCTTGTTTAACCCATCGAGATTGAAAGCTACTTCCATTATTTCGAAACGACTTGAATGGATCTTGGAGGAAAATCTTTTCGCCGGGTCCACTGCTCGATCCCCGTGAAAGTAACCTTGTCAAACTCTGCCGTTGGATCGCCTTTTCATCCCCTATTTTCTCCTCCCCCTCCACTGGTTTTTTTTTCCTCGCCGCCTCCATTCAATTCTCATTTCTCCACAGTTTCTTTTNTCTCTCTCTCTCTCTCTCTCTCTCTCTCTCTCTCTCTCTCTCTCTCTTTTTCTTTTTTTCTATTTCTTCAGTTTTCTCCCGGATTAAATTGCATTATTTTCCGTCCACCCTCCCTCCATTCTCGTTTCATTCGCGACGAAAGAATTAATTTCTTGCGAAAATAATCTCGTAATCTCGTCTTTTTTAAACGTATCGTGAAAGAAATTTCGATACAATCTTTAAAATCTTATTGGGACTATTGTTCGTGGTCTCGTTATGCTTTCGCGTTAAGCACGCGAGAATTTTAAGTTTCCGTAGTTTTCTTTAAAAACTCGACAAACATTTCATTCCACACCTTTCTTTTTCTCTCGTTCGACTTCTTCGCGTTTGTATCGTGTGAATCGTTACTTTAAATTTTTTGAACTTGTTAATATTTGAAACTGAAGATTAACGAAACTCTGATTATATATATATATTTATATTATTTATATTTGTATTATATTTGTATGGGTGTGTTTCAGTGATTTTAATCGAGGAATAAATAAAAGAAATTTTCTTCCCTAAGTTTCGTTTATTTAACAAGTTCGCCTAATTCGTGGCAATAATGGTTCATCGTAGATTTTAAAATAGTGAAATTGCTATATAAAGGTATAGTGCAAGTGTATGAGAGGTTCCACGAATTAAAAGACCTCGTCGTAATATAGGCCACAGCGTAAAATTTTACGATATTGCGCCTGTTTATCAGGAAGTTCGTTTGTTCGCTGTCTCTCTCTCTCTCTCTCTCTTTCCGAGTCATTCTCCATAATCGAAGAGAAAAGATATTATCACGTTTACGAGCATCTTCAAATTTATAATAGTCCAATAATTAATTTCCTTTTATTCCTTACGAATACTTAATTATTCGTCACGCTCCAATTCTTCCAGATAAAATTTTCGCTTCGTGTTACTCGTCGAAATAAATTACTCGTAATTAAACGGAAACCTCAATAAATATTTTGTTCGTTCCTTTCTTCGATAAAATTTTTAACTTTCAACCTCGAATTGTCTTCCACGTTATTTTAATCTCCGAGTTTTATCTTCACACATAACGAATTTCTGCAACTCGTGAAAATTTATAATGTTACAAGATGCCAGAAACTAAATCGTTCGTTATTTTACATCTCCTTTCTTTCAATTATTTTCTCAAACAAAAATAAATGATCTATTTCTTCAACCATAATTCTGCTTATCCATAAAAGTTTCTCAATCTTGAGTAGAGTAAATAATTCGCAGCTTCGTATATCAAGCTTTCGTATCAATTTTTTTCATTTATCGAATCTTCTTTATCGAACCGTAATTTGACGATTTTCTCGAGGTTCGAGCTATTCGAGGTATAATAAAATTGAAATTTCCATAACGCGAGTCGAAAGAGATATTATAAAAATAAACATCTGTGGATCTATGCCGACTGGTAAAACTTAGAAATTAAGAGATCGAGAGGGTAGAACGATGGAAATCCTGCAGCCGGATGGATGAGCATCGAGTAAAATACCAGAAATCGTGGAGCGTGCACGTACAGCGATTCCGTAGGTCGACGTCTGTTTTGAACGGGCAAAGAGCCCGATAAGACCAGGAAGGAAGTAGCTCGGTTTGTTTCCCATTGTTGCCAGCCACAAAGAATGTAAGTACGTCTCTTGCCTTTTCTTCTTGTTTCTTGCCAGATAGTTGTCCGATCTAATACGGCCGAATTAGGTGCCCAGTCAACGATAGATCGATAGAACGATGTTCTTGAAAATGTTCTTTCGCCGATGCTGGTCTCGAAAAGTTGAAAAGATTCACGGCGATCTTGTAATTCGCGCGTTTTCTTCGGAAAGTAAATTTCCACGGACTACGTCAATAATAAAACGTTGAAGACTTTGTATTAATTTAAAAGTTAGTATTCTTAAGGTAAGTTGGACCTTTATTTAATCGATCTCCGTCGAGATTAATTATATCGATTAAAGAAGTAACTAGTAGCCGACGAAACGAGGGGAAAAAAGTAAAGGAATAATGTTGCTTAATAAAATTGAGTACTTTACAGATATTCAATTAGTTTATTATTACCTGTAAAAAGAATATTATAGATAAAATAAAAGTAAAGGTAATCAGTTAATGCAAGCAGAATATTAATTCAATAATGGGCGTTAAGGAAAAGAGGATTGGATTATAAAGGAGCTCGCTAAAATGGTTATAATAAATCGTTGGAAAAATCCTTATTAAAGTGAATGTATTCCTCCATAAACGATTAATCGTGATAACGATTGTAACGTACGAATTTTTAAGATTATGTCTTATCTATCTGGATCGAAACGTTTCTATCAAAATTAGAAAAATTCTAAATCGCTATAATTCTAAAAATACTAACTTCCTGTCAACGAATGAAAGATCGTTAGAAATGCGCAATTTTATCCTTTAAAACGCTTTTTGATTTATCTCGATACGACTTCCGGTTCCCGAGATATAGTCGCGTAAAGAAAAGAATAATTTTTAATCATTTATCTTCAACTAAACCTGATTAATCCTATTAAAATTAAGAAAACTTTGAACAGTTATAACTCCGAAGATAATTACTTCCGGTCAACGAACGAACGATCATGGAAGCGCATAACCTTGCCCTTCAAAACGCTTTTTGATTTATCTCGATATCACTTCCGGTTCCCGAGATATCGTCGTGCAAAGAGAGAGGTAATTTTTAATCGTTTACTTTGAACTAAACCTGATTAATCCTATTAAAATTAGGAAAACTTTGAACAGCTATAACTCCGAAGATAATTACTTCCGGTCAACGAACGAACGATCATGGAAGCGCATAACTTTGCCCTTCAAAACGCTTTTTTATTTATCTCGATATCACTTCCGGTTCCCGAGATATCGTCGTGCAAAGAGAGAGGTAATTTTTAATCGTTTACTTTGAACTAAACCTGATTAATCCTATTAAAATTAGGAAAACTTTGAACAGCTATAACTCCGAAGATAATTACTTCCGGTCGACGAATGAACGATCGTTGGAAGCGCACAACCTTGCCCTTCGAAACGCTTTTTGATTTATCTCGATATCACTTCCGGTTCCCGAGATATCGTCGTGCAAAGAGAGAGGTAATTTCTGATCGTTTACTATCTCCGTCCTTGTCGGTTATTCGGACCTCTCGCTCGCTTCTCGCCTCACTGACCTATCCCAAACTCCTCGACAAGCGACAATAGCGATTCCTGGAAAAGAATGTAGGTCACTGGGTCGCGAAGTCGGTCGTAATTTCTGCACTGTCCTTCGTGCTACTTCGAATCGTTATATCTCGGGAACCGATTGAGATATCGGGATAAATCAAAAAGTGACTTCAATGGGACGATTTTCTCTATTTCCCGAATATTCTTTGATGACGGAATTTTTAATTTCTCTTGCAATTTTTTTTATGTGAAAACTCAAAATTCCTTTCTTCATTACTCGATCGCGTTTATTTATAATTTTATCGCGAATAATAAGTAATTAATAAATAAAATGCATAATCCCACGTTGATATCAAATTTTTCCATCTAAAAATTAACCTAAAATTATATACATATGTATATATATCTTTAATAAGAAAATATCTTTAATAAGAAAATAATAAAAATCTATTCCCGATTCAATTTCTACGCACGAGAATATTCTCTCGATAACTTGTTTTCTATATTTTTCTTCAGTTTTCAATCCCTACTTCTATTATACTCCCGCGCAAACTCCGCGCCCCGCTATGAGAAAGGCTACATTCGATGGTAGCCGAATTCTCCGGATAGTTGTTGATTCGTATCGAGCCACGGGCGGAAAAAAAATTCAATCAATTCCGCGGCAACTCAATCAACTTTCATGACAGAAGGTAAAGCCACTAAATTGATCGATATACGTATACATATATATCCTGCCTGTATCACACGCGCGCACGCACACGTGCACCTATATGAAACACGTACGTATCCGTTCTGGAGTCGAGGTTCGGAAATAATGCCGCGGAATAGATTTAAACAGCAAACCAGAACAGACTCGGTTACTGTACCGAAACGTATTTCACGGTAATTTCGAGGGAAAAACTGTGAACAAAAGGCCGGCCACGGCTGAAAAGCGGCCGTTATCGGCAGAACAATAGGAAATCCAGCTGAAAATCTTTATTATCGGGACGCCGGGAATTGGGTGTATACACACACACCACACACACACACACACATATGCACATATACGCGCAAAGAAGGAGGAAGAAAGGATGGAGTTTCGAGTTTCCACGTTACGATTTCCCTCTTCCCTCAGAAAGGAAAAGACAAATCGTTCACGCTGTTTACGCATCGACGTGTTTTCCAAGTATTGCTCGTACGAATTCGTTTTGCCAGGAATGGATCGTTTCTCGAAAGAGTCGAAAATGCGCCATTCGATATTATATTATTACAAATTATTATAATTAACACGATATAATATTACCTCGTCGTGATATCGTCGATGACACACCGACGCTTTCAATTTTTCGATTTTCGATAACGGACGACAATTTTTCCACAGAATAAATTCGATGAGATAATTCGTAATACGTAGAAGTAGTTTTCTCGCGACTTAATATTCTGTTCGACTAGAAAGACGCGCAAATACAAGCGACGCTTCTTATCTTCTAATCCTACTCGGTAAACTCGACCGAACGTTTCCATCGCGCTTTGTTGATATTTTTTTTCCAAATGTTTCGCTTCGAACACGATTCGACGCTAAGCAATACGACACCGATAATAGTAAATTCGAGAAAATAATATTAATATATATATATATATATATATATATACTCGAAGAAATCTTACCTACGCTTACTCCTAAATTAAAATCTCTTTAAATTTCCTCTGGAACGATTACGTTGGAAATCGAGGAGGATCGTGGAGAGCGGAGAATCTGGAATTCGCTCGTGAAACCGACGAGTGACAGTGGGGACGAATGGGCGAAAAGTGGAGAGGAGGTGATCTGAGCCGCAATCGCGAAACTTATCGACTGGCGAACGAGTCCGCGAAAAAGAGGGAGGAGAGGGGGGAGCGGTCGGTAAAAGGGCGACGGGAACGAGGCCGGAATAACGACGTCAGCCCGAACTAGTTTCGAACTAGTTGGAGCCGGATTGGCCGGGCTGTGAAAGACGGCGGACGGCAGGTGCGTGGCCGGTTGATTGTCGAGGTGTGAAATCGCCGCGATTTCGAGCAGAAGAGGGGTCGCTCTCCCTCCTCCTCGGTTGAAATTTCGTAAAATTAGCCGAAACTAGGAAGGGAATTCGGCCCTCCTGTGATCGATCCGCTTCCATTAATACACAGGGATCCAGTTTAAAGTTTGAAATGATGAGCGGAATATCGAAAAGGGTATATTCGATTAAAAACTAAATAACCACGTGAGTATCGAAACTTATTATTTTGACGTACGAATAATGAATGCAAAGTATCAGAATTTTGATTAGATCTTACCATCAATTTTATTAAGAAATTATTATCCAAGGGAAGATTGTGAAGTAGCAGAAAATGATAAATCCTTGAAGATAGTTTAATGATTTGATTGAATTTGTGTAATTTCATCGTACATGTCAAAACTTGGCAACTTAGCTTCGATAAAAGAAATTTAATATCTGAGAGAATTCGAAGTGGGGGAGGGGGTTTGTTTTGCAGATACACGTTTCTGCAAAAGTGAAAGAAATCCGTTGAAGAAATCGTATGGGGGAGGGTTCAAAGCGGATGTTGAAGCTTTTGAAAGTGGCACAAAGCTGTGTCCACCTTGTTTCGTGGTGGAGTTCTTTTAATGAAGAGGAAACTAATTAAAACGTCTGCGAAGACGGAGTCGGCCGCGTGCGTTGCGGGAATAAACGAAAGTTTCTTTTGTTCCCGCGCGGACAAAAGGGAAACAAGGTTTCTCATGAAAGAGGATACCTTTTTTCATTAATGAGATATATCAGACTTATCAGATTTTCTCTCTTATTCTAAAAATAATCCACCAGAAATAATCAAACCTAACGTTTATAATTCAATATATAGAGCGTCAAGCACATGTGCTTTAATAATATTATTACAAATAACTTTCTAGAAAGAAAACATATATATTTTCAATAATATATAATTTCAATATAATTCTCATAATACGTAATATTATCTCAACGTACATAAAAATTCAAATTACTAAATGCAAAACTCGAAACGTAATTATTACAAACAAAATAAATAACATGTTGGAGACAACAAAGTACCGATACTTGGAAGCGGAGAAAAAAACGGTACGCGCACGATTATCCCATCCCCCCCTCCGATTCAGAAAGCGGCGCTCGAAGCAAGCTGCTTTCTGGGCTCAAAGAAGAGAGAAACAGAGAGAGAGAGAGAGGATTCGAAACGGGATTGCGTCTCTCGTTATGAATGACGACAGAGAGAGAAAGAGAGAGAGAGAGAGAGAGAGAGAGAGAGAGAGATGGATGGACAGATAAGAGAGATGGAGGGGACGACGAGGAAATCTGGGTCAGTGGTGGAGGGCGGAAAATCGCCGGTTACGGCTCGGTTGGCGACCGACAGATATTAAAGGGGCGACGACCACCTCCGTCGTCCCAGAGTCTCTTAATGCCTCTTAATTAACGTCGACGAGAGGCCCGGCCGTGTGCATCCCTTTACCACCTTCCTTACCCACATTGCCGCCTCGCTAACAGGCTGCGGAAATTGCCGTGGTTACGCGTCGAAAGAACGACGACAACGCGATTTTCGAAACAACTCGATCGATTATCTCGATCAATCTGGATCGATTAATCTTTTTTTTTTTTTTTTTTTTTTTGTAAATGGAAATTGAAAGATTTCAGAAATGGTGATAATATGGTTTGGAAATGATTGGTTTGAGTCTATAATTCGGTACACGATTTTATCTTGTGCGAGTAATATTTCTTTTTTTAACAAATGGAAAATGAGTTTAATTTGGAATATGATGATGATTGTCGAGGAAAAACGAATTATTGATCTGTTGATGATATACGTTGTATATAAGTTAATTTTTCCATTTGTAATAATAATATTATTAAATTATCGAATTAACGTACGAATTGATATTTGATGAAGGAAAGGGAGATTGTTAAGGGGAGGTAGATTATATTGAATCTTTTTAATTTTCAATCTCTTTGAAATTTAAACTTCTCTTTGTTTTCGCGTTTACTATTATGTTTACGCGTTTATCCATTCGAGTCAAACGAGCAAACATATTCTTTACATTTACAAAGATAAATGACAATACACGGTGAAAAAGTATGGAACGAGATATACATCAAGAAATGAAAAATAATGTTCTATATTCGAAACGAAATGGTCGGCGGACTTCCGTTTTGTTCTATAGTAATATGTGTACGGTTTTATCGGATCAGATATAGAATATCCGCGAGGTATGGTATTAGAGAAGGGCGCGCAAGGGGAGGAATAAAAGGCGGGATTCCATCGAGAAAATATTAAACACCGAGGCGAGCGCAATTAAAGGTACACAGCGATATCTCGATATTGGACTACATTCTTCCTTTATGGAAAAGATATTGCCGGGCACAAAGCGTCGACGCTGCACCTCCATATTTCATTCGGCAATTAATCCAACCTCACGGTCCAATAAACTCAACGGGCAAATAAATCGCGAATAAAAATTTTCCACCGAATTAAATCCCCTCTTAAAAATCAACGGAACTGAAAAATCTTGAAGGAATCAATCCCTTCGTTTCTAATCAAAAGTCATCGTCAGGAGGAAAATAAATTTTCCCGGGAATCGAGGGTTGAAAATTTCCCTTCCTTCCTTTTCAGTTCCCCCGAATAACATTCGCATAAATGATAAACTTTGCAGAAACTCGGTTACCAATTAAAACTTAACGACGAATAAATTTCGAGAATTGAAAAAAGTCTTCTTTTCAACAAATATATCCCTTCGACCAACTGCAACTTCCGAGCGTAAGATTTCCAAAAGTCTCGTTCGATTTCTTCTCGACCGAATTTCGTAGAGAAACGAAAAAAGAAATAAATCCTCGAGCAAATCCTTATTTCCTTATTTCGCGTCTAATTAAAAATCAGGAATAACTCTCTCTCTCTCTCTCTCTCTCTCTGTCCCTCTTCGTAACGAACTTCGAGAATTGAAAAACGAAAAAGAAAAGCCTTTTCCAATTTTGCCCCCTTCGAGATCCACGTGTAAATTCCACGATGAAATTTCCAAGTTTCAAGGATTCGTTCGCGTTAATTCCTCGCGAGATCAAAATTAATTCCAAGACGAGAAAGGAGGGAGAGGGGAGGGAGAGCGAGAAAAATCGGAGGAGAAGGGAACGATCGAGGGTGAATCCACGCGAAGAACAATGGCGGGAAACGTGGAGAGAAGTAGGGGAGGGGGGATAAAGCGGAAAAACGCGGTCGTTCGCCGCAAGCTCAATTTCTACGTGGAATGCGCGCGATCCACTTTTCTACTTTATCGTTCCAAAGGGAGAGAGAGAGAGAGAGAGAGAGAGAGAGTACTCGGCCGTTTAAACCCTGCCACGCGATCGACAAGGAAATTTCTGCACGAGTTCACTGGGATTATGTTGTCCTCCCCGTACCCGTAAATTGCCCCCGTTGTAGTTTAATAAATTTCTAAGGATCGCCCTCTCCTCGAAACCGCTCAGCTCTCACTTCCTCAATTACACAGCTGTGCAATTTCTTTGATCGTGCTGTTACGCGCATCGTGATGATCATTATCCGTTTCTTCGTTCTTCCTTCTCACACATCCACTTCTTCAGTAGAAATGATAATTTTCGAAAAGTGGAGGAAGAAGGATTATCAAGATTTTTTTCTTTCCTTTTTCTAAACTTAAATTTCCCTTGAAAAAAAATCATCGACCCTTTCAAACTTCGTAACAATAATTCTACTTCTATATACATATCAACTTTATCTTACAAGATATCCATATCCAATCACCGACAAATTTGCAATTTGCAAATATTGCGTCGGTCAAAATAACTCGCCGTAAAAGAATAAATAAATAAATAAATAAATAAAAACGAATAAATTCTCTTGCGTGCAAACAATCCTTCCTCTCCCCTCTCCTGCACTTCCCCTCCTCTCCACACGTCAGATCGTTCCTGTAATTTACATGGTCGAGGCGGAACGGGCGCGAAAGAGGATCGATTCGAAGGGGTTGGAGCCGTGTAATACGGGACATACGCGCGGAATTCACCGCAAGGATCGTGAAATCCTGTTAGGGCCGGCCGTTGGACGGCCATTTAACGAGACAGACGTCCCGCCCACGGATTAGAGGGTAGAAACGACAGGACGTTTGACTCTGAGACAATCTATCGTCGGATAAAGGCGAAAGATAGGGGTCGGTGGAGAGAAGGAGGAGGAGGAGGAGGGACGTCTCTATCTATCGGAATCCACTTTGCAGACGGATGCCGGGGAATTTTGAATGTCCCGGCAAGAAGCGGATCCTCTCCCCTCCCTCTCGCCCCTCCCCTCCCCTCGTATCGACAGGTCGAACTGTATTTATGGTCGGTGGACCGGCCTTCGAGTAGGAATCACGGATGTGGGGGGAATAGGGGACGCGGATCCGGATGCCGGATTTATCTTTCGATTGTATTTGGTGAAATAACGCTGGATTTTGTTCGTTTCTGCCCTTCTGTGAAAAGGGATATTATATCCGATATTTTATTTTTCCTTCTTCTTTTTTTTTTTTTTTTAAGTCTTATACGTTTTTTCTCGTTATTGCTTCCGCAAGTGATTAGGCAAATTTGGTAAATACGTGTTTTAATCGTTATTTGTCGTGCAGTTTCCTTTTTTTTTTTTTTTTTTTTTTTTCGTATTTGTTAGTTGTAAAGGAAAAGGATAATATTGTTGTATGGATAAATTTTTTACAATTTTTCGTATCTTGAAATCTATTTACAAATGATGGCTCTTATGTTAGTGTTTGATTGTTAAAATTATTAAATCGCAATTAACAAGTGAAGGGGAAGATGACGTGCAAACGAAAATAAATGGAAATAAATTTTCCACTCTCAGAAATAAATAAATCAAAATGCGATATTAGATATCCTTTTGTATATATATATCCACGCGAGGATTAATAAAAAGAATTTACCCTTCTTTCCGATATGATCGATAACTCTCGCGGCAAATATTTTTTAATAAAATACTTGTTTTACACGGACACGCTTCAAACATACCAATGATATTGACAAACACTCGCTATTGTAAATATTCATCGACACAGAACACGTCACCGACCGATGAACATCAAAACACCCCCTGTCTCACTCCCTCTTTCGAACCCTCTGAACCGAAACCACCCCTTTACGCGCAATTTAATTATCCTGTTTAATTCGAGACTTGTATTTGCCCCAGGAATCGGTGGAAACGATCCCTAGGTGATGCGAATTCTCGAAAGGGAAGGAGGGGGTTGAATATTCGAGCATTCGTGAACCTGTGCCACCGAGGATTTTGAAGGATTTAAAGGGAGGACTTGACACGAATCGTGAACGAATGGACAATTGTGACACGTCTTCCCTTCCTTTTCTCTCTTTTCTTAGTCTTAGTCTCTAAAAAGCACAATTTTTAAACATCCATGCGATGATGAATAATTTTATATTCATTACGCGTTAAAAAAATGCTTCGTAATTTCTACAATATATCAATATATTCTACAATTTAAACGATGGAAAGCTCTTTTTTAACTATTTTATCGACGAGAGAGGGGATGAATCAACGTGATAATTTCCAAAAAGTAATTAAATCGGTAATGTATTCACATTTATCCCTCGTTTACAACTCCTCGTACGACTTCCTCCTTCGAGTCCGCATTAAAGGTGAAAATCTATCGATAACTGGAACAAACTACCCCTCCCCCAAAGGAACATCGTCATCCGCAAACGCTCCCTCTCTCCACGCCCATTTAAATTCAAATTCACCCACTTTCCCGCCACTTCTTCCCTCGCAAGAGACCACTAAATTCTCTCCATCTTCGAAAACTCGATTTCCACGAGTAGACGTAGACCAGCTACGATTTGCATAATGCTGTTTAATCAACAAAATATCGATGCCGGCCGGGAAATCTATGGATATTCCACCATGAATACAATGCCCAATTAACGTTATACAGGGACTCGCGTAAAATTGGCCTTCCTCCGCCCCAAAGTTTAATATAATGGAAATCCTGTAAGACGCGGCGGGGAGACGCGCGAGGAAGTTGGGGGCGGAATCAATTTCCCCTGGAGCCATCCAGCGTCAAATCGCTCGAACAAAGTTGAAATCACGCTGCAACAACACCGATAACGGGTGTTCCTGACGCGCGGCAACCTCTGTTTCCGGTCGCGAAGTAAGGACCTTCCAGTTACAGGAGGAACGTTTACGTTGCGTACACGTGTTCAGAACGATCTTCAATCTTTCTCTTTCGATTAATTAAATTGAACCAGTAATTTTCCTCCGATTAATTCTTTTTTTTTTTTTTTTTTTTTTTTTTTTTTTTTTTTTTTTTTTTTTTTTTTTTTTGAGAATGTGAATTGAGAGCGACATCGACATTGCGAGTTGTTTTTGAGCGATGATTGTTTTCAAGGGAAAAATTAGATCCATGAACGATAGTGCACAATTTATTTATTTATTTTTATATATTGTTTGGAATTAATCGATGAATACCAATATCTGTCGAACCTAACCTAATTTTCAGAGAAAATATATTCCGTTTTCGGATCTGTATTTCTGGATAATTCAGTATAATAAATTAAATATTGGGAAACCAGATACAGTTTATTCGATACGATAATATTTGTGCTCAATGTTTAATGGATTCGGGTTGACGAAACTACTGAAACATTATTCTAGCGAATATCGATGTTATTTAAATAAATCATCCTAACGTGTTATACAACTCTAATAAATAATAAGTATCTATACATATTGAATTTTTAATATCCACAAATCTTGTGTGATCCTTTTGATCATCGTGACTTTCTCCGATTAGATTTTCGAACAATCGAAAAATTAAAACCATCTCGAAAATCTCACCTTAAGCCTCACTTAATTATCCTGGCTTGAAAAAAAACCCATATCGCCGAATGAAGAACTGTTAACACCCGTTCTAAATAAATAACACGCAAACGAAGTAACAAAGTGATCTCCCCCTTCCTCCCCAATTATTTCAAACGCCAGAATATAGAAGAGGTACGTACCAATTAAAATCCACGGGATCAGACGTCGGGGAAACGTTGATACACACCTCCTGTAAACGACGTAAAGTCGTTTGAGCGAACGATCCGCTAATTATTTCCAACGACAAAGTCGAAAGCGGTGGCTTACAACGCGCTTAAGCTTCGCCAATTTTTCCATGTTCGCAAAGTCAAACTTGTCACGACCTATTATTTCGCCTTCCTACGTGTGTGTGTATGTGTGTGTACACGTACAGCGGGCGACGGGCGGAAAAATTTTCGCGAAAGAATATTTTTCTAACTGTCACCGTTGTTTACTCGCTACTCGTGCGAAAGCTTGTGGAACCTGGTGGCACGAAACTGAAATTTCCCGGCCCGGGAATATCGTTCGAATTTTATTTCGTTTCGAAAGATAAAACGAGTGGGGTGGCGGAGGGGGGTATAGGTGTGTGTATCGGCTCCTCGCGTCGCGAAAGAAACACAATAATACGAAGAAATTGTACGCTCGAGGAGAAAATTTATCGACGATGAAAGGTGGTCTCTCGTATATTTTCTTCTCGTTTTTTCCACCTATTTTCGTTTACGATTGGCAGGCTTATTTATGCACGCTCGAGGTTTTGCAAGTTTTTAATTCGAAACGAGTCGTAAAAAAATGTATTAATATGAATGTATGAAATAGATCTGAGGATCAAAATCATATAGATTTGAGGAATGTAAGGTTTCTCCTTTTTCCGATTTTATGAGATGGGATGTATGACAATTTGTATTGATTTACAGAATTTTATCAGTGCTCGTGAAAAGTAATTATTTTTTAAGCGATTTTTAAATGTATAATTTTTTCTTTTTTTTACAATTTTGTAGAAGAAATTTTGTATTTAAAATCGTTGGGAGGGGGAAAAGATATAATTGCAAGAAACGATTTCAGTGATATTCGATTTTCGCACCGTTTGAAAACCGTTTCGAAATTTGCGTCGAGTGAAACTCTGGAATACAATAGGAAAGAGGATATAGTGGAAATATTCTTGTTGAGAATGGGGGATGGACTCGTTCGATTTGTGGAGAGTACAATTCTGAGTTGTAATTGTTGATGGGCAGGTTGATTGTTTAGGAAGAGTGGTTCATTGAAATGGTTGGGGGTAGAATTTATTCAATGCGTAGAATGATGAGCGAAGTAGCGGGTATCGATCCTCCTGGTACCGTGCCTCTATATTTTCTGAAAATGTGCGTACACGCGTTAAAATAGAATAGGATAGAATTGGACGTTTTACGAGTTACTTGCAAGTAACGAAATTTTAGTTTGACAATTTCATCCACTTTCACGTTATACAATAATGAATAATGTATATAAATAATTTTTATGAAAAAGCTTCATAATTATGTGTAAAGATTCGTCAACTTAATTATCCTCGATAAATTGAAATAAATACGCGATTAAAATTTATTTCTTGTACATAAATAATGCATAAACAATTACTCAGCTCTATCAAATCAAATAATACCATTATATAAATAATTCGAACAATATTCGTTGTAATTACCCCTTATATTGCATTACGAAAACGAAATCGAAAATCAAAAACCTTTATAATCTTTCTCTCTTCGTTTCGTTTCTATTCGAAACGAAATAAGGTGGAAACGTCCTCGAATCCTGTAATCCAACCGTGACTTCCGGTTTAATTACCGTTGGCCGGTGGCTGTGTGTTCGTTTGTCCCGAGTGCAATTACATAAGCGCGTATCTCGTGTCAAAGGGGTGAAGAGGAGAAGGGAGAAGAGAAGAGAAGAGAATCGAGCATTTTCGAGTTGACGGTCGTCCTAGTTGGGAATTTTTCCCACGACTTGGAGAGCTCGCGGCCGGAAACCGCCTCGGCCAACGGAGGAGAACATCACAGAAAGAAACTGTAATACGCTCGTTAGCATGGTCATCTAAATGCAAAAGTGCGCCGAGGAGAGGATGCTGCTTGTAACTGGTCGCCACTTTAATTTCATTCCTTCCTTCCGGGTCTCGGTCGGTAAATGATATCTTGCAGTCATTTTGGCAACCTTGCCTTGCAATTACTGCCGATCTCTTTCAATTTTCGATACAACTAAACATCCTTCGAAATAATATTTTTCGAATTTTTCTTTTCTTTTTTTTTTTTTTTTTAATCGATTCTGGGGAATGATAATCGTTCGTTAATGGTAAATATCGATGATCGTTCGTCTTTCTTCGTAAAAATCGTAAAAAAGAATTGTTTAATTTCTTTCTAATGTTCTCAAAGAATATTCTTCAACGGCGAGCAAGTAAACAACGTTTTCTTTCAATTTTGTAAAAGGAAAATTTTTAGATAAGAAAATTTTTGTATAAGAAAATTCAAAGATCATTCCGTTTTCTGAAACTCGATCGAATCGATCAATTTAAGCGGGCAATGAAAATAATTTGTGTAATTATCGTGCGTGTGTTGCCCGCGTGTGACGCTAAACAAAAACCTATTATAATATAGGCGGGCGAATTTGAATATCGACTTAGTAATTAATGCGACTGGAGCAATTATCGATGCTCATTTGGTTACAGGGGCTGATATTCGCGCGTAATGTATGTAGATCAAACGGGATCCCGCGTGATCATACAATGGTTCCCGCTCTCAATAATGAATCTCTCGTATAATTTCCTGCTGGTAAAATAACAAAAGATATCCGAGCAAACGAGCATTGTAATCAACATTGGTTAAAACTTGGTTAATAAAAGGGAGCGGGAGGGGGGAGGGGAGGATCGTTCCTTGCGTTAAATCTCTTTTTGCAATTCGATCCCCTCGAAACAATTTTAATATCGTAATCGCTTGTATACGATACGTAAATAATACGGATTAATATTATTAATTACGTTTAGGCCAGAAATATAATTTATACGCAATTCAATCCATCTTTATAATAATAACGGATATTCTATTTCAAACTTTCATCTGCAACATCCATTCTGCAACATCCTATTTCTATCTTGTTCATCATATCTGTATTGTTGTGCTATGTATATATCATAACACACACAATTAAAAGAATTGTTTCAAATTATAATAATTGAGAAATATCTTGCTCGGTTGCTCCGTAAGTAACTTAAAACGTTTAATCGTATTTCCTTATCCCCTTATTTGCTTTATACACCTCTCCAACATGCGAGCCATCGTTCTCTATTTCGTATCTCGCGTCAAAGAACGCGAGGAGACTTGGAGGCGAACGAGATTGCGCTAATTAGAGCCTCGACTGTGCTACTCTTAGAGTAGACAATAATTATCACGAGAGATCCGTGGTTAAGAAAAAAAGGGAATGGGGGAGAGTGGTTTCGTTTTGAAACGCGGATCGCAGCCACAAAACCGGACTGCTAACAACGTTTCGCGACAAAACGCCGTTTCGAAAAATCGTGGACGCTTTTGTCCCGCATGTGACGACGACGACAACAAGCGTGGAAAACTTCAATTTTTTTTTTTCTTTTTTTTTCTTTTTTTTTTTTTTATATCGAGCGATGTAATTTTCGATTGAGATTAAAATGCTTTCCGAGAAGAATCGGTTGGTTCTCTTTACCATCGGAAAAATTGAAAATGGGAGAACAAAAGGGTGGAGAAAATATTTTTAAAAATTCATTCATCTCTGACCGCGAATATACTTTTTTTTTTTTTTTTTTTTTTTTTTTTCTCGTTCTACTTATTCGTTGTAGTTCGAAACTAACAATTTCAATTTTCAATTTACGTGAAAAGATATTGAAATTTTTAAGTGAAATTTCAGATAGAATTCGAAGAATCGAGAAGATCGAGAGGAATGTAGAAGTAGAATGGGATGATCGTGTTTTGGTCAGGTGTTATCGAACTCGTTATCGAATTCCAAACCGAGGAGGAGGATCGTAAAAAAAAAGCAGTTTTTGAAGAGTCGTTATTATAATTATTTATTTATTATTTTAACACCAGTTACATGTAGGAATGTAATAAATGAAATTAATTCATCATCTGAAAAAATTACTAAAAATTTATCATGGTTTTATATACATATATATATATATAAATATATTTCTGTGACAGGTTCTTAATATTTTTTTATTAATTACATACGATTAGAGGTACACATTTTTATCTTTTATACAATGGATATTTATGGACCTATCACTAGCAATTAGTTACCTTCACCAGTACGAGTTTCATTAATTAAAATATATTTAACGAACCATTTCATTTCATATTTCGTGGTTATTTTATATATATGCTGGAGTGTTAATAATTAATAAAAAACACAGTTATATTTATTTCATCCCATACATTTTTATATGATTATTAGAGGAGGAGGCGATCGTTGATTATTCGAGTGTTATAAAAGATACCTTAAAAAAAGGGGGGGGAGGGGAAGAAAAATAAAAGAATCTCGCTTGGTATCGTGTTTTTTTTTTTTTTTTTTTAATAATTCGTGGAAAAAGATCGGTTTATGGAGATATGAATTTTAATTGCGCGTCGATGATGCGAACAATGATAAAAAAAAAAAAAAGAAAAACATTCGAAGCGTATCGAAACGCGACAATTAGCAACATCAGAAAGAAGAGAAGACCGTACAGACCGTGTGTGTTCTCGCATCGATGCATCCGATTGCGTTTTCAGACCGTTTCATATCTGCAGATATGATTCGATATTATATTAAGTGATTGTGGATTTTATCGCTAATAACATCGTTTTATAATTTATTGCGAAAATTAACAAAACAACTGATGCATGCATATATTCTTCGATTCACGGAGATTATTATATAGAATTAACTATATTATTCTTCAATTTTCAATTCTCGATATAATGTTCATTTTTAACGAAAAATAATTCTAACAAACAGTACGTTATTTAGAAGTACATTTGAAGTAAAAATCGAAGACCATTTCTCACTTAGAAAAAGCGAAAATTATTTTTCATCTTCCTCTTCTTTTTTTTTTTT
Organism: Apis laboriosa; assembly: GCF_014066325.1. Classification (NCBI taxonomy): domain Eukaryota; kingdom Metazoa; phylum Arthropoda; class Insecta; order Hymenoptera; family Apidae; genus Apis; species Apis laboriosa. The sequence continues at coordinate 644,909 of NW_025222299.1, forward strand.
TTTTGTTTGATGATTTTTAAGAGAAAGTATAAAAAGAACTATATATTATAATTATTTTAACAAGTAAGAAGAATAAATAAGGAGGTGAAAGTGTTAACACAAAAATATTAATAATAGATACAAATTTATAGAATCTTCAATAAATAAATCTACGTTCGAGAGAATATTTCTCACAGTATTTCTCAACAAATTGGATACTACATTGTAACTTTTCTTCCCTTCCTGAATATCCTCAAGTATTAATCAATTCTCGAAACCAATTTCCCAAAATTCACTTTCACACAATTATTGCGATAATTTTTCAACCCACTCGAATTTCCAATTATTTTCTTTCCTCCTCCCCATTTCGAATGAATACTACGAAATCGCCGTAATAATCGATTGATCTCCACGATATCGACATTAATTTCTACAAACGATAATTAACCAAAGGAAAAAGTGCGTCGATGCAACGCTGAGATTATGCTCGTAAATAACGAGGAGGGTTCAACACTGGGAGGAGGGAATCCTTTATTAATGGTTGCATACGTTTTCAGATTCCGCGCTATTAAACGAGATTTCTCGCAATAATTATCGCGTATAATCCGAAGGTCGAGACCCTAATTAGCGCGAGTCCAACGTTTCTCATTTTCCGGCCAATCGGGCAAACGCAGTCGTGCCAACTTTAAACCGAGACTGGACCCTCGAACGCAGTTCTCTCTCGTTAAAGGGATGCAAGCCGCGGTCCTCGGTCATTGTACACCAACCTAATCGACGCGTTCCAACCAATGGCTGCTCGTTTTCCTTGGGCAATTAAGAGAACTTTCGTGCCACTCTCTCTTTCTCTTTCTCTCTCTGCTTACTTCTAATGATATGTATATATGTAACGTAAGTTATTTACGTTGCGTCTGTTGGATGGATTTAACTTGTTGACGATATAATTTTGGCTTTTCTTCTCGCTAATGGGAGAATAATTGTCTTTTTTTTTTTCTTCTTCTTATACGATTAACGATTTGAGAGGATTGTTTAATTTTATGGAGGGATTATGTGTATGATTGTAAAAGTTTTGAACAAGTAAGTGAGTATTAATAAAAAGAGGGGTTTTTTGTTTAATGTTTCTGGATCGGGATGTTATTATTTTTCTTCTTTTTTCTATATTTGTATCGTTGTCACATCTTTGTAAAAGAAAAAAAATCGAGACGTTTCAAAGTTTCTTCAATTTACACGGTATAATTCTCCGTTGTTTATATAATTTCCATTTATATGAACAAAGTTTTTAATAATATCTGTTTGAAACGGCTGAACTTCTTTATTATCCAAACGTCATGCATATACGAACGAATTTATAAATATATATATATATATTTATTCAATTAATATAATGGAATTAAAAAATTATTAAAGAAATGTTATCATAACTCGATATCATCATCTCGAATTTATCTCGAATTTATCTTTCAAAATAATCCCTTCACTTTACAGGAACAAATTACATCATCGTCCAAATGATCTTTCTTAAAAAGATGATCTTTCTTAAGATGATTCTCGAATCGAATCGAAAATATTTAAAAAAAAAAGGAAGGAAAGGAAAAAAATCAGAGTCCAAAAGGGAGGAAGGACGTCCTCCTCCTCTCCTCCCCGTGCAGTAGGTTTATCACGCGCTCAAAGAAGTAATTTTGAAGTTTGATCCCGCCGGTCGAATTGCCTCGAAAATGAGGGAAAGGGCTCGAGGACGTTAATTAGGGGTTGGAGGAGCACGCGAGCACTCGCGAATCCGGCACGCCGATAATCGTACACCAAGGGGGGTGTGTTACATCGATTTCGGTTTTTAAAAGCCTGCCGGCTTCGTTAAAACTTCCCCGCCGGTCTCGTTTCCACAATAACCAACGGATAATCGTGGATGCCTGGAAACTCGAGGATATCTAATTAACGATCAACAGTGGCGGAAAAACGTGTGTATCGGGGAGGAGGGAAGGGTAGAAGAGGAAAGGATAATTTTATTTCTTTTTCTTTTCATTTATTTTCTCCCAAATCGTTATAATTCTCTTACTCCTTTCCACGCATGTATACCATTTATATATTATATATATATGTATGTGTGTGTATATGAGGATAATTTTATTTCTTTTTCTTTTTATTTATTTTCTCCCAAATCGTTGTAATTCTCTTACTCCTTTCCACGTATGTATACCATTTATATATTATATATATATGTATGTGTGTGTATATATCTATTTTTCCCTGTTTTTTTTTTCTTCTTTTTGCAAACTACCTGTCGATTATTTTCACGTGGATCGAGAGGATTTTCAAACAGTTTGTTAGAAAAGCGTGGCTCGCATAGCCGACAAAATATTCTTCTTGTAGAGGGGCTTTCTTTTTTTATTCATTTTTCCTCTTTTTTTTTTCTTTTTTCTTTCTTCTCTCTTTTTTTTTTTTTTTTTTCGTGACCAACCGACGACGAGTTAAAGCCAGCCAGACGATAGGTCATTAAAATGCAAAGCGAGGATCAAAGGATGGGATTGGATCTCCCCGTTAGGGGGACTGGCTGCTGGCTGGTGGTGGTGCTGTTGCTGCTGCTGCTGCTGCTGCTGCTACTGCAGCAGCAGCCTGAAAACTTTTTCTATACACGCGAATTCGAAATCGAACGTGCAAAGATGACACGGTGGTTTAACTACAGGTGAACTTGTTCCTCTTTCAATGGAAAAATCGTTTCTCCTTTTTTTCTTCTTTTTCTAATTACTTTTTTTTTCTTTTTCTTTTTCTTTTTTTTTTATTTTATCGCGATGTCAATCTTTTTTGGAAGGATTCACGCGAGGCACGTTTCAATTCTCGAATCGTGGTTATAAGAGATCGCGTTATAAAACAAATGAAAATTTCTCTATACTATATTTTTAACTAATAAAGATACAACTCTCTCGTTCAATCGGATGAAGTACAATCGAATTATGAAATTATATCTTGAAAAAGAATATTTTTATATCGTTCTTAATCCAAGATCCATTCTTGAAACACTAATCATACGTGTACGAAGTGTAAAATTACATGAAAAGAAAGAAAAAAAACATTCGTCGACCCACTCCAAAAAAACGCCCACTCGAGGAAAATTCACTGGGAAACAAGCTATCCCTATTAGAGAACGGAATAAAGTCTGACGAAGAAGCTGGGGGTATCGAAAGAGGTATCGATATCGGGTTGAAAATCCATCGGTGAAAGCGTGGAAGCGGCTGTCGTTACTGGAGGAGAGACCTCTCTTCCCTGTTCCACGGTGTCTCGCACCCTCGGGACGTATAGAAAATGGGGGAAGGAGGGCGGAGGGGATGCTCACCTCTTCCTATTACCTCGAGTGACATCCAGGCTAATATCCTTCCACTTCCTGTCACTTCGTCCCCGCTGTGTCTATTCCCTTCGAGGCTGGGATTCTCTCTCTCTCTCTCTCTCTCTCTCTCTCTCTCTCTCTCTCTTTGCGTCACGGTTTGTGTACGACCCTCCATCCCTTGGGGAATATTCGAGGGACCGCCACGTAGAAAAAGGATGTCGTCGCTTTTGCGAGCCGAACGAAAATTTCTCCTGGCGATTTTCGCCCAGCTCCTCCCGCTTTTGGACGATGGAGGATGGAGGAAACATGTTAAATACCGGTGAGATATTATATCGAGGGTATCTTTATTTTTTAAGTTCAAGAGTAGATTTTTAACGCGTCACTGAAGAGTTTAAAATCTTGTTTTTGAGAAAATTTTGAGCGACTAGAAATCTCTTCTTCTTTGAACTATATTTGATAAGAAACATTTGAAGAGAAAATTTGAAAATTCCATCGCGAATCGAATAATCGATACGCAAAAATTGATTCGCGTATTATAGTATTATAGTAGTTTGAATATGAATATCTGAATACGAATTACCTAGAAATTATTAACTGTTTTATAATAAATACCGAAATCTTTTAATATTATTAATTTTAGAACCGATAAAATGTAATTTTGGAATTATATATTTAATATATTTAATATATTTAATATATTTAATATATTTAATATTTCTAATCTATATTTATATTCGTAGATACGTTAACAACGTTACAGATATTCAAAAAAGAAAAAACAATCCTCCATTACAATTCGACCATAAATCTCGTTGCACGGAACTACTAGAACTTTCAGAATATTTTTATAACACTATCAAAGCCGTTTCAATCGAATCGACACGATTTTCGATACTATCGAAAATAGCGATATGAATGGATAGAGAAAGAGAGAGAGAGAGAGAGAGGACGAGAGTTTCGCGATTCCCTCGTCTTTTCAATTACGAATTTACGAAAGGGTATATCAACGAAACAAGCCTCCGCATTCAAATGTAAAATACACGCTACTGGTTGAAATTCGCGCGAATAGAGATAACGTAAAAATACATTGGAAAATGGCGGATCAATATCCGGATTTACGCCGGATGGAAACTTTCGTCGGCGTGGAAAAATCATCGATGGGAAAAAATAGCCGGTAAATTTTCATTGGGAATATTTCTTTCCATACCGTTGCCAAAAACATTCGGTGTATCGGTTTATTAATGAATTTTCGCAAATTAGCAATTTATAGTAACTTTGAAACGAAGTGTTCGTTCGACAACGTTTCGAAAAGCTTGATTCGTTCAAATTTCATTTTGTCGAATGCGAAACGTGAATTCTGATTAACGAATTATTCCCTTTTCCCCCCCGTTTTAAATAATTAAATTCGAAAAAAACTCTAATTTATTAGTTTTTGTTTAAAAAAAAAAAAAGAAAGGGAATAAATTCGTACGTACACGATATGATTGAAAATATTACAAGTAAAAAATTATATAATCCTCGTGTTACGTGAAACGCTCGATTTGTGTAATGATGTAATTAACTTTGCTCGTAAAATACACGGGCAAAATTAAGTTGGTGTTAATGCCGCGGATAGAGATTGGATTTACGGATAGGAACGTGACTCCATCGCTATTTTTGAGATTAAGAACTTCCCACGCATTTTCTGTGTCAATATGCTCGTTCCTTTATACGCGGGAAAAAGTCCAAAATTTTAATCAAGAATACGGGAATCCTTCTTTTTTTTCGCGAATCTTGTTTGTTTTCTCGTGAATTCTAAATTTAAAAAAAGAAAAAAAAAAGAGGATGATATCATTTTAATTATACCACGAACGATCGATTTCTCTTTGTAATTTTCTTAAAAAAACTTGACTCGTGTGAATTTATAATTTATGTTTAGAAATTTTAAATAAATACTTTTACAATTTCACTTTTAATTCATAATTTAACTCCATCGATTTCTAATTATTTTAAATTTTCTAAAATTATAGAAATATCTATCTTCAAATTTCTTTCAATAAATCGTTATTTTATCTCAAAACGATAAAAAAAACAGATATATAGATAACTAATTAAAAAAAAAAAAAAAAAAAAGGAAAAATGAAAAGCATATGCGTTTTCTGAACGTTAATTCGTAAAACGTCGACAGTTTCTGATTTCGTTCGCGGCAACGAACGAATATTCGTCGACGCTGACGTCCTTCCGGCCGCTTGCCGGAAGTTTGAACGTGGCCCGCCACCGTGGCTGAAAACTTGTGACTAACGAGATAATAATTTTGACACGTAAGGGAGGAAGCAAAGCGCGAGATAGACGAAGTTACACGAGTCGAGTTATACGCGTTTCCGTACACACGTGTACGCGCGTGGATGTACGTGCGTGGATGAAATTTCATTATAGTTGGAGAAAAAATATATAACGCAGAAACGCGTTAATTAGCTCGCGCTACGAAAACTTGTATCGCTTGGATCTAACATCCAATGCGTTCTCATAATAAACACATCACTGTATATCATTTTCTCTAATTTAATTATACTTAAAAAAATTTTTTTTTTTCTTTTTTTTCCATTTTTTCCCGTCGCATTAATTTTTAATCATTCGCCGTTGTTGTATATTTTTTACGCGTGATGTAAAGAACGTAATATATTTTTAATAATAAAAAAAACTTTGCACGATGCTGTGTTATAGAACGAGAAAGTTTGATTAAATTTTTCGCACGATTTCGAACGAATAACGGAGCCCCCACCACTGCGCCGCTCTAAGGTTAAACGAACGCGCTCGGCGCCAGTTTACTATCGAAAGTCGTAAGGAGTGGTCGCGTTACGGCGTTCTTAGCTTCGTTCAATTAATTACGTGTTCCTTCGATTATTTTTTACGCATTTTATGTATTTTTTTATTAAATTAAATAATTTTGCCAACTCTTTCGTAGAATTGAAAAATTTTTAACGATAAATAAAGTCGTGTAGTTAGTTTTTCGATATTTCCTTATATTTTTTATTTTTTATTTATTTTTTTTTTTTAATTTAAATTATCAATTTTATTATTATTCACTTTCACGATAGCGTCTTTTAATTCATTCTCGTCGTATTCGTATATTCCCTTTCCAACTTTTTTTCAATTTTCCATTTTTCGAAATTTTTTTTTTTTTTTTACAAACGAAGAATCGAAATCAAAAGAAGAATTTATTCAATAAATCGAATCATAATTTTCGATTCGCGCGAAAGAAGGGATGCATATAGTTTATTCCATCGTTTCCATTTGTATCGCGAATAGAAAACAGGTGAGAGTAATTGTCGTTGTTTTATCGAAAACGATGGAAGCGATTATCGGTGTTGCTCTGATGTGGAAAGAGTAGAATTCTAGTTCTTAGAATTCAGTTAGATACGTAACGAACGATAAACGAAACGAAGATCTTTGCTATCTTGTTGAATAAGATCAAATGAAGGGAATTACGAGGGAAAGGATAGGAATAAAATGGGTAATCGATGTTCGAATCGATGTGTTCTTATATATTGTAAAGTTGAAAGAGAGAAAAAGAGAGAGAGAGAGAGATTCTTGGAAAAAATTCGATAACAGCGAATTTATACTAAATTTTAATATATAATTTTTGGCATAAAAAAAAAAAAAAAAAGAATAGCTCAACCAATCAATTTCAATTGTTAAGAATCTTTTCAACAAAATAGTCTCTCCTCTCTTATTACATTCTCTCCCCTTTATCATCTCCTCGTTCTCATTTTCATTTCATAAACTCCTCTCCACCTTTTTTTCCCCTTCCTCCACCTCTTTTTCGCCATTTGCCCTTATCCCTTGCACAACAGTTGCACGACATCTCGTTACAACATGATTTGTCGCGCGCGAAATGCGCGTATCACACGTTGACGTGTTGTCGTCTCTCTCTTTGTGCCAGAATCACGGCGTGTTCACCTCTTTTCTTTCTTTCTTTTTTTTTTGAAGGACCGATGACAACGTTCGTCGCCGGCAGACGACGACGGTGGTTGGAAAAATGATCCGCGGTTCTTTTGAAGCCGCGAACGTCGTCCTACGGTAAATTGGAAACCGGTATTCAAGAGCTTTGAGCCATCCTGCTCGCGAATCAAAGTCTAACGAGAGAGAGAGAGAGAGAGAGAGGGAGAGGGAGAGTTACGTTCCTGCGCGACGTGTTCCTGAAAGTCTTCGCTCTTTCCTTCCCCGCTTCATCCACCGCAATCGAATGGGACGTTCGTCTCTGCCTATGAAGGATAGGTTTTAAATCATCTTCTGCCGGATTATGGTTCATCGTTTTGGATTTAGAATCTATGATAACTGCGTCAATATTGTATTAAGCTTAGTTTTCGTTCTTTCATTGTTTCCAATAAATTTATTAATTTTTTCTTAGAAATAAAATAGTTTATCTCGTCGTCTTTTTCTGGTATTTATTTTCTGGTATTTATTTCATCCCACTTTCTTAATAGAATATTCTCTCATTGGAGATACGCAATAAAACTTCGATCGAAATAAAAAGAAAAAGAAAATGGAATTTTTCTTTCTTGAAATTCGTCAAACAAGTATATCCAATGAGTTGAGGTTTTACCAAAAAGAAAATTAATATTTCACAAAAAATAAAGTGAATAGAAAATCGATCGATCAGGTGTCTTTATTCGATTCCGTGCACGAAAGAAAGAAGGAAAGGAAGAGAAAAATTCCGTGGAAATGATTTCGAGTTGGCAATCTGTGAGAGGAAGAAGTAGATCAAAACGTTATACCGGGTGAGTTTGATCCGTCGCCTATTTCTCGAAGGCAAACGGAACCAGAAAGGGGATAAGGAAACGAAACTCGCGTGCCCCAACTTTCCCTGGCGAAAGAACAAACTGGCTCTTGGAAGGAACGAGAGAGGAGGGAAATCGAAGAAGAGGATTATCGGCGTTGGGTTTCGGTATTTTCGGTCTTTTATTGCCGTTTAAAAGTTCCTTGCCCTTTGATCGGCTTCGAATCGAAAAGTGGCGATCGTTGGTCGCGTTGTCTGCCCGCTTGAAAAGTTTCTGGCAATCAAATTGGAATATCGAGTTTCGATATCGCGACGAATATCCGATTTCTATATCCGAAATTCGAAATTTTCTTCGAAAATATTCGAGGATATTTAGGATGAGAGATTTTTGTTCCCAGAAAAAATTAGAAAGTTTTTCCTTTTTTTTTTTTTAAATTGGCAACCGTCTTGATAATCGTTTAGAAAATTGAGTCCATTATCGCGAGGAAAATGTAATTTGCAAGTCTCTTTTCTTTTCTTTCCAAGAAACGAAAAATATATCGAAATAAAAATTTTATTGCAACAAGGTTAGCCGAATATGAATAAAAATGGCAGCCATTTTCGATACTACGAATATTACGAAAAAATACAAATCGTTCCTATCCGTCCATTTGTAGAGAATCTTTCGCGCAATATTGATTTTGTAATTCTCGAAAATAGAATAATTTCGGGTAAGATTTTTTGTTTCTTCCTAAATAATCGTCACTACGGATAAGGATGGCAAAAGTTTATGAGGTTGAAATACGAGCTCAAAAGGAAATACGGATGATACGCGACTCTGAAATATCGCTAAAATCCCTTCGAACGAATTGGAATAAATAAAACGGCTCGAGGATGGAACATTGTCCGCTCGAACAAGTTCCAGATGTCCGTGGCTATTAACGGTACTACTCCCATAGAGCGGGAAATTGTCACGAGGAAGCGTTTTGCCACGGTCCCTTGAGTAGTCGAAACCGATTTTCACGCTTCGCGGAGCAATCGGCTAACGATTCGCGACCAGAGCCCGAAAGCTAATTCGTGCGGATACTCGCAACAGCTGTCCCTCCCTCTCCCCCTATTTATGCGATACGTATAGAGCGTAGAAAGCACGTGTTTCCCCCTCTTTTCCCGCCGAATATACGACGTCTGTTCGATCCACTTTTTTCCATTTATATTCCTCTCTTCTTGCCGAGGGACACTTTTCCTCCAAAGTTGCAATACGATCGACATATTGAAAAATTAAAGAAACGCGTGAGTTTTCAATTATAAATTACCGGGGGTAAAATTTAAATAATTCACAATCGAAAGATTTACGATCAACAATACATATCCCCTTACACATCGATCGTATTTCGACTCGATCCAAAGATCCTCGACACCAGAGATTCCAGATAGCCAAATTCCCTGGAGACTCGCCCTTGCGTGTCGCAACAATTACCCCAACAATCGACCCCTGCGCCGTCGCTGCACCGAAACCAGTATATAACGAAATTAGCCTGTGCAACCCCTCGATCAAAGAAACGTCCACCGTTGGAAAGGCTGAAAACCATGATGGAAACGAAAGGAGGGAGGAGGGGGCCTCGATTATCGATGACAAAGATGTCATCGATCGATAATCGAAAGCACAACAAAGCCTCGCGATCGCCGTCTCGTATGTATGCGTGCGTATGTGTGTGGCCACGCGTCTCCATACCCGTCCTCTGTGCGTTGTAGCCGGTGTGTTTGTCCACGTGCTTCCGTGCAAGCACGATATTTGCCATAGGAAACCGCACAATGGCCCGTCACACCGCAGCTCGAGCATGGCGGACGTGCCGTATGTCCACTGTGCCGATGCGAAATAATGCGGCCTCCATCCAACGATACACTGAAACTTACTTACGATCGAGAGAGGGTTAGGTTAGGTCTCTCTCTTTTCTTTTTCCTTATTTTGAAGGGGGGATGGGTATTATTGGGTATTATTGGGAGGGTAAGATACAAAAGAAGTAAAGTACAAAAAAATTTTGCGAGATGTTAAGTTGTTTGAGATGTTAAGTTGGATGGAAACAACGAGATGGAGAGCAGCGTCGTTGTTATTCGTCGAAAAATGTATCATCGTTTAATTAATTAGATTAAAAGGTATTGTATTTGTATGATAATATTTTTATACGATTATAGATAATTTGATATGGTGGAACGTAGAATATGATTGATAAACGTTTTATACGTGCAAATACTTTTTTTTTTTTTTTTTCATAAACGATAAATCACGTTCACGTATAACTGAATTTATTAATTTGTATGTGATGGGATTATTCGAATATCGTGTTGCTTGTCGTATGGAAATATGTCGATGTGTAATAATATGAATGATTTATCGCAGTTTGTATAAATAGAATTTTTTTTTTTTTAATTAAATGAAATAGATTAAAAACAAAAGAATATTAGATTACATTAACGTAACGTATCCCTTTGGCTTTTCAATATTTGAAATACGCGTTAAAAAATAAATAAACAAACGAACGAAGAAATCTAAAAACTTTTATCGTTTCGTTAATTCGATAATTTCTACCGTTAAGTAAATGATATTTGTTTTCCGTTTATTTTCCGATTTTCGTTAATACGATAAATATAAAAAATATGTATCGATGTATTGTACAATATTAATCGATAGACTCGTAACAACGCGCGTGATTAATAATGGGTATTTTTTTATTTAACTTTGATTCGAACGAAGGGAGGGGAGGATTGTCACATTTTATTGGAAATTTATTTGGAACAATAGAATTTGATATTACTTACGTATCTCGTGTGTATGGACGCTTTATACGAGAAAGTTGTGCGGTATCGTTGGAACTCGTCCAGAATCGTATTTCATACGGAATCGAACCTCATATCCTAAACTGCCACTGAATTTCTCCTCTAAACAAGTGGCTCTCGCGTTTAATACAGTGGATGGTTCGCGCCCGCCATTCCAAAAATTTACTCGTTCGTGAAATATGCACTTAGGTGCGATTAATAACGAACCCTTGAAATCTATCGAGCGGAAAATTCGATTGTGTTCCTTTATTATCGTAAAAGTTGCTGCGAGAGATGTAATTCGAAATAATAATACAAAGATCCGTAGTGATAAATATAATTATCGACTTGGAAAATGGGAAATTATCGAATTAACGCGTGAACACGTGATTAAAAATTAATAGAAAATCAAGAATAAAACGGATAAATAATTATTTATTCCTTGGAAATGGATAATTTAAAATCTATACGAGGAAGAAACTTTAAATTCGAGCCATTTACATCTTTCTGGGAAAAGTATATATTGAAAGAGATGTGTAATGAAAATATCGTTGCATTCTTGTATTTGCATTGTTTGCATCGTTATTTTTTTCAAAATGTAACCAAAATTTAAATTAATGTATCCACGATGTATTCCTTAATTCTACCGAAAATAAATTCCTCTCTTACCAACCATAATTTCACTAAATATTATTGTGCGAATTTCGATGAAATTGGAGAGTTGGAATATTCTTCCGTGGATCGTGCGATCGTTGATCGAGAGATCCCTTTGGAAATTGATAACTTGGATATTTCGATGTGAAAAATTTAAACATGTATTTCGAATTTTGGGTATCGATAAGATTCGATCGAATTTTGAAGAAGATATGAAAATACGTCGAAAGTAAATAAATAAATAATTCGATAGTTTTTCTTTTTCGTTGTAATATTTAAGTACGAAAAACATTCGTAGAATGAATTTATTATTAAATTCATAGAATCTAATAGACTTTTTTCAAATATTCGAAATATATCTCAACTCGACCAATATATAAACTCCTGTAACAACGAGATACCCAAACTATATATATATATATATAATTTTCACATTATATCCGATCAATACCCGAATCAAATTCCTCCAAAAGAGGAAAAACAAATTCGCCTCACACTTTACCTTATCCAATACCACTTACCTTCCAAATCACCCCAAAACTTACTTCCTTTCAAACAACAATTAAAAAAACCAATATTACATTCACCCATCCGAAAGAATCAACTCTCCTTTAAACCCCAGAATCATCGATCATCATCGCTTAATCAATCGACGACGACGTGATTTCTCCCCTGTTTCGAAGCCAGGGACCTCCTCTCGAGAAGGGAACCGGGTTACGACGCTGGCCAGAATCGATTGATCCCTTGTCTTTGAACACGGTAGACAGACACTATTTGCCCGTCGCCCCCAATGTATGTATACGTAGTTACCCCGAGCTTTGGCGGGTCAATGCGTCGAATTGCGCGCCATCGAGTTTCGGCGTTGCAACAACCACCCCCTTACCCCCTTCTCGCGTACATTGCGAGAATCGTCCCTCGTAGAAGCTCGTGGTATCATAAACTAAGGGAGGGGATAGGTATATTTGCGGGCAACAGTTCCATTTCCTGGCCGAAGGGGGGGACGTGTGTACGGTGTTTCACCCTTGGCCGTTCGCGTGTCGACGAAACTTTGGATTTATATCCAACGTCGAAAGGGATGCCCTCGGGCCTCGTGATGCCTCGTGTGCGACACAGTTTCCACTCCTTGTGCTCTTGGTTTGGCTTTTCGCTTCGCTTTTGGATTTCGAGTTACGCGTGGCGGCACGATTGTACGGCCAATGTTCGTGGAATTGTTCTGGAGGGATATTGGCCTTCCTTCTTCGAGCATTGCACAGAGATTATTTCGATAGATAGACGTGATGGGATGAGGATTTTAATGGGGGAAGATTTTTGTTTCCCTTTTTCTTTTGGATTGATTCAATTTCTCTCGAGTAATAGTTTTTTTTTTTTTTTTTTTTTGGAATAATATATAGGAGGCATGGTTAAATATCGAATGAAATTCGAGGACGACGATGAGGATGATAAGCAACATTTTGTCGGAGCGTAATCAATACGCGTGCTCGACGAATAACTAAGCGTTAATTAGCAAATCGAATATCAAAACAGATTGCTGCTGTCCAATCTTCTTACAGTTGCGATCAATCGAATCCGCCATGTTTATTACGCCTTTCCACGCTCTAATTAAACTCGAATTACTCGCACTTTGGCGATAAACAAGCTGCCGATCGAGCTTTTATTCATCGTTTGTTCCGACTTTTAGGTTTCAACCGAGAACATCGATCAACAGCGTGCTGACATACACCCATACTCTTCCGTTTCCAAGTTCGAATAATCGTTTGGAGAAGCGTGGCGAAATAGGGAAGAGGGGGAAACAGCGTTTCCAACCTGCTAGTTACTCGAAACGCCGCTCTGGGTCGAGATTAAAGTTCGAATTGAATTGGAACTACTTTGGATCGGCTCGAATCGGGGTTAATTAAGGATTAAGAGTAAGGAGACTTTCGTGCCACGGATACGAAAACGTCCTCCTTATCCTCCACCCTCGAAATATTATACACACACAATCTTTCGAAAACAGAATTACCTCTTCTTCGAATTCAACAAAAGGGATCCCCCTTTTTGAGAACAACTCGTCGTTGCAATTAGACGAGAGAACGATGTACGAAATTTCTTTTTTTCGAATTTTGAGAATTCGAGATTCGATTCGAGTTTATTTATTTATTTTTTTTTAAATCTGCCTCACCGATAAACGAAAGAAATTACGAGAACGATTCTCCTCTCGAAAGAAAAGAATCCAGAAAGCAAGAAACGTGACGCGATCTTGAGGAAAACACACCCCTCCTCTCCCTTCGTTCTCCTCGTCAAGAATCAAACCTTCGTTCTGACGTTTGCATTAAGAGGGCCAGCAGCTTCTTCCCCGGGAACAATGCATGCTAATTACCAGGCGGCAATTATGATTCGCTCCTTCGTCGTCGGGAGCCGAGGGAACGAGCTAGCTCATATACATATATGCGTGCATAGAGGGGTGAGGAAGAGAGGAGGGCAAGATGGAAGTTCGTTCGAGTGTTGTAACGAGGGTTGTAGCTTTGAAAAAGGGAGGAGAAGGAGGAAGTCGTAAAGATGGCGCAACTTCCGGCTCGATGAAAGAATTACAGGGAATAATAAAGGGATGAAAAGGGGGGAAGACGTTGCAGAGGAGGAGGAGGAGGAAGAAGGAGGAGGGTGTCGTTTGAGAAATTGGAAAGACCGAATGGCGAAATGCAGTTAAAGCTGCTGGCTGTTGCCTCGAATTTATCGCTTACGCCATTCGCCATTGTTCGATAATTCTGAGATCCTTTATCCCAGTGTGTTCTCAACCTCGAGTCGATTTGTTATCTTAAATGGTATACATACTTTGTTGTACGAAATTTGTGTGATGTAATAAAAAAATTCATCGTTCGCATTCGTTTGTTGTTCCATCGTGAAATTTTACTTTTTATGTGTTGTTTCGAGAAGGAAGGAAGGTTTACTTTGCTTTTTTTTTACGAAAGGGATCGTTTTGAAAAAAGGATTTTGAGAGACGTTGTTTGTTTCACTCTAATTCGTTTCTGTTCAGAAAAGTAAGCGAGCGAAATCAACTTCTTTATATAGGAAGGTATACGCTGTGTTCTTATTTTATATTATTTAGTTTATTTGCGTTAAACATTGAAAATTTCTCGAAAGGTGTTGAATTGTTGTTGGGAGATTGAAAATACTCCGTCTCTTGATTTTTCAATTTGAAGATATTACAACAGGATATTCCAAATAATTGATTGCCCTGCCTTCGAGCAAATGAAACTCGATAGTAACGATACCCAGGCCAAAATTCGAACCAGCAAGTTTACCAAGTTCAAACTTCCAATTTCATGGATATTTCCATTTATATTAACGATTTATATTACATTATCGATGGAGCATGTATACAATTTTTCTTAATCTGTCATCTTCTCTTAACAAACCCATTAATGATATAATCTTCTCTCCAATATTTTTATAATTTTACAATCTTCTCTGCCACTTCAAATCTATCCTTTTCTTGCAGACGAGATATAAATACAAAAATTTCTATATATATATATTTCTTCGTAACAAACAAATAATCTAAAACTTGTTAAATTAGTGTCCAGATCAAGAATCATTGTTCCGACTACGCGTAACCATCATCGTGTTTCATAATCGCGATTTTATTTCCCTCCCTCTCCCCCTCAACTCCACTCCACATCCCTCTAAGAAACTACTCACGATGCGACGTGACACGAGCGCCCCACGCCCGCACATATCTCTCCAACGTACACGTTATCACGGAGAAGAATGGATAGAGGGGACAGGCGTGGGGGTGAATCCGTGGGCACGCAAAAGGGAGAATAGCAGAAGGGATTTAGCAAAGTCCGGCCGTAAAGAGTAAATTACGATGTCGGCCCCGCTTCACAGTTTTACGTGGGCCACCCTTGTTCTACTCCCACTCCTCTCCTATTGTGTGACCCGTTGCTTACTTTCTGACGTTGTCCACGACGAGGGGGGGTCAACCGAGGACGAGGTTTTTCGAGTATCGTACGAAATACGAATTAGTTCCTTCCTTCCAATTTCTCACTTGAAGGATCCTTTTTCTTTCTTCTTTTTTCTTTTTTTTTTTTTTTTAGTCGTTTATTGCTGTTGTTTATTATTGTTATAGTATTTGTTGCAATGAAATAGAACATATTAACAGTGCTTCGAGTTCTCATCGAAAGAGAATTTTAATTTTTTTCTTTCTTTTTAATACAGTCTTGGATGGTGTGATGTATTAGATAGTTTCCTTATAAAATTTGATCAGAAATGTGTCTCGTTCAATTAAAAATAATAAATGAGGAAAGAATCTTGTTCGATAATTATTAACTTCTTATTGTAATCAGTCGTATAGATTAATTGTAAGATAGTTTTAAAAGAGTGGAATTAATTGTCCATATATAAGAAGATTCATAAGGAAACTTTAAAAAAATTGTTATTGAAGTGGTTAAAAATTACCGCAAACGCTTTTAGTGGTAATTTTCCGGGGCCAATTAGGGTTCGTGTTAAATAATATCGCGTATCCATTCAGTCGGAGCAAAGTGAACAGGCCGGGGACATTGTGCAGAAATGACAGACATCCGTGGGAACAAACCGCTGGTGTGTAGGTAACCCGTGTAACAAAAGAGCTAACGATTATAATATCACCGTTGTAAATAATGAACTGTGGACAAACGCAAATCCCAGCATTGTACGCACTCGCGTACACGCGTTTAATCAGTGGACATATTCGATAAAATCTATAATTCGAATCAACGATCGCCCAACGATCTGTTTTACCATGAATTATAAAATATATACGTGGAATGAATCGAATTATAAAGTACTATTAGACCACTGTTCAAAAAATCGACATTGATTTTCATAAATTCTCCACGAGTCACAATATAAAAAATTAAGCACACCAAAATCTGTTTCTCGCGAAACCATCCAAATTTTACTCGAAACATTTTTTAATATTTCCGAAAATAAGCGTGGTACGTCAGATAATACTCTTGGGACACCCGGTGCAATGTATTATGCAATCGATTATTGAAAACAATCGATATATTTCGAATAAGAAAAATTTAGCGTTGGAATTTTAAAAAAATTAAAAAAATGATAAAAAACGCGCCAAATGTGGCAGTATTCATGATAAAAGACAAGTAGATATCTAAATTTATACGAATTGTGAAAAAAACTGCTTCATGGTACGAAATGAGTAAGGCTAAGGTAAAAAAAAATGGTAAAAAATTACGTACGAGAACGATAAGTGTATGATAAACGTGTAAAAACTCCTTTGAAATTATGTTCTCCTAATAAAAGATCGAATTCCTGGCTAAAAGATTCGTACGTGCGAAATTGGCTTGGAAATTTCCGAGAATTTGACGTCAGTTCCAAGAATCTTAGAAATTCTCAGAATTCGACGTCATTTCCAAGAATTTCAGTGGTTCCGAGAAGCTGACGTCATTTCTTGGAAAAATTTTTCGATCGACCTCCTATCGCATCATGTTCTCCTAATACAAAGTGGAATTTTTGGACAAAAATTTTTCAATCGCTCCGGGAATTTCGATATTAACCCTTTTTCTTAAATATCTCGTTTATTCTTCGTAATATTAAAAAATGCTTGGAACAAAAGTTGAATGGTTTCCAAAGGGCTACATTTTGGTGATCTCAATTTTTTTATAGGTGCACTGATAAAAAACTTATCAACCTCCACATTAGTTTTTTAATGGCAACGTGTACATTTTATTCCACCGATCTATGCATCTTGACATTCTCTATAAAAATGTATAGGACCATTTATAGTAAAAAACCAGTAGTTTAGAAGATATTTAAAAGAATTTATTTATTTCCGAAACTATCAGTTTTTTGCTATATACGGCTTAGTACTTTTTTATAGAGAGTGCCAAGATACGTCAGCTGGTGTAATAAAAAAGATATACTTGTATTTAAATTAACAAAGTTTATTATTACAGATCCTTTACGCCTCGATATATAAAAAAATGAGTAACTGCAGGAGATGCCTCCTTCAAAAGCTAGTAACTTTTATTCGAAACATTTTTTAATATTTCCGAAAATAAGCGTGGTACGTCAGATAATACTGTTGGGACACCCGGTGCAATGTATTATGCAATCGATTATTGAAAACAATCGATATATTTCGAATAAGAAAAATTCAGCGTTGGAATTTTAAAAAAATTAAAAAAATGATAAAAAACGCGCCAAAAGTAGCAGTATTCATGATAAAAGACAAGTAGATATCTAAATTTGTACGAATTGTGAAAAAAAATGCCTCATAGTACGAAAAGAATGGCTAAGGTAAAAAAAAATGGTAAAAAATTAAGTACGAGAACGATAAGTGTATGATAAACGTGTAAAAACTCCTTTGAAATCATGTTCTCCTAATAAAAGATCGAATTCCTGGCTAAAAGATTCGTACGTGCGAAATTGGCTTGGAAATTTCCGAGAATTTGACGTCAGTTCCAAGAATCTTAGAAATTCTCAGAATTCGACGTCATTTCCAAGAATTTCAGTGGTACCGAGAAGCTGACGTCATTTCTTGGAAAAATTTTTCGATCGACCTCCTATCGCATCATGTTCTCCTAATACAAAGTGGAATTTTTGGACAAAAATTTTTCAATCGCTCCGAGAATTTCGATATTAACCCTTTTTCTTAAATATCTCGTTTATTCTTCGTAATATTAAAAAATGCTTGGAACAAAAGTTGAATGGTTTCCAAAGGGCTACATTTTGGTGATCTCAATTTTTTTATAGGTGCACTGATAAAAAACTTATCAACCTCCACATTAGTTTTTTAATGGCAACGTATACATTTTATTCCACCGATCTATGCATCTTGACATTCTCTATAAAAATGTATAGGACCATTTATAGTAAAAAACCAGTAGTTTAGAAGATATTTAAAAGAATTTATTTATTTCCGAAACTATCAGTTTTTTGCTATATACGGCTTAGTACTTTTTTATAGAGAGTGCCAAGATACGTCAGCTGGTGTAATAAAAAAGATATACTTCTATTTAAATTAACAAAGTTTATTATTACAGATCCTTTACGCCTCGATATATAAAAAAATGAGTAACTGCAGGAGATGCCTCCTTCAAAAGCTAGTAACTTTTATTCGAAACATTTTTTAATATTTCCGAAAATAAGCGTGGTACGTCAGATAATACTGTTGGGACACCCGGTGCAATGTATTATGCAATCGATTATTAAAAACAATCGATATATTTCGAATAAGAAAAATTCAGCGTTGGAATTTTAAAAAAATTAAAAAAATGATAAAAAACGCGCCAAAAGTGGCAGTATTCATGATAAAAGACAAGTAGATATCTAAATTTGTACGAATTGTGAAAAAAAATGCATCATAGTACGAAAGGAATGGCTAAGGTAAAAAAAAATGGTAAAAAATTAAGTACGAGAACGATAAGTGTATGATAAACGTGTAAAAACTCCTTTGAAATCATGTTCTCCTAATAAAAGATCGAATTCCTGGCTAAAAGATTCGTACGTGCGAAATTGGCTTGGAAATTTCCGAGAATTTGACGTCAGTTCCAAGAATCTTAGAAATTCTCAGAATTCGACGTCATTTCCAAGAATTTCAGTGGTACCGAGAAGCTGACGTCATTTCTTGGAAAAATTTTTCGATCGACCTCCTATCGCATCATGTTCTCCTAATACAAAGTGGAATTTTTGGACAAATATTTTTCAATCGCTCCGGGAATTTCGGTATTAACCCTTTTTCTTAAATATCTCGTTTATTCTTCGTAATATTAAAAAATGCTTGGAACAAAAGTTGAATGGTTTCCAAAGGGCTACATTTTGGTGATCTCAATTTTTTTATAGGTGCACTGATAAAAAACTTATCAACCTCCACATTAGTTTTTTAATGGCCACGTGTACATTTTATTCCACCGATCTATGCATCTTTACATTCTCTATAAAAATGTATAGGACCATTTATAGTAAAAAACCAGCAGTTTAGAAGATATTTAAAAGAATTTATTTATTTCCGAAACTATCAGTTTTTTGCTATATACGGCTTAGTACTTTTTTATAGAGAGTGCCAAGATACGTCAGCTGGTGTAATAAAAAAGATATACTTCTATTTAAATTAACAAAGTTTATTATTACAGATCCTTTACGCCTCGATATATAAAAAAATGAGTAACTGCAGGAGATGTCTCCTTCAAAAGCTAGTAACTTTTATTCGAAACATTTTTTAATATTTTCGAAAATAAGCTTGATACATGAGTTAATACTTTTGGGGTAGCGAGTATTATATAATGCATTATGTAATTGTCATTATCTCTTTCAAGTCTATAGGGATCATTAAGAATCTCTAGTGATTATTAAGAAATTGATTAACTTAATCATGTCCGTTATAATATTTTATAATATTTTCTGATCTTGATATATTCTTAATTTATCTTTAACGACCCCCTAATACGCGCAAGAGATTGCCTACAATTTTTATCAGAGAAAATTCCGATACATGTTTCCACTCGTAAGCGAGAGAATCTTTTTATTCGAAAAAATAAAATGGAATGATAAAATTATAGCGAAAATGAATTTTCCTGGGAAGGACCGGTATTCCGGTAGATCGAACGGTTTTTAATTAAGGGCTGAGGAACAAAGCAAACGAACGAGACAACGTCCCCCAGAAGTTTCTGAAGGGAAAACGAGGAACGTACGATCGTCAAAGAGAACGAACGCTTCGATAATCCTGTGGATGTAATTAAATCGTAATTTACAGTTTCCAGATGAATCATTCTCCTTCCACGCAATGTCTTGACATTATTCTTACGAATCTCGAATTTTATTTTCCACCCGGTATAATAATTCTCCTCTTCTCTTTTATCATGCATCGTGTCACCATTCTTTCGTCTGCTGTTCCCGAAATATAAACAATTTCATATTTTGCGTCATCCTTTCTTTCTTCTTTTCGTTTCGATTCTCTCTTTTCTTTTTTTTTTTTTTTTGTAGAAGGTTTTTCATTTTCATTTTTGGCATTTTTATAATGTCGAGTCTCTCTCTTCCTCCATGGAGGTATCGTTTTCACGAATTCAAGCGTATCGCATAGCTTGATCCCGAGTGAGTTACCTCCACCACCTTTTATATAATATACTGTGCGCGCTCGGTTAAAACTGGAAACGACAGAGAAAAAACGTGGCGCATTTGCATAGCTACGCGAGACTCATGTGCGACCCACTTCTCCTATCGACACTCGGTTTACGCTTACGCGAATCTCTCGCTCTTTGCCGCCACAAATTCGAGATTCGAATATGACTTCGATTTTCAATCGATCGAAGATAAAAGAATTTGCAAATGCGTGGAGGAAAAAATTTATTGGATTTTTTTTTTTTTAAATTTCACCATTATATCTAATTTATCGTCAAACGAACGTTTGAGGGATGTGAGACATTCATATTTTCCTCATTTCTATTGTCATTTAAATATTCGATTCAAATTTTTCCAAAATAAAATTTAAAAAATTGGAAAAATTTAGAATATTATTTGTTCGATATTTAAAACTATATAAAGTGATATTTATTTAAGGTTAATAAAATGGAAATTAAAACGGTTTCCATTCAATTACCACGCTCTGAGATGGAAACTGGAGATATCTATGCTTGATATTTCGTTTCGCAAGTTGGAAATTAGCACGTTGTTTCTTTGATGTTATACCGTAGAATGAAGATTAAATGTTTGTTCGACGTTTCATTACGGGTTTGTAAAATAAAACCCGTCTTTTGTTCGATTATTCCGTTATAAGGCGGAAATTACAGCGACTTTCGTTCGATATATAATACACATATCGAATCTTCGCTTGATATCACGAAATCAATATTTAAGAGAAAATATCTTCGTAATTAAACCCAAGATTGAAATAAAAATTTTTCCCTCAATTTCTTCATCTCGTATGAATTCTCAATTCTCGATTCAGAAATTACCCAAGAAATTCTTTCTTTCCAATTACACAATTCGAAGGGAGAATGATTCCCTTCCGTAGAATAGTGATGTAAAATTTAAAGACTCCGCCAGATTGAAAAAAAAAAAAAAGGAGAAGCGAAGAAATAGAAGGAGTGGGGAGGAAGGAAAAAAAAAAGGAATTACATCAAAGCCACTCCCCCGCGTAAGGGGAAGAAATTCGATCCAAGAATGGAATATGATTCTTCCCGATACTTTTTCTCGGCGAAATTCCCGAAGACGTATTTCTCCCTTCCCAGAAATTCTTCCTCCGTGATGGAGTCTGGAGCCGGAAGCCACGTCCTCCCCTTCCTCCCCCTCTTCCTCGAAATCGCGTTGCGGATATGCAAATGCGGCGACGCGGCCGCTTTCTGCTAATTCGTTTCGCGTACTCCACCCTCGAAATACGATTTCCCGGAAGTTGCGCAAACTTGGTATCCTTCGTTTTATTCCGAGGAAGTTGTGCCTTCCTCGCGGCTTTACCCCCTCGCTAAAACTCTTCACCCTCGATTGTTATATATACGCGAGATGTTAAACGTATTTCCAATTTCTAATTATCTATTAAACAATAACAATTGTGTACGAATGGTAATTGATCGTTAATTTTTGATCGAGCAAAAATTTTTCGTTTATTTTTATATAATTGCTTCGACTTTTCGCGACGAGTTTTTCATTTATCTTTATTCTTTGTTCCTCCAGTTTCGCGATTATTATTGTTGACACACGTGATTGACGTAATCACTCGCCTCTTGTGATTTAAAATGTGATCACTGTAGTATTTTATGTAATTAATTTATATATATACAAAATAAATTTATGGAAGGAATATTAATTCTAATTTTCAAAATTCTTCAAAAATCTACGACAAAATAACAAATCCCTTTAAATTTCTAACATTTCTATATCCTTAAAAAAGAAGTGTTAACCTTCAACAAAAGTATCGAATACTTCTCTAGCCTCGAAATATCAAATTTCTTCGATGATATCGAAAATAAATCGAAACATTCCCTCCCCCTTCCCCTCCAAGAATTCGCGGTGCTAACGATGTGCACGAAAACCGATAAGAGACAACGATGCATGCACTTATTTTGCATCGATTCGCAGCGAAACCATGTCGTATCTTCCGCGTAATGCTCGCCCATGTTACTTACGTGAACCGGGTTCTTGTGGAGGAAAGGTCTCGAAATTCAACGAGCTACGTGTGTACGTTTATCTAGGTTTAGAAAATCGGTTAGCAAATATACTCCACCGAAATAAAGGAATGAAAATATACGGTACAGAAAAATATGGGCTTACGAATTTGTAAGAAAATACGTGTAACATTTCTAAGGATATGTTGATTTTTGAAAAGGCGCGCGAAATTTCGATGCAGTGAAAAAAAAAAAAAGACTATTCGAACGTTAATATTCATACAAAATATAAAATATAATCTTGCGAAAATTTCATCTTGGACGAATATTTTCTTATAGCTATATTCCACAGTAAAAATCCAGTCGAATTGGAATTAATTTAATCGCGATAATATTATTCCGATGTTAATTGGTAGATTCGTAAAATCGGTGAATTTATTCGATGTGAAAATTCAAAAAAATAGGGGAATACAGGTAAAAATAAGATTTTTAAAAATAATCGATTCGATTCGATCCAGTTATAAGATGAAATTTTAAATCGAAATATTCCGTACGTTTGATTAACGCCTCTAAAAATATAATTGATCCCTTTCTGGATCAGCACGTTTCATAATCGTTGAATTAATTTCCTATGTAAACCCTTTGCTTCCGTATCCCGATATCGTTTGCCAAATAAACAAACGTTCGAATTGTTCAAACGTTACGAAATCGTGGTATTTTCATAAAGAGAGCACGTTTATTCGTTGTTCTCGTCGTGATAAAAGTTTTCCGATTGCTCGTTGCTGAAAAAAGGGGGAGAACGACAACGAAGAAGGGAAAAAAAGAAAGTTAGGGAAAATTAATGAAATGTGGTTCTGGATTGCAGGATTCGTGAAACGTTCAACAATGATGTTCGAACAATCACACGAATGCGATCCCTGACGTGGTTTTTAATTATTTGTACTTTGTGCGGTGAAAAAAAAAACCCAGGTTTATTTGGAGGTTCGATTGGAACTCTTTTTTACGTGGTACTGTATATAAAAAAAAAATCGTGTAAAGAAGAGAGAGGAAAAAAAGAGTGGTGAAAAACAATCGACTCGCAACAAAGCGTAAAACTTGTGTTGAATTAAAGCAAACAATGGGAAAAGCAATTTAAAATATGGAATTGCATTCGATAATAACTTTTTTTTATTCGATAAACTCGTAAAAAGGATAGATAATGCGTCGAAAATATATATATATATTTTTCCAAAAAATCGTGAAAATTTTATTCGCTAACTCAACGACAAGCATTGCGATTGGTGGTAGTGTTTTTAATTATTACGAAAATTTCGATTCGATGCAGGACAAATTCTATAATATTTTCTATAAATTTTCATTATATTTTCAAATTTCGAACGAATTGTGCTCAGCAGCGTTCTTTTAAAAATCGAAACATATCATTTCGCGAATACGAATCGAATAATTTATTCGACGATGGCAAAGTGTCGCTAATAGCTCGTTCGCCGATGCAAATTACTGTTCTCGCATCGAATTACCGATCCAGTCAATAATTCAAATCCCACCAGGATCTAAAACATCTCTTCGTTATTCTTTTCCCCTCCATTTTGTTTCGTAAATAATTCAAGCGCATGGGCGTTCTCCCAACAAATAGATAAGAAACTCGTCGATTATTATAATTATTATTATTATAATTATTATTATTATTATTATTATTATTATTATTACAAGATGATAATTACACGATGAAAATGATCATCTCCCCTTGGTGGAAGGGGATCGAACGATTTCCTTTCAAATTTCCACGGACAGTCCTCCCACGGAACTTCGAAATAGCTTTTCCATCTCGAGGTGAGGCAGTGAGGGATGTTCCGACGCCAATGGGGAGAAAAAATATCTGAAATTCATGAATCTATCGGCGACGAGACGTGTCGGTTTAAAATTCCAATCATATTCAAAATAAATAATCAAATATGCATTTTATCGATCCGTTTCCCCATTTATTCGAATCCCGTCTCCGGATTTGCTAAGTTTTAATTGAAAAAGGCTTTGCCAGGGACGGAAATGTCTTATTACCCCTTGCACGTTTCCCTTTCGATTATTCACAATGACATCTTACCTATCTGTAAGAGTCATCGAACGTCAAACTTGTTCTCTCTCCTTCTCTCTCTTCTAATAATTTTCTTCTCGAGTTTTTCCCATCGTCGGGTGTTGTTATATTCTTTTTTTTAATCTCCGCGATCGCATATTCGATTCGCTTGAAAGTTTCGTTGGAATTTTGAAAGCATGCAAAATTGAAGAGATCTTGTGCAACCATCCCTTTGTGTCGCGAAGGGCGCGACGCGACGCGACGCCTCAACGAACCCAAACGCAAAATAATCTCGGGTACAGCCACGATCAAAGCAGCCAAGCAACCACGAAACAATACCTAGCCATCAACGCGAGCGCGAAAAAGCACGGCTCTTCTACGTATATATATATATATATATAATATGTAGTTGCCGTGCACGATATCGTGGCTCGTTAAGCATAGGAATTATCAGATAATTA
The DNA here is from genome assembly GCF_014066325.1 of Apis laboriosa. Classification (NCBI taxonomy): domain Eukaryota; kingdom Metazoa; phylum Arthropoda; class Insecta; order Hymenoptera; family Apidae; genus Apis; species Apis laboriosa. The sequence goes on from NW_025222299.1 coordinate 670,014, forward strand.
ATATGCAACCCGTCCGCCCTTCTCCCCCTTCCCCTCCCACGTTGACGTCCCTTACGCAAGAACCTTCTCTATCCGCTCCGGTAAACCGAGTCAATAGATAATACAATTAACCGACAAGTGGATGGAGGATGCCTTGGGCGGTGCATCAACGCGCAGAATTAACGCGCCCCTGCGTGTGCACGTGCAGATGCACGCCCCTATAATCATGTCCACGTGTATCCCTGCACATCTGCCGGATCCGGTGTCAATCGTCTTCGGATATTGATAAGGTCGATGAATGGAGACACCCCTCAGTTGAGGATTTGATGGAGAGGTTGACAGGTGGACGCTTTGATGGATCGTTTTTCCTTTCTTATTTATTTGATACGTATAGTATAGTATAGTATAGTATAATATACCAATATCAATGCAATGTGAGTTTAATATCGTTCGTAGTGGTACGTACAGATAATAGTAAAAAAAGCGTGAAATTAAGTAAATTTATATCTTGTCTCGTGATAATAGATCAAGGATCGAAGAAATTTTGACTTTTTACGTGAAAAAAATTAAGGAGGAAGTAAAAATTTTGTCGTTAAAATACATTGAGAAAATAGAGAAAATTATCCCGTTGAAGTCACTGTTTGATTCATCCCGATATCTCAATCGGTTCCCGAGATATAACGGTTCGAAGCAGCACGAAGGACAGTGCAGAAATTACGACCGACTTCGCGACCCAGTGACCTACATTCTTTTCCAGGAATCGCTATTGTCGCTTGTCGAGGAGTTTGGGATAGGTCAGTGAGGCGAGGAGTGAGCGAGAGGTCCGAATAACCGACAAGGACGAAGATAGTAAACGATCAGAAATTACCTCTCTCTTTGCACGAGGATATCTCGAGAACCGGAAGTGATATCGAGATAAATCAAAAAGCGTTTTGAAGGGCAAGGTTCTGCGCTTCCATGATCGTTCGCTCGTTGACCAGAAGTAATTATCTTCGGAGTTATAGCTATTCAAAGTTTTCCTAATTTTAATAGGATTAATCAGGTTTAGTTCAAAGTAAACGATTAAAAATTACCTCTCTCTTTGCACGAGGATATCTCGGGAACCGGAAGTGATATCGAGATAAATCAAAAAGCGTTTTGAAGGGCAAGGTTATGCGCTTCCATGATCGTTCATTCGTTGACCGGAAGTAATTATCTTCGGAATTATAGCTGTTCAAAGTTTTTCTAATTTTAATAGGATTAATCAGGTTTAGTTCAAAGTAAACGATTAAAAATTACCTCTCTCTTTGCACGAGGATATCTCGGGAACCGGAAGTGATATCGAGATAAATCAAAAAGCGTTTTGAAGGGCAAGGTTATGCGCTTCCATGATCGTTCGTTCGTTGACCGGAAGTAATTATCTTCGGAGTTATAACTGTTCAAAGTTTTCTTAATTTTAATAGGGTTAATCAAGTTTAAGGTAAATGATGAAAAATTATCTTTTTCTTTACGCGACGATATCTCGGGAACCGGAAGTGATATCGAGATAAATCAAAAAGCGTTTTGAAGGGCAAGGTTCTGCGCTTCCATGATCGTTCGCTCGTTGACCGGAAGTAATTATCTTTGGAATTATAACTGTTCAAAGTTTCTCTAATTTTAATAGGATTCGATAAAAAATTTTCGATCCAAATTCAGCTCGTGTAAAATTTCATCGATCGAAAGAGGCTTAGCTTTCGAAAGAGGTGTAGGGTAAAAAAAGAAAGACACGATCGTTGAATGGATACACTCTGGCCGAGGATTTAATGAAGAATTGTTCAGAGTTCGGGTGTTGTTCGGATTGATTTTTTCAAGCACGCAATTAGAGTAATTGAGAGGTCTCGTTATTGTTTCCGTTTCGCGGAACTTCGAATCCCCCATGGAAATGTTTGCTTTGCTTCGGTCCTAAAGGGAAGAAAGGGGGGGAGGGGAGTTAGTCACAAAGCTACTACATTTACATGAAAACATTCAGTGTTTCGGCGAACCGTAAAAAAATAACCGGTCGATCCCCTTTTTTGGTAAAATTTTATGTTTCACGTATTGTACAATATTGTTGATCGAAGCGTGACAAAAGATTTCAATATTATTCAAAAATATTATTTAAATTTATTTTTTTACACCATACCAATTTTAGAAACCTCTTAATCAATTCGTTCTGATCATTAGCATCAACTTCTTCTCTATAACTTCCCCAATTCAAATCCTCCGACTTTCCTTCCAAAGATTTTTAAATACAAAACAATCTATAAACGAAAGAAATAACAAGCTCTTTTACAAAAAAAAAAAAAAAATACTTCATACTTTTTCCATTAAAAAATTTCTCTCGATTATCCGTCAAAAAGAAAATATACAAAAGAAATAACAAACATCCATAAAGAAGAATAAAATAATCAATACCTTTAAACCTAGATAAGATTCGATAAACTATTGCCCGTTCCAAGCAATTGGACCAGGCCATTGAATTCTAAAAGATATGCAAAAATTTAAATTTTCATGTACCTTCGTCCCAGTTTATTAATCATGTACGCAATATCACAAACACACCTTGAACAATAACAAAAAAAAAAAAAAATACTAAATTTTCAAATCCTATCAACCCACATGTAAAAACAAATTAGTGTCTTCTAACATGTATCTCTCGCATACAACTTCGATACTTTTAATATTTCCTATCCTTCCACGCCCATATTTCGTTACATGAAAACGTACCCATACAGAAAGAGAGAGCTCTTCACCAATGGTGCACCGGAGATATCTCTGCTGGTACAATGTATCGTATGATAGATGCTCCTCGTGTTTAAGCGAGGGAATACGGAAACGTATGCCGGCCGAGTAAAGTATACCGTTTTATAGACGATTATTGATTTCTACGGTATCGAGAATAACCGTAAAAATGGATTTACGGGTGCCGCGACGATATAATGGCCGAGAGAGAGGGGGGTGGTTACGCGACGGGGTTAAATCGTGCGTTCCACGCTATTCTCTGCTCGTGGAACGACTCCACTATATCGCAAAAAAAAACTCACGAAACACATACGCACGCATACACGTATACGTATGTATATATATGTATATATGTATATATTATATGTAGAGGCGTCGTTTTCCTTCTCCATCGAGTCGATCGAGTTCTATGAATGGTAGGGAAGGATAGGATCACGGAGATAGAGATTCTGGGGAAATGGGAAGAGGAAGTGACGAAAGGATGAATGTTGAACGAACAACCGATCGAGCGATGATCGATGGTGTTACGTATTTTTTTTTTTTTTTTAACGGTTATAGTGGATGGGAATTATTTGTGGATTTCTCGTATCGATATTGTTTATCGCGCAAGTAAATTGTATTTATTGGTTTTGATCTTTTGGCGTATCGGATTTCGTTGCCGTCGATTTCATCGAATTGAATCTTTTTCTTCGATTCAATAGGTTATTATCGAATACAGGAAAAAGAGAATCGTTTAATACTTTGATAGTATATAGAAGTATTCAATTGGAAGTTCGTAAATAAATCTTTATCGATTATTATTTTATCAAGAGTATACGTTTGAAATCATAATTTTATCTCTATTGATGAAATTATTTGTCGAGTTCAAGTATATTTTAATAATAAAATTTAAACTTTTAATAATTTAAATAAAAATATATATTCGAATCTGTTTTGATTTTCGTAGTTTCTGTGTAATTTATTTTTTAGGAAATATTTTTTTTTTTTTTTTTCGATAATTCAATTTCGTAGTTCGAATTATCGAGTTTCTTGGACTTGGTTCATTGAACATTTCGTCAACGAGAAAAATAATGGTCGAAAGCAAAAAACTCAAGTTGATTATGTATTCAGGATAGTCCCACTTCTTCCTCCGTTTTCCATAATAGTAGTTTCTAATTAAACGAATTCTCTTTCTTTTTTCTTTCTCTTCTCTTTTCTGTTTACTAATTTTATCGCCTGTCTCTTTTTATTTAACCAACTTTTTATCCTTATGATAGAAAAATTTAAGGTTTCGTTTTTGGATTCGTATTTGAAAAAGTTTGCAGTAAAATTTGCAGTGGAGTAACTCGGATATTTCTGCCAATGTATCGTTAATTCAACACGTATTCACACTTGGTATGCGATTGTCGATGTGTATTCTTTCCATGTGTATTCTTTCCATGTGTATTCATCAGTGTGATCGTTTTGATATAAAAATTAAAAAATTTCGTTTAGCTTTATTTTCAATAAAATTTCCGTTTACACAGTAGTATAACTCGGTGATCGTTCTGACAAATTTTCATTAATTCCACACGTGTCATGTATTTCCATAAAGTTGTTGCGTATTTTCCATACGTATTGTTGATTTATCTACCAATATTTTAATAAAATATTAAAAGTTTCGTTTAACTTCCTTTTTTTTTTTTTTTTTTTTTGAAAAGCTTACATACAATTCAATCATTGGAATAATTTTTTTATAATTCGAAAAGTATCTACAATTCATATGTATTTCGTTTCGTGTGTGTGTATGTGCGTGTGCATTTTACATTGAAATCATTTTCACGTTCGAAAAATTATTAAAAATTTAAATTCAACTACATTTTTTTAACAAAAAAATTTCCTCTCTTCCGTTTAATATAACTCGATAATTATTCAGATTTTTCGTAATAAGATGACGTGATAGATATCCTCAATCGATACGAATGATCGTAAAAAAAAAAAATTTCATTTGTTATTTAAAAACATTTCAATGAAAAATCTTTTTTTATTATTGTTAATAAGAAATTTTCGGTAAACAAAAATTCCTCAATCGACTCGTCGACATTAAATCAAGAACTTTTGAATTTTCGGTGAAACGATCGGTCCTTTTTATTAAAAACATTCCTTTCGTTATCGAAAATTTTTTCTCGTCTTTTATATAATCACGTTATTGAAAGTTCTCTCCCGGAATTTTTAGCTGCATCGCAGATTTCTAGCTGCCTTCGTTTTTAGACCGGCGAACAACAGAGTGTGAACGACGGTCTGAAAATAAATTATATTCTGAAAAATTTAATTAAAATGTCTATTATATACGATATTTTTCATAACCGAGAGATCAACTATGTTCCGTATTACTTTTATACATGCGTATACACGTACAACGAATTCTGAAAAGAATCTTGTTATAATTAACTTTTCTCGATTTAACTTTTCCTTCCTTCTGCTTCTCTATTTTTATACTTTTCCTTATTTTAATCGCGTGTGATATTCGTATAATTATATGTTTGATGACTCATTTATTTAACGTATTTATACATTAAATAAATAGTCTGAAAATAAAATATGATCTCGAAAATTATATAATTAAAAATTGGTTGCACAATATCTATTGTGATTAAGATCTCTTAAGATTGTTTTATATATTATTCTCATGCAATACAAATAAAATAGATTAACTTTTCAATAATTCAATTTTCTCAATTCTTTTATTCCTATCTCATTGATGGCATTTTATTCGTTAGTTCCGTAACAATTATCAGAAATATAATATATATTTTTCATTAAAATTAGTATCCACTCGACACCACGATATCTTCCAATTGATCAAAAACAAATCCGTATCATTTTCATCATCGCGAAATCCGCGAGTAAAATTCGCTATCGATCCTGTCGTTATTTAATTTTTCTCTTGTTACAATTTTCGTATTTATTTCGTTAAAAAGGGAAAGAGGAAAAGGGAAAAAATTCAATTGATTAACACGCGTTTTTTGCTCTTTTTTAACCAGATTCACTAATAAAATCGCCGAGTTGCCGAATTCAAATTTCAAACACGCTCGATCTGTTTGTAATTAAAATAATAAAAATAATAATAACAGATCGATCTTCGTACGTTTTATTAAGGGGGATTAATCAAGTTTGCTCGAATGTAACCAAATTTGCATACAATGTTCGTCGAAGACGTTCGAGGGAAGCTATCGACTCCTCAGATTCATAATGCATCGCACGTGCATCGAGTCAATCCGATTACACGGCTGAACGGAGTTAAACACGCTTCCCAACCCCGCGCCTAGGATGACGTTTACGCATGGTCGCCTCCCCCTCCCTCCCTCCCCGACTTATGGGTATATTCTCCGTCTCGACCGTATTCCGTCTCCCTTGTTTCTTTTCGCTAATCCTCCAATCTGGTTAGTTACTCCGATACCCTTCCAATTTTTACCGATCGAGCCTGTAATACCTTGCCGATCGAGCAACTTGTTACATAGGGAAATTGCGTTACTCGGGGAAATTTATGCATACCCCTTATTCGAGGCTCGGCATACTAAAAAAGTATGCCTTATATTTATAAGGGAAGCTATATTATGGATCAATTTTTTAAAAAAATGATGCAAGTTGCAATAAGTTGTAGTAGATACAATTATCGCAAGAGTAACAAACATCTTATTTTTATACGGGAATTAAAAGAACTAGGATTAAATTCTTGACACCTGTTTTCATTATTTCATTATAGCTTCATTATAAACTTATAACGAATATTTTCTAAGAGGGAAGTATTTTCTCGAGGCATCGATCGAAAATATACTTAATGAAGGTAAAATTATTAATTAAATTGTAATTAAATTCTAATTCGTAGATCAACAGTAATTCGAACAATGATCAATTTCAAGAATAACAAAAAACGGTCTCAAACATGGTATTTAAAAAGTACCCAGATGTATATATATATATATATACGTATATATATATATAATTCTCGAGTTGCATGACGGGTTGCACGAGAGGGTTAAGACACGCATACAGGGGGTGCGTGGGGATTCAACGATCGTCATTACATTTAATTATCGCAGAGACGGTTGCGTTTAACCATTAACAATGGCCGAAATGGTAGAATGCCAACGCAGTGTGAAAACGCAGCCCGTCGTTTTCACGATTTCCACCGTGATTTTCGCGGCGCTGCGATCGCTTTAATGATCTCTGACGGTGCGCCATTAACAAAGCGTTCTGAAGGGTCGGCTCCCTAGATGAACCAACGTTCCTGATGGCACCTCCTCCCTCCCCCGTGACACGTCGTACACGAGGCCTTTTCAACGCACCGACCCTCCACAAATTCACCCTCTCCTTCTTATCACACGCGTACATGATTATGCATGGCCGATGATGAAAGGCAGGTGTTGTGTACGGTTTCCTTCATGTTATGAAGCCGTTGATCTTGTTCAGTCAACTTTGTTAACAACGACTATACGTTGGATACTGATAACGTGATAATGATCCTTGATATTTGTAATTTTTTTTTTGCACCACTTTAACTTATAATTGGATTTTTACGTTATTCATCTTAATCATGTTTTTTTAATTATTTCCACTATTTTTATCCTCGTTAATTAATTTTGTATTAATTTACTTGCCCATTATCACTTCAAACATTAACACGAATAAAAAAAATAATGTAATAATACAGGACCTAAAATTTTTTAACTCTTAACGTAATCTAATTACGTGCGATTACTTTCCTTAATTAACTCCATTCACGAGAGACAAGTATATTGAGAATCTTACGAAATTACGAATTATTTATTTCGCAACCCGTCAATATATTCATAATCGATCTTAAATTTTACAAAGAAAGAGGGGGAGGGGGTAGATGGAATTCTTCGCGTCACAGAAGCAACGATGTTAATGTAGAACGCGCGTCACGCTTTGGTACACAGAGTTTAGCAACGCGTCGCTCTGCAACGTAGCAACGTCGAACATTAAACTGCAGTGTGCGCGAGCCGGTTCATCCTGCCTCTAGTTTATCGTTGCAGGATTTCCTCCTTTCGTCGTTTGCCCGCCGCAGCCTAATGGGGAACATTTACTTCGAAGGGTTGAACCACCTCAGAGCCGGCGTTCACCCATTTTCGTGGAGGATAAATTCCACGAAAGATCAATACTCGAATGAATGTTGGCTTATTTAATTGTATCCTCGGAACGTGCATTAGTTGCAAGATTACGTTGGTCCATTTTAAGGAATATTGCAAAAATTAATACTTGAGGAATAATTGAGAAAATTATCAATCGTATTTTCAATTGTATTTTTATAATGATAATTAGGAAATTGTTAGAATCGTTAAGAAATTCGTATATTCAATATTCGATATATATATATTTAATTGAATATCGTTCTATATCTACATGTAACATATTTAATTTTTCACAATATTTAATTTTCTTTCTTATGTATAGTTCGTGAATATTTATAATTATTCGTATCAATTAAACGAGATCATGTATCAAAAAGTTTCAGAGTAATCGTATTGAGTAAATGAAAAATGAAAAAATAATTGTAATATAGTCGTTCGTTGGCCATTATGTTTCTTATTATTCCTTCAGTGCTCCAATCACGTCTCTCCTTCGAATATAATTCGCGCAAGGAAAGGGGAAAAAATCTGCAAAAATTTTGAAAAATGTACTGTCCCACGACAATCGATTCCATTGAAAAATAACGTATACATACATACGTGTATATAACGCGAAACATTCGATACGTCAACACTTACCTATCGTTCAAGGCGAGCCTTCAGGCAACCCGGAAATATTCGCTCGAAAAATTCAAATGCCGCAAATGCCCACCCACGACTTTCCCCGTTTAACAGGTAACTACCGAAGGGAATGGTCTGCTGCGTTGGAAGTGAATCTTTTAGCTTGTCGAATGCAAAATCGTCGCTAGACAGCTGCCCCTGGAACTCCTTCCAATATATTTCATTCTTATCTACACTTCATCGTGAAGGTCTCTTTTCCCCTTAGCTCTTCTAGGGGTGGACTTTGAGCGCCGCTATCTTTAATGCCAGGTATACCATATATGTATATATGGGGTTTCGTTTTAATCTGGCATGAAAAATATCTGGAAAAAATACGAAAAATGTTAGATTATATTCATTTGTTCAATTATAAGTATTTTTATATATTTGTTTTATATTCCACGAATACACGCAATAACGAAATTATAACACGTATAGGATGTAACTTTTGATCTTCGAAATGTAAATTTAAATATAGAAAAATCTGAAAATTGTGCATATAGCTGCATAATAAAATAGATAAAAATGGGATCAAATTATTATTTATTATCCCGTTTCTATAATTTTGTTGATTCTAGAATTTCCATTCCAAACAACATTCTGATCGTTAAGAAAAAATTAATAACAAACTTTACGATCATTATTTAAAACATTATATCCGGTATCGTTTTTGAAATAAATAGCGTTATATCAATAAAATATCCATAAAAATAAAAAAAAAACATATATTATTCTAATATATAACAATGTCCAACAGCATAGGAATATTATCCAAGGAAATAAAGGAAGAAAAAAGGATCAAGAGCAACGAGATAATTCCAACTTCCAGTATCCTCTTACAACCGACTTCCGTTTCTCCATGAAACCCGATCGGCGCCGGTTACTTATAACACCGGAAAAACGCTAATCCCAAGACAGAGAGCATCCGGTTAACGAGGCAACGCCTGGCCAGAGGTAAATTGAATTTAGACGCAGTGACGCGAATTATTATATATAATCCAAGGAAACCAAGAAAAATATTATAATTTCGTTGGATTATTGATTTTTGGAGAAATATCAATTTTATATATGGACAGTATAACAATTGACCGATATCATATCATCTTGTCTTTACACTTATTATCAATTAGAACGTGGCGTAAATTCGTAAATTGATACAAACAAGATCGAATAAAAAAGTGGCACAGTATCCAATGGAAGAAAGTATCGAAAAGATTATAATATATATCCATTTCTTCCTAATTTTTTCGTCAAAAGAAATAGAAAAAAACAAAGTTGCAAATATAAATGAAGGTATTTTAACGTATATACAAAGAAATTCAATGGCAAACGCTCCATCTATGATTTGCGACTAACCCTTAGGGTATTTTCGTCAAAATAAATTGTTGTTCCCTCTCGAGAATTTGAGGAGGATGCACCGCGTGTGAATCCACGAATGCCCCAAACAATATCGTTAGTACCTTTGAGAACTCTGAAATCTCTCCTTTCGTCTCTCTTTCTCTCTCTCTTTCTCTTTCTCATTCTCTCTTCTCCAGTTCCACCATCTCGCTCCGACCATGTCCAACATTTAAATTTATGGCACGTCGCGCATTTATATGCCCACACCCTCCATAAATTTGACTTTACGCGCATGTAAGTGGCTCCACTTTTGTTCATAGATTCCTACGACTGTCAGATTTATACTCGCGTACGATTCGTGCCACGATTCGATGCCCGAGACACGATAAGGGCGGGCATCCGAAGTGGAAGGATATTATCCTGTTATCGGGCAATAAAACTGTCGAATTGCCGAATAATTATTTCGTGAAATATTGAGAATCTGCGTGTAAGATTTTTACTCGTTCTCTATTATTTATTGTATATTTTATTCGATTGATATACCAATACTGCGAAAAAAAATTTCGAAAACTTGAATTTCGAAAGTAACGATATATATATATATATATACACATACATTCAGATGAATATCGATAGACGTAATTAAATTTGATAAATTAATATATGGTGCAATAATATATTGATCATCGATCAATTCAATATTATAATTCGATTTACATACATCAAAATTAAAATTGAATACTAACAAATATAGATAGTATCATTAATTCATTAGAATTATCAACTATATGATATATGTAAATAAAATCTATAATATAATATTACATTGCATAATCAATTGTAATCAATACGTCATTATAGATTGAATTAATTTTTACATGCTATCCCGAATCAATATAGCGAATATGTGAATCTGTACTATATTGATACTGATTATAAAATACTCCCTAATAAGAAATTTTTATTTTAAGAAATAGAAAAATTATATTGTAAATATGATGTAGAATAAACAAAGAGATATTCGAATATTTTTATGATGTCAAACAAAGATAATAATAATAGATGGTAAGAGGACAGAGATAAGATAAAAATATGGAAATCAACGCCATCTTCAGAGTGTCGTAAATGAAACTAATGAAGGAAAAGAGAAAATAATAAAAAAAGGATAAAAATAGAATAAGAATTGAAAATCAACGCCATCTTTTGAGTATAAAATAGACATTTCTTACCAAAAGCATTCAAAAGATGGCGCTAATCCTCAATTCTTACTCTACTTTATCCTATTTTTAAAAAGATATCTGATTAAAGTGATATCTATATCACTCAATAGATAGCGCTATTAGTCTCTATTTTTTTTCTTACTATTTGCTTATCTTACATTATTTTAATCTCAAAGATGTTCAAAAGTGGCGCTAATTTTACAAGTTTTAATTCTCTTTGATTACGATTTTCATTTAATAATTCGTTAAAATTTCGATTTGGATTTATCAAGTTTTTGAAGAAAACAATTATAAGATTTTCTAACAAGACAATAATGAATATAAACAAATAAAAATACAATTTCATAAAATGTAATGAATTAATTTTTTTGTAAAATAAAAAAACAATTCACTCATTTTATTTTGTTTCAATATAATGAACTATAAAAACATGTAATAATATAATTTTTAAAATTAAACTCGTAATTCTGCATTATTTTATGATGATTCCTTCATTGAACACATCTTTTCAAATTGACACTCCTCTTCTTGGTCAGGATAAAGTGCTTTCATAGTGGACAATGAACATGGTATATTTATAGGACATCCTGGTAAATATAATGGTCTTTCCTGATGCATAAAAAGAACACTGGAAATTCCAGAACAACTAAAATAAAAAAATTACAATATTATATATAATTAATACAGTATTATAATTAGTTAAATTATATATATAAAATATAAGTAAATAATTACTTATATAAAATGAATGCAATATTAGATGCGAAAGTATCAATAATCCCAGTTCTCCAAGCTCTATCGTCAGCATATAACGAAAATAAATCGTGTGTTAAATGTTGATCATCTTTTGCAACTCCTAATAAAGTTAGCAACTTTAAAATAGTGCCTGAATGGGTAAAATACGCCGATACCAACAATCTTTCATCTGACCTATAAATTTAAAATAAAATTTTAATAATATATTTAACATAAATATTTCAATTTTCGGAGAAAATTTATTCTTACGCAAAAAAATTAAAAACATCTCTCAAAGCAGGACATGCTTGCTCATAAGATAATTTATAGCCATATCCATCATTCCAATAATATTCCAAATCATCAGCAAATTCAAGTATCTAATAAAATATCAATTAATAGTTAAAGTTAACAAATTCAATAAATTTAATAAATTTAAATCAAATTTAAAAATATACCTTGAAGTCATTCAATGAAAATACTTTACACCATGGTGATTCAAAATTTTTATTCCATGCTGTTTCAAATCCACACATCAAATACATTAAATATATATTTTCTGAAATATAAATATTTTTTTTTTATGATATATTTTTTTTTCATGTTTTAAAATCAATTGCAATATATTCTGCATACCGTGATTAATTTGATAACCAATACGTGTAGAAACATCATCTAACATTTTCTTATAAATTTCACTTTTCAAAAATTTGTCTTTTTCTACGCGCGAATTTGGGTTTTTGTCAATTTCAGAACGCCAACGTTCGCAACGTTTATAAAACTAGAAACTTAAAAAATCATCATATAATAGAAGATCATATAATTATTAAATTACATAATTATAAATTACTCTTAATATAGGATCCTTATGTTCTGCTTTTGGATATTGAACTTGATAACTATTGTATCTTCCAAATAAACCAATAACAAAATTTTTAGCACTTTCTTCTGTGCGTTGAGTAGCAGTGTATTTAAACTAAAATTAATTCTTAATTAAGAAAATATATTAAAAATAAAAAATATATATTATTATTTACCTTATAAGTTTGATTATTATATATTTCTGGCATAAGATTAGGAAATCTGGATTGATATCTTTCTCCAATATCGATCATTTCATCTTCACCTTCTTCTGTTAATTTCATGATATTATCTTTGCTAAAATTAATTTTCCATTCTTTAAATAAAACTGCTTCCTCTTTTGTAAATTTTGTTTTATTTTCTTTATAGTTATCTAGAATAATTTTTTTTAATTTTGGCAAATACTCAATCATAGATGATGCATATTTTTTACCAGGATATCTTGTACCATGTCTTAAAAGCAACCATATTTTTTTTGAAATACAACCTATAATTTAATTTTGATAAAAGTTTGTTATTAATAGAATAAAAAAAGAATAATACTTTAATCATATTCAATTTAATATTACCTGAATATTCAAGAGGAGAATCATTATTATTTGATATAAATCTATATGGTGTCTTTGTTCCTAGTTTACATCTATAATCTTTATTATGCAAAACACAATTATGTGTAAATGTGAATATTACATTTATTGCATTAATAATTAAAAGTATTTGAATATTTAATAACCACTGCATCTTTTTATTTGTTTTCAACAATCTAAAATATATTATATATACATAAAAATTATATTCACTTTAAAATATTCAATATTATTGAAAAATTAAATTTCCACATGTTGAAAATTCTTTTTTTAAAGATTTATTTTAAAAAAACAGTTAATTTATATAAATTTAAAATGATTATTTAAAATGATTTAACTTTCAAATTCTAAAAATTTGTAAAATATACAACTATTCCTATTATTTATTATTTTTTTTTTTAACATATATTTATATAAAACAATAAATTCAATTAAAATCATATTTCTATTTTTTGTTGCAATATAATCTTATAAATCTTTTTTAAAATTTAAACAAATTTAAAACGTGTTATAAAAACATATATAACCAAACTAAAATAATAATTAAAATAAAAATATAAGATGTAATAAGAATAAAGTTATAAAAATTTGAAAATTAAAATATATCAATGATATTATTAATACAAATATATCAATATATTGAATTAACTGATAATAAAGTATACTTTACCTCTGAAAAAGAAATTATCGAGTTCGTTAAATGCATAAAATTATTGGAGATCGTTTGATTTGTGTTTTTATAATAATTATTAGTTCTAATTAACATAATATAACTTTTATTCGAAAAAATTGAAAATAAAAAATAAAATTGAAAATATAATAAAAATTACTTAATTTTCATTGATATCAAACAAAATTATATATTTAAATTATACTTAATATTCTAACCTCATTCTTTCAAATTCTCAATGATACATATATATTAATAAATAAATAAATAAATAATAATTTATCTTTCTTTAGTAATAATAATTATACATAATTTTTATCTCCAAAAGAAATATGATTTATATTATTTAATATACAAGTAAATTAAAATCAACGTGAAAGGTTTGTAATAAAATAATATATAATATTATAAAAATTTAAAAAATTATTATTGAATATTAAAAATTTATATAAATATGCTAATTGTTTTATAATTTAGATGGGAAAAAAAAGAAACAATCAACAACCACCTGTGCCAATACCCGGTCGTGTAAAGGTAGAAATAAAAGATGAATTAGGTAACAAAAACTTACTTATATTTCATAATTTCATTAGTAATAAATAGAATATTACATTAATGTGTGTAATAATTAATAATAAAGTATATTTTATTCTATAGGAGATAGCGATGTACTTGTTGCAAGAGATCGTTTAAAAGGAGCTCTCAGAGAATTATTACAACATAGTGATACAGGATCATCAGCAGATTCAAGTGAAGAGAGTTCTACACAAGACTATAAACATCAAATAAAAAAAATGTAATTTTTAATATGCATTATTTCTTTTATGTATTTATTATAAATCATTAAATAATGAATTTTTATATAGTGATAACATATATAGAACAAAATCAATGGGTTTTCAACAACCACGTAAAGTAAGACGTCGTAGACAAGTGCAAATGGATACTGCATTTCATCATACTTATGTAATGAAATTATTTGATAGAAGTGTTGATTTAGCACAGTTTCAAGAAGATACACCACTTTATCCTATATGTAGAGCATGGATGGCAAATCAACCAAGAAATCCTAATCTTGTTCCGAAGTAAGTAATAAAAAACAATAAAAAAATTATAAATATTCAAATATTATTCATTTTTATATATATTCATTTTATATATATATATAACAGTTTTATTAATATTCAATTTTAATATTGTTTCATATGTGTTAATTCTATAATGGCATATAAAATTTTTTGATTACCTTAATAAGTAATTAATTTTTATTATTATATTGCAAAATAATTAAAAATATAAAAGTTATATAAAATATAATTTTTATTTGAACATTTAATTATATATCTTAAAAATAAATATTTATAATGAATTTTTAAAAAAATTTTTATATAATATAAATTATTGTGTTACTATATGTATTTAATAGAAAGAATATGCCAATACAAAGTTAATGCTAATTTTAACATAATTATAAGTATTAATTATAAGCATTAATTATGTTGTAGAAGAAATTATTTTAATGATTTATTATATATATTTTAAGATAAAAAAAATAATATGAAAAAAAATTGTGTACTTTTTTGTTTAGAATACGTAGTCCAAGTCCAGAGATATTAAATGAAGTTAATATAAGTAATAATATATTAGATAGTAATGGAGAAGTTCGTGATGTTTATTATTTGCCACCTCCATTACCTTGTGAAGAAGCTATACCTAGAAATCGTATACCCTCACCAATAATTAGAGAAAAAGAGGAATTGAATTTAGATTATGTAAGATATTTATGTTAATAAATCTTCCTATTTTATCTATTTTTATAAGATGATTTAACCAATACATCATAAATTTGTAAATATATATATTCATAATATATTCCAGGACGGACAAACTCTAAAATCACGAGAAATGTTATTAAGAGAACACAGAGTACATTGGAATGCTGTACGCAAAAAATGGTATCAACAAGCATATAAGAATGAACAACGTTTCACACAAAGTGCAAATATATTAAATACTATATTTAAGAGGTACATATTAAATATCTTCAAATTATTTGAACGAATATAAATAACACAAAAATATTGTTCAAATGATATTTTATACTATGAAACGTAATTATAATTATAAAAACATTATTTCTTTTTCTTTCAGGGCACAATCAGAATTTGAATGAATTATTATCTGACAAATTAATTACTATCATCTATTAGTAATAAATATAATTTTTTTCTTATGTTATATAAATATTTTTTTTCACACTTTTTCTACATATTTTATTTTGTACACTTATACTTGTTATATACTACTTGTAGAAATATACCTTTTTATTACAATATTAATAATATACTACAATTATACTACAATTACATTTCATTATGACCAATTATTTCATTTATAAAAAAGATTCTGTTTTAAGTAATAATTCAATTTTGAAATAGAAATTTTTACAGAATGATATGTAATTATTACATTTGTCTCTTGATAAATTATTGGTATTCTGACAATAAATTAATTAATAATTTTTTTTATTTCATATACTTAATTTGTACTAAACATTCCAACAAAATTACTTATCTACAATGCATAAACTACAAGAAATAAATAATACATTTTTGTTATATCACTACTATTTTTAATAAATTGAAATGCTACTTACAATTATTTTATCACGGGTATAAAAAGGAACTTGGAATAGTTTTAATTGCCTGAACATTAATAGGCAGTTTTGTTAGTATATTATTCGATAAAATATTAACTTGATATATATCCCTAAATTTTGATACTAGAAATTTTTGAAAATTCGAATCTAATTATTAGGAAAAAGGATAAAACAGATAATCATCGAAGACTTGAGAATTACAAGCTTTTTATTTGAAATATTGACATAGTCGTAACTTACAATACTTTCAGTAAGAATTTATCTCTATTTATTTAATATCATTTAATTCGAATATAATTTGGAGAGCCAGAAATATTCTGACTTTTCTATTAGAGCAATTGTAATTTTCAAGACTTCTGAGTATTATGCATAATATACTATGTATTTCTCCATACTATTCAATTTTTTAATTCATATAAAATGTAGCTAAGAAATAAATAACATAATTTAAATTATTTACTTTCATAGTTAATGTTATATTATCTCCACCATTCGATATATATATATATATATATATATATATATATACACATATACACACGCGCGCGCGTGTGTATGGTGTGTAATTATACATATTTTAACTATTTATATATATTATAACAAATGACTGTTGTAAACAACAGGTTTATTTAATGCGTCTTATGAATTGTAGGAAATGATTTCGCGTTTAATAGTCATGCTTTTGGAAGATTTCATGTAGTCGTGGAAGTATAATTTGATCAAATTTGCAGTGACTATTGCACATTCATTTGTCTGTAAGAGATAATTCCAACACTTGTCGAAACGTTTCTTCTTCTAATAATCGACGCTGTTCTTCTTCTAACTGTTGTAATTCCGAAAGTCTTAAAGCCAGTCTTAATTGTTCCGCTGTATCTTCGAGCGAGTCACTGTTTTCTAAGTCATTTGTTTTATCCGTGTTATTTCGACCGCTCGCACATCCAGTAGTATTATCTTGACAAAGCGCCAAACTTGCCTGTATAGCTCTGTTTTACATATGAGAGAGAAAGAAAGGATAAAAATTTGCAATTACTTATTAAAAAAAAATTTCCTAATAATAATATTCTATATGTACATTAATATGTACTAAAAAAATATGTAATATATAAAAAAAAATAAAATATCAAAATAAATTAGATTTTTTTTTTAATATCTGCTACAATTCCTTGAATTTTCTGTAAAAATATTTACATATATATATACATATTGTTAATTTATTATGCATCTAATATTTATAGCAATCTATCACCCACCTTTCTGAATTTTAATTGCTGAGCAAGAACACATGCAAAATAAAATTTTAGAACTTTTAAAATAAAAACAAAATATCTAAAATAATATTCGTAATAATAAACACCATATTTTCATACCTTTGTAGCTGCCTTTCTTCTTCAGTAGTCATATTAGGCGTAGTAGGTCGTGATGGTTTCTGCGCTCTTAAGGCTTCCCATATATCAACCTTAATAAATGATATTAAATTATAAGAATTTATTTTTATTAAGAAAATATTTTTTAATAAAATATAAAAATATAAAAATTTTAAATATCTCTACCTCATCACGTTCACTTCCAACTTCTAATAAACTTTGTTGAATAGCAAATTGTAATAGATCGTCCTCTTCTTCCATACTAAATTGTGTTCGAACTTCAGCACCTGCTAAATAAATAATTACAATTATATTAATGTTGTGACAATAAAAGAGTTTCATCAAATAAATAAATGCCTTTAAGAACAAAATAATAAAAATATAAATTATGAATATTTTTATTTAAATTTATAATAAATATTGTTTAATAAATATTGAACTTACCTAGTTTTACATATCCCATTGGCGCTTCAAAACAAATATCATCAACTAAACAAGTCATTCTATTAGTTTCTTGTAAATGTCCTACATGAGGTACTTCTTGGTCCATACCAAAAATATTCCCAAATGTTATTCTTGCATTTAATATATGAAATAAAGGAATTTCTATAAAAAAAATTCGAATACTTAAAAACTATAATTTATATTAAAAAAAATAAATAAAAACAATTTAAAGCTAACCAATTTTAACAGGAAATCCAGCTGGTAGTTGCATTTGGATAAAATCCTTTAGTTTTGCAAAATGTGAACTAGATATCGCCATAAGATCAACAATTGGCATAATTTGTTCTTGAAGACTTAATGGATATTGTTCACTAAGCCATAAAGTTGCCTATTGTTTTATATTTGATTATATTCATTATATATACAAACATAACTAGTAGATTTAGATTTTTTAGATATTGCTAATAATGTTTCATTATAATACCTTAAATTTTTGAATTTTTGTATTAACTTCTTTTGGTCTACCTATATCTCTTCCATTTAAATCAACATCTGGATCAAAATATTCTTCAGCTGTTATATTAGAAGGATTTCCAATATTATTATATTCTTCCTAAAAACGAATGATAAATGAATTTTGTTATTGCACATTATATATATAGAAAAATGTATAAGAAAAGAAAATTACACTAGTAGTTGCGTTATTACTGTTCTCTTGCTGCTGTTCAGCCATACCAAGAAATGATTGAAGAGGTGTACGAGGTGCACGAGCCCGTGCCTTATCAGGTTCAGATAAATGTTCTAATCGAGTTTTCGTTATTAATTCTACATTACATGCACTAAACACTTTACACTCATGTCCATTAACTACTTCACTTTTATCAGAGCGCCATCCCCATAAACCAGCTTTATTACTAATTAAACATAAATAATTATTAATGAATATATATATACTAATGGGAATAATAAAGAAGAACAATTACCGTTCAAAACTAATTTTATCTGTATCTATATATGTAGTAACTATTGGATTTGTAAGTCGAGCTAATACTCCTTCTTCAGAAGGTTCCATTAATTGCATATCATCAATATCTACGAGTTTAATGTGCTCGACATATACTTTTCTTGTTTTGTGATCTACTTCCATCATTGTTGCTCCATCATCTGTATAAATAAATTTAATTATTATTAAATTATAATATTTATAAAAAAATATATTTAAAAAGATTTATTCAAATAATTTTCTACTTAAATTTAAAATTTCTTATTATTAATTACAGCAATTTTAATTAAAACTTTTCAAATTTGTTATTATATTAAATTATTCATAAAAAACATATAGATATAAATAACATATTAATAGTAATTATTTTTACTACAATATCAATTACACTTACCATTTAAAGTTTCAATTTATTATATCAGCTTTTTAAAAAATAATAAAAGTAATAAAATTACAAGAAAATTATAAGAAATAGAAACATACAAATAAATATGTATATAATAAGAAATAGAAAATTTTCCTATTTTACAGAGATATTTTATTATATTTTTATATTTTCTATAATTCTGCATATGACAATTTAATTTTAAAAGTAATTCTGTCACCTGACTCTTGTCCAACCATACTGAACACATAACTCCGTTCACATCTAATTGCCACAGGTACATGTGATGCAGCTTGCATTTAATATATACAATTAAAGAATAAATAAAAAACTCTACTATTAATATAAAAGAAAAAGACACAAAAAAAACCTGAAGATTAAAATAAATTTATATTAATGTTCATGCAAAAAATTATATTCAATTACTCACTTTGTCCTTTGAAAACATAACTACGATTTCCACGTTGCCATTTTGTATGATCAAATCCTAATAAAGTTGTATCAATTCGCACATTACTGCCTTGTTTATATACTTTATAAGTATCACTAGGACATATTCTAGAGGCAAGAGGAACTAATAATAAATAAAACATTAATTTAATTTAATATTTATAATTAAAGACAATGAAAAAGTTATAAAATCTATAATTACCCCAACTAGTAAATTCCCATTTCATTTCTACATAAAAATCAGGAGCCTGAAAAAATATTTTTTAATTTATATATATATTATTTTATTATTATAAATAATATATATTATTTTTTTAATTTATAGATATCAAGATTTTTATCTATCAAATGTTTTACAAATGTTTCATAAATATTTTTGAACTTTTTGATTTATTATTTATATTTCATATTATCTTATTTAAAAAATAAAAAGAAAAAATTCTATTCATGAATATTTGTTTAATGGAAATGCTAGAAAATTTTCATAATGCTCATAAAAAATATTTATATAAACTTTTATATAAACTCACTTGTTTAAGTTTATGAAGCAATTCTGGAATACCAGCTACCCGATTACAATATCTTTGATAATCTCTATGTGCTAACACCATTTGTATTAATTCAGGATTTCCTGTACCAACTGCCTCTTGTACCACTATAATAATAATAAAATTAAAATTATAATATTAATTAATTTGATATTTTATTAAATAAAATTATGATTAGTACCAGTCCATCCTTGAGTATTTTCTGTATTAACATTAGCTTCATGTTGCAATAATACTCCAACAGATTCAATGTGACCCAAAGTCACAGCTAACATCAATGGTGTTCTTCCTCTATTATCAAGTTTTTCAA
Source organism: Apis laboriosa (assembly GCF_014066325.1). Taxonomy (NCBI): domain Eukaryota; kingdom Metazoa; phylum Arthropoda; class Insecta; order Hymenoptera; family Apidae; genus Apis; species Apis laboriosa. Next base: position 691,077 of record NW_025222299.1, read on the forward strand.
TATTATGCTATAGAAAATAAATTATTATTATTTACTTAATACTTACAAATATAAATAAAATATTATATATTATAAAATATTATATATTATTAAAATATTTTAAATATATTGTATATTTGAATATATTTGAATCTTAAAATATACATATACATACTTAAATATAATACTTAAAATATACATACTTAAATATATATATGAATATTAACATTAATATTAAAAAACATTTTTCTTTCTTTTTTCTCAATGATATTAAGTATTGTCAATATTAATAATTAACATAATAGACTTCTTATAAGCTTTATCAAATTCATCAATGATATATTAAACACATAATATCAAAAGTTCCAAGTTGATGAACATTTATGGTTTCTAACTCATGCAAGGCTTCATTCATTAGATTCTGACAATATCAAATGATTTTCTTAAATCAATAATAATAATATATAATTAATTTCCATAATTTAAAAATTAATGATTTATTTATTATGTAATGCTAATATTATCAAACATATAATTGAAAAAAAAATTAAATTTATACACTAATAATACACAATTTTTTTAATATTAACAAAGATATTTTTATCATGTGTATATGTATATTTTTCTTTATTGTAATTACGAACTACAGTTATGTCTAACATAAAATATAAATTGTCATCTGTCACATATATATATATATTTTATAGAAAAAAAAAACAATTGATGAATATTGTCAATTCGCATATTTTTATTGTCACCATTGGTTTAATCACAAGTATAGTTTACTTAGTAATCAACATTTTTCTTTTTTTTTTCCTTTTTTTCCTAATTTTTTTTTTTTTTTTTTTTTACCAACCAGCTTTGTAGATAATTCCTCTTCGAGTTCTACATAATTGTTATTCCATACAAGCCAATGCAGCGGATAATTTTTTTGTATTGTGTCTATATTCACCATTTCTATAAAGTCTCGTTAATGTTAACACAACACCAACAATTATTGTAAGTTCCACAACTTGAAGGCACAACATAAAATTTCGTCTAACAAATACATGACACTGAAAAGAATAAGCAACGAATGATTTTGATCATTCATTGAAACGACAAGAAAGCTAGATAAGAAACCGCGATTATCATATTGAATGCACCAAGCCAACGAAAAAATGTTGCAAGTGGCGCTTATATATAGTTATATATATATATATATATTTGATATATATATATATATATCAAATAAACGTTTCCAAACTAATATATTTTAGCTTTATTTTGAAACAGCCTTAAATACATTCAATGCATATTTCTTATTCAGTGAAATAAAATTATTAATATTTTCTATTATAATACACATAATTAAATAATAATAAAATTATTAATTCCTCTATTAAAAAGATTTCAATACTGAAAGAAGAAAAATAATATATTTTAGAATGACAAATATAAAAAAAAATATTAAATAGTAAATTTTATAAATATAACATTAAATAAACTAAAAATATTATTGATAGAATAGAAAGGTAATCAAGAAGAGCGATTTTGTGAACGCGAATATCGTTCAAATAAACGCACTGAGATCCTGGATTGTCGGGCACCGATTGACGTCACCGATAGGCGGCCAAAATGGTTGTCAATGTTGATAAGTGGTTTGGTTACACGAAGAGTCAGTAATAAAACCGTGACCGATAGGAGCCTCGGGCAAGCGAAATTATGCCTGTGAAATAGGAGTTAGTCTCGTGTAGAACGAAACAAGAGGCCGTCATCGTGACACGGGATGGCGGACAGTGAAGATGCTGAACAAGAAATCCGTCGAGCCTTAGATGTCGTTCAATCCATGATTGACATCTCTGCTGAACGACTCGAAGGCTTGAGGACCCAATGTTCAACCAGTGCAGAACTCACTCAACAGGAAATTCGAACGCTCGAGGTACCTTGAAGAGCGCGCAATTCTTTAGATCCTTTCTTATTTTTTCCTTTACTATCTTCAAATGATCGCCTTGACCTCGTGAAGGATTGCTTTGTGGTTGTCAACAAGTTGCAAATATATTTCTTTATTAACTTGAAATTTGTGTTTATGTGTTTATAATTTATCTTTCTTAATATTTTGATATCTTTTTTTATTTTCAAAATACTTATTTACTATTCATTTAATATTTCAATAAAATTCAAAAAATTATAGCTTATATCATTAATTATAAAATATTTTTAAAATATTAGTAAAATTAGTTTGATTTTTCAAATAAATTTTATTGATGATCCTAATGAGAAAAATATTTTTAATTTGTGATTTAAGTATTAATAATTAAGATATATTTTTAAGTAATTATATAATTTAAATAAAATAACTTAATTTGATGATAAAAAATAATAGATTGGACTTTTTATTTATTTTAGGGAAAACTTATTAAATTATATTCAAAGCAACTTGTAACCAAAGCCAAATTGGCTTTAGAAGAATCATTACCTCCAGAGATGAAACAATATCCATCTTTGCAGCAATGGTTAAGAGTAGTAGGTCTTACTCAAGAATCTATTCAGGTATGAATAAATATGAGTTTCTTTATATTTTAATTATATTATATTAAATAATTATTAAAATTTTATATTTCTATTAATAAATTTATTATATAATATTATTTTAATAAATTTTAGATGATTTGTTCAAAAGCTAATTCACTTGAAGCTCTTAAAGAGAAATCTGAGCATGAATTAGGTAGTATGTTGGGAGAAAATAATGTTAAACATGAAGAAGAACTACGTAGATTATGTAGAGCATTGCGCAATCTTCGTCGATATATGGGTAATAATTTATTTACAGTATTTGATATCATTATTATTGTAAAAATATATTGAATTGTAACATATAATTTTATATATGTATATATTATATACTATAATTCTTTATTCAGATGTTCTCCTAAAAGGAGATATGGATAACAGTGATATGAATTTATATTGGGATTCTTGGGATAGACACCATTTACGTACAGGAGCATCTCCTAGGCCAGCAAGATCCCGTACAACAAGATGTTCTGTTCCTTCAGAAGACAGCATTCCATATCATAATAATAACAACAATCTTAACAGTGATATATTAGCACAAGCTTCTTCCATTACATCTTTATCTTCAACTAGTCCACCTTCCACTCCTCTTTTGCAAAGGCCAGGACGTGGTAAATGATACATAGAAATATTTTCTATTTTTTCTATAAATTTATTATTATAATGTGAAATAGTTATATTTAATATAATGTGTAAAATTTTACTTTTTCAAAACAGGAATTAAAGTTCCAACAACTCCTCCTCCTTATAAAAAACATCAAATAGGTTTACAGAATACAATATCACAACCAGAAGTGTTTCCTTTAACTAAGTCAAAATCTCATGAATCACAATTAGCAAATCGTCTTGAAAATGGAGATACAGCTTCAAGGTAATAATTTAATTTTTATTATAATGATTTTTTTAAATAGAAAATTAATATTAATATTAAATATTTTTTTATTATTTTCATAGTTGTGGAAATATGGACCCTGTCAGTTCTGTAGGACGAAGAAATCGTTTACCTACAGAAACAGGATCTTGCAGTAGTAATGCAGACATTACAGGGGAAAATCTTTTATTAAATAGTAATAGTCCTGTTAAGTCACCACCTTATTCTAGTGCAGAAAGTGATGATAACAGTTTTAAGGGAACAGGTAAATATAATATATTATTTTTAAAATTTTATATTATTTCGTATAAATATGAAAAATTTAATCAGAATTTTTAATAGTAACAAGTCTCCAAGTGCCAAAGTCACCGCGTACTCCGACTGTAACCCGAGGAATGGGCCATATAATTGCTCACCGTTTTACCAAAACGTTTAAGATGATGACAACATGCGATTATTGCGATAAACAAATGTTTATAGGCACTGGTTTGAAATGCAAAGAATGTAAATATAAATGTCATCGAGATTGCGAATCCAAAGTACCACCGTCTTGTGGCCTACCTCAAGAACTCTTTGATGAGTTTAAAAGAACTGTACAAGGTGATGGTATGTACATAAAATTGTTTACATCTAATTTTATCAGTTTATAATTTGTTTTTATAAAAATATTAAAACTAAAATTTTTTAGGTATGGTAAATGTTTCTCCAATATTAAACAAACCTGGTATAACATCTCCTAATCATCATAATTCAAATTTATTAAGCTCTTTAAATCGAAGGGATCGAAAACGATCGCATCCACATTCTTCTATGAATATACCTTTTCAGGTATGTTAATTGTGATTTTAATTTTTTGTTTTTCACATTAAAAATTAACTGTACATTATTAATTATATTGTTTTTTTAGAGCGCGGATTCTAGTTCAAATACCTCGAGCTGCAACAGCTCAACGCCTTCTAGTCCAGCTTTGCTACCTGCCAATACTAGCCAAACTCTACAAGCACCTGCCAAACAACAGTTCCATTTTCCAGGTAATTTTTTTGTAATATATTTCACTACAATGAATATGAAATTCATACAATGATATTGAAATTCATAATATTCTACTTTTAAATTTTTAGATGTTGTGCTCAATGAGAAAGGTGTTACATTAGAGACTCATCAACTCGAAGGTACAACTATGTCAAGTGATAGTGAAAGAACGGTGAGCGTTTCAGGATCTGGTAGTGTTAGCACAGATTCTGAACGAACACCTGTTAGAGTTGATTCACAAGATTCTCAAGTTTCTGATGGAGAACCAGGAGATAGTCGTTGGCCTCGACAAAATAGTGTACGTAATTTTATGTTTACGATATTATTATTATATTTAAATTAATTTAATATTATAGTTATCTATGCGAGAATGGGACATTCCTTATGATGAATTAAAAATTGGAGAACCCATTGGTACTGGAAGATTTGGTACAGTGTACAGAGGTTATTGGCATGGTAATGTTGCTATTAAAGTCTTAAATATGGACTATTATTTAGATGATGACAAAATATTGGAAGCATTCAAATTGGAGGTATATATAAATAAATATATATTATAATATTTCATATAATTAATAGTATATTTGAAGATATAATAAGTTACTCTCAAATTTGAATATATTTGAAATGTATATTTATAATATAGTTTAATTATTTATTTATTTATTTTGCATATAAATATTTTTATTTTATAAATAATTGTTAATATAATATAATTATGAATATTGAAAAATATTGCATAAGATAATTTGAAATTATTGTATTGTTGAAATTAATTTACATTCATATTATTGAAATTATATTTAAATTTATAGGTGGCTACATTCCGAAAAACTAGACACGAAAATCTAGTTTTATTCATGGGAGCTTGCATGAAACCTCCACGCTTGGCGATAGTGACTAGTATGAGTAAAGGAATGACTCTCTACACTCATATTCATTTACGTAAAGATAAATTTAATATAAATAAAACCACTATCATCGCTCAACAGATTTCTCAGGTATATTTTTATGAAAAATATAACTTTCGACATTTTAATACATTTTAATATGATTTATTTTAGGGAATGGGATATCTTCATGCTCGTGGTATAATTCATAAAGATCTCAAAAGTAAAAACATATTTTTAGAAAGCGGAAAAGTTGTAATTACGGATTTCGGTTTATTTAGTGTTACAAAACTTTGTTATGGAAATAGGTAAATATATTTTGTTTATTATATTATATTTATTATATTTAGTTATATTTGATAAAATATAATTATGATTTTATATTTATTGCTTTTATTTATAAACAGAAAAGGAAATGCATTGAGTATACCACCTGGCTGGTTATGTTATTTAGCTCCTGAAATTGTTCGACGATTGAGACCTCAACAAAATCGGGATCAGGAAGAATTACCTTTTACTGAAGCTTCTGACGTTTATGCGTTCGGGTTAGTGTAAAAAAAAATAATATAAAATATAATTTTAAGAGATCTTTTAATCAAACTTATTAAAAAATTATTATAGAACTGTATGGTATGAACTTTTATGTGGAGAATGGCCATTTAAAGGACAACCTCCTGAAGCAATTATATGGCAAGTTGGCAAAGGAATGAAACAAACTTTAGCTAATTTACAAGCTTCTCGTGATGTAAAGGTACAAAGTATAATAAAAAATTATTTTACAAATTTTAATTAAATTTATTTTTTAATTTTTTACAAAATAATTTTAATTAATTATAATTTTTTTTATTAATTTTTTTACATATTTCTAGGACATCTTAATGCTTTGCTGGTCATACCACGCAGAAAATCGGCCCGATTTTGCAAAATTGTTAACTACAATTGCAAAATTACAAAATTGTTTAGAAAAGTTGCCTCGCAAAAGGTTAGCACGTAGTCCTTCCCATCCTATACATCTTTCTCGTTCTGCAGAATCCGTGTTTTGAATACATTTAAGTCTATTTAAATACACTGTTGTTCTCGTAGTGTAAATATAGAACTGTGCAAATATTGCCAGATCTTTGTTCGTGAAAAGTAAAATAAAAATAATCACTGAAAGTTTCATTCGTATATCCTTTATTTAGGTTAATAAAACATCACTGAAGTAAACACGAAAAAAAATTAATTAAATTTTATTTGTTATATAATACTACAGTTTTTATGCAGAATATTATTTTATCTTCCATAACAATAAATAATACGAAAACAAAACGAAAATTACTATGCAGTAAAAAAAATTCAACTTAATGTACTTATACACACAAAAAAATAGAGAAACATTGTCTTTAATTATAACATAAATTTTCATCAATTATATATTTTTTGTAGTTCTTGTAGCTGCCTTCGAAGATATGCAGCACGTAATTTATTTAAAGCTATCCTTTTCTTAAACATTAATACCAAAGGCTTAGTAATTATATCTGTTATATGAACTAATGTTCGTGTTCTCACTGTAATTAATAATTGAATTAATTTTTGTTATATTAAATAAAACTTTCAAATATTAAAATAAATAAACTAACCAGCATTATTGTGTATGCTGGCAAGAATATCTTGTTGATCTTTATATGTCTCTGCCATCTCTTCTTCTTCTTGCACCAATAATTTTAACAAATTTGTCATTGTCTAAAAAATACATAGAAATTATAATTGAAAATTAATTACAGATAATTCTAACTAATTGTCTATAAGCTTACTTTTAGACATGTATTTGATATTATTGGTGTATGTACAATTTCTAACGGAATTTCTGTTAATTTTTCATTATGAGATTGAAAACAAATTAAAGAAATTTCTTGCTCCTATAAAATATTTCATTTAAAAAATTGAAAATATAATATTAGAATTATTTATTTATTGTTTACCTTAGATTCTTTACTTTCTGAAAATACTGAAAATATTAAACCTACAAAACCATGATCCATTGTCTGGTAATTTGTTTGAGTTCTAATATCTAAAGATAAATTTTTTAGATTAAAATGATGTTTTTAATTATAATTTGCTTTTACAAAAATATATATATATACTGACCAAGATGTGATGGCCAAACTGTAATATGAGGATGAGAATGATACCATCCAAGAATACGTACAGGACGTTTTAATTCTTCACTTAAACGATCTGCTTCACCAACAGCTTTTAATAATTGTTCAGTTGAAATTTCTACTCTATCTTTTTTTTTGTCCAAATGTCTTAAAATAATGACTGCTACTATTCTTGCAACATTATCTTCTGTCTAACAAAAATTATTAATAAAATAATAAATGTTTTTTTATACACATAAAAAATTACATAAAATAATAAATATATTCAAAAACATACATCCCCAATTAGTAATCCCATTACTTCAAATTTTTCTGTTGACAAGGCATGCTGCAAGCATACCATGTATACATCAGTTTGTAATTCTACCTTTGCTAATGTAAATGTAGCCATTATGTAAATTTTAAATTCTAATATAATTCAATGTTTGTAATATAAATGTAGAACCTGTAATTATATTATTTAACAAATTTAAAATATAATAAATTTAAAGTATTAGTTTCCGTATCAAATAAAAAAAATTATTTTTATTTTTTTGCTTAAAAACCTGAATTTTATAAATAAGCAAAAAAAGATAAAAGTAATCTTTAATATTATATGAATCAAAATTAGGATAAATATAAAATCGATTGTTGTTTAGATTGTTCTAAACAACATTTTTATTTTCAATTATTTGTTCAACAAATTCATGAAATAATAATTATTTTATTAATGATAAAAATCATCAAAAATTGAAGTCATTAAAACGTAAGAATTATGTACATGTGCATATATATATATATATATATATATATATATATTTACTTTTTCTTATGAATGAAGATACAAATTTGTTTTAATTATTGTAATTTTTTTATTGTATTTTTACGTATTGTTATGCAAATTATATTTCATAAAACATAATATTCAAACCAACTTCATCATCAATTATGCACCAATATACACTTATTATTGTAGGTAAAATTCTCGTTTACATCTAGAATACAATATCGTAATGATTTAATCAAGATAGGTGGCGTTAAAAGATTTTTTTTTAGTAAAAATTATATTTATTATACTTATATATAAATAATAAATATATATACCACAAATTATACATCATATATTTTAAAATAAAATGATAAACTGAAAATATGTTTAAAAATTAAAAAAAAGTAAAAAAAAAAATTATCTACGGAACTATTTTTAAACAACATGAAATTATTTTAATAATTAATTATTTAAATAAAGAAAATCTATAATAAAAATATATAAAAAAAATATTTCATTTGTTAATTGAAACTTTTCAAGCAAATCAATATAAATGTATCATTTATATATTTTATCTATTTTTTATTAAAAATCTTAATATATTATTAACATAAAAATAATTATATTGATAAAAATATTTTTTTTATTTTTTTTATAAATAATTTATTTTTCTTTTAATATTGAATATATATTAATATTTTTTTCCAAAAATGATTAAATTTAAAAAAAAATTATGTATTAAATATACAAATAATCCTTTATATAAATCGTATTTTATATATATATTAGGTATTACATGCATAAAAAATTTTAAAAATATTCACTAACAAATTTTATATTCGTTTAAATAATCCAAAAAGAAATTTAACAGAATTAAATGTTTCCTACACTGCTTACCATTAGACTTACAGATTACTTTACTTCATGGCGAATCAAGATTCATAACAATATCGAATTCTTCTCGACAAATTTTTAAAAGTACTTGAAAAGCATTTTGTGTATGTTGAATTAATTAATAAGCAACGATAATTAATGATGAATACATTTTGGAAATAACGTTTTGTTAAATCAGTTAAATAGTTAAATAATACCGCTCAAGATGAAATGTCGGAAATGTGCATAACTTTTAAAGCTAGTAATATATACAACGATCAATAACACTTAATTAATTTTTCATTAATAAATGACTGACAGAATGGCTAGTAGAGAAACATCAATTAATTCAAAAAACTCGGATGATCATAGTGTAGAGGTTTGTAAATTTGCAATAATAATGTTTTAAATTTTTTCTAATTGTTTTTAACAATGTGTACTTTAAGTTATATACTTTTTTTATTAAATGGAACTATAAAAGTAATGAAATATAGTATTTTAATTCAATATATTAAGTTTAATATTTTAATTTATATTTTAAAAAAAATTATTTAAAACTTAAGATATAGCATAACTATTACAAATTTAAATTACAAATTTGAAAATATATTGATTGATTATTAGATTGCATATAATATTATTGCATATATATTATAACAATTAATTGTACAATAATATATATATAATTATTATATTATATATATATAAATTTAAATTTTTATTTTAGACATTAGCAGAAGTCTTCAGGTGTTTTATTTGTATGGAAAAATTGACAGATGCACATCTTTGTCCTCATTGCAGTAAATTATGTTGCTACACATGTATCAGAAGATGGTTAACAGAACAACGTTCTCAATGTCCTCATTGTAGAGCTTCCTTACTTTTACATGAATTAGTAAATTGTAGATGGGTTGAAGAAGTAACACAACAACTTGATACACTTCAAGCTGTTGGTATTTCAAATTCTAGGCACGATGATTCCAGTAGAGATAGGTATATTCTATTTATAATATAAAAATATTTAAACTTATGTTTGTTTTAATTATTACTAATACTAATGTCTGTTTTAAATAGGTGTACTGTGCACCGTGAGAAACTGTCTGTTTATTGCTGGACTTGTCGTAGATGTATATGTCATCAGTGTGCTCTTTGGGGTGGCACTCATTCAGGACATACTTTTAAACCATTAGAAGAAGTTTATGAACAACATGTTACACAAATAAAAGCAGAAGTAGGTCAATTAAAAAGAAGATTGATGGAGTTAATAAGCCTTGTTCAAGAAGTAGTATGTGTGAATTTTAAATAAAATATTAAATATTTTAAAGAAGATCAAAATATTATTTTATATCTGATTTTTTTATTAGGAACGAAATGTAGAATCTGTAAGAGCTGCAAAAGATGAAAGAGTTAGAGAAATCAGAAATGCAGTAGAATTAATGATAGCACGTTTAGATTCTCAGTTAAAAGCTAAATTATTAACATTAATGAGTCAGAAAAACTCTTTGACACTAGAAACAGAACAACTGGAAGCATTATTGCAAGAAGTAGAGCATCAATTACACACTTGTACTCGTTCTGAACTTATAATTAAAAGTGCAGATCTTTCGCGAATGATACATCAAGTACGAAAAAAACCAATGACTAGTTTTGTTACTGCTCCTGTTCCAGCAGATTTTCATAGGTATTTGATTTTTAATATATTTTTAATTACAAAAAAAATATTTCATAATTTTATATTTCTTATAATAATTATAATTATTTTAGTGAAATTGTTCCGGGATATGACAGTGCTACATTTGCAATGCAAAATTTTACACAATTACAATTAAAAGCAGATCCAGTATATTCTGCACCTTTACATGTTAATGGATTATGCTGGAGATTAAAAGTATATCCTGATGGAAATGGTGTTGTACGCGGAAATTATTTATCTGTTTTTCTAGAACTAAGTGCTGGTTTGCCAGAAACATCAAAGTACGTAAGAATGATTTCATTTTTAATCATATTTTATTCAAAAATAATTTTTTTTAGATATGAATATAGAGTAGAAATGATTCACCAAGGATCTCGTGATACAAGTAAGAATATTGTTCGAGAATTTGCTTCTGATTTCGAAATTGGCGAATGCTGGGGATACAATAGATTTTTCAGATTAGATTTGCTTGCAACTGAAGGATATTTAAATACCGAATTGGATACTCTTATATTGCGGTATGTTTTATTTTCACTGATGTACAATAATAATAATATTCAAGTATAATATAAAAATAAATAATAGGTTTCAAGTACGTCCACCAACGTTTTATCAGCGTTGTAGAGATCAACAATGGTATATCAGTCAATTACTTACAGTTCAAAATCAATATGCTACTCAAATTAATGAATTAAAAGAGGTAATATGCAAATTTAAAATATCTAATTATATATTATATTCATATATAAATCATTTTTTTTATATAGAGATTAGCAATTGAAATATCACGGAATGCTATGGCAGCAACTCGAGTACCTAGTGGAGCAACTTTATGTGGATCAACATCAAATGTGACACCTATGATTATGCAACAACAATCACAAACTGCTGGTGATTCATTACTTAATTCCAATTCTACTCGTTCGGGTGAAACATATCAAAATAGCACATCCACAAGGTAAAATAATTTTTTTTTTCGAAATGATATTTTAAAAAAAAAAAAAAATATTTGAAAATTTAAACCTTATATAATTTTTAGTAGATCAGTACAAAATGTACTTCCTGGTGGAAGTAACAGTGATGTTTTATCTGGAGATCAATTAATGCCTATGTGTGAATTAGGAGAACCTTCAAATATGCGTCCTCTTGGTTCTTCTTCGACATTATCTTCTATTTCATCGAAAACAAGTTTAAAACAACACAGAGTAAATAACTTAAGCGTCGTTGAAGCTGAACCACCTAATATGCATAGTACAAATGATAGTTCTGTGGGAGATTGTCCAGCTACAAGTACTCATTCTCCACCTCCTTCATATTCTTCACCAACAGTTAATCAACAACAACTGAATCTTTTGTCTAGTAGCAGCAGTAGCGATAGTGGAGTAAGATATTTAAATTAATAAATTAAAATCAATATAATTAAATATATTTATGGATTTTAATTTTGATTGATTTATTTATTACTAATAATTTATGTTCCACTTTATTTATTAGTATAATTTATTTCAGGAATTAAGTGAACATGATATATATTTGGATGAATGCGAACATAATGAACCACATCTAACACTTTTGGATGACAATTCTAATGATGAAAATGATGTAGATGATGAAACAATGTCAGGTATAACATAAATCCTTTATTATTATTTTATTAAATATAATAATTTATAATATTAAATTATTCAAACAAGCTATATAAATTCCTTTTTATATTATTTTATCATATATATATATATATATATATATATATATATATATAATATGTATATATACATACATAATATAATACAATAATATACTGAATTAGGTACAAGTTCAAACAGAGGTTCTATAGATAATGTGCAGAGACAACGGGAAAACAAGTTAGATAAAGGTGTTGAAAATGAAAAGCCCACGAATGAGAAACCAGATGAAGATTTTATGAAAGAAAATCCCACTTCCCATACTCCTAATCATTTTCAAACAGTTTTATAAGAAATTATCTGTCTTTTTTCAAATTAATCTCCGTCCTTTTATGTTTCATTTTATAACGAAAAATAAATATTCCTATATATGTACTATAATATTCAAGTTGATAGAAACTTGATCTTAATTTACTTATATTGTTTGTGTTATCTTACATGAAATAATTTTAAATATCATATATTTTGAGTTATTTATAATATTTTTTAGTTACATCATAATTAATATATTTATTAATTAATAAAAATATATTTGTGATATTGTCGTATTTGCAGGAGAAAACGACGTAGAAGTTGCCGAATCATTATCAGCGTGGATTCAGAATAAACAACGTACAAAACAACAGAATAATCGAGAAAGTACAGGAGATATTTGGAGGTATATTATTGAAAATAAAATTTTATTATGATTATACTTTATAAAATTAATAATTTAATTTTATTATAAATAGATTAGGAGGTACTGATAGTTTGGAAGATGAGATTATGTTGCAGTTATTTGAGATGCAAGATCGAAATTCTGCTTGGGCTTCATTATGTTTTAATCAACATGTAGATGATACTTGTGATTCAAGAACATCTTTAACGACTATACAACATCATAATTCTAATCCTTTACAACCAGAACATGATTCAATATGTAATGAACAATTTGCTGACAAACGTTCCCCATGTCCTTCACATCTTTGTCAACCTCAAATAATATGTAGTGGTAGATCAAAATTAAATCAATTACCCAATATTTGTCAGCAAGAAATTTCTGGATTAATAGCTTGTGGAAGTCAAACAAGATCTGAACCTGCAACTCGTTCAAATTCAATAGACTGTGAAAAAGAACTTCCAAAGATATCTATGGTTAATAAAGTTAATCACGAAGTAGAAATATCTAGATCTGATTTGATAGTGCCAAATGGTAAATAAAATTAAAAATTTATATAAATTATATATATATATGTATTCATATTTATCATATGAAGTATACTTTTTCAGTAGTACTGGATAGTAATAAAATAGTATCAAAACATTTATTATCACGACGACAATCTTCGCCATCATCGTCTACTAATGTTAATATTATAAATAATGAAAATAGCAAAATATTTGAATTTGAACAATTGCTGGAAACTATTCAATTATCTCCGATATCTCAAAAAGATACTGCCAGTTGTTTCAATAAATTAAGGTATCGATTTTTTTCTAATTATTTAAAAAAAAATGTATGCATTTTTGTTTTTAATATTTAAAAATTATTTATAGGAAAAATATTCCATTAGAAGGAAAATCTAATGGTTGCGTCACTGCCACTATAAAATCTACTGCACTTTCTTTAGGACATGATGTTCCATTATCGTCCACAAGCAGCACAGATGCTATTCCGAGTTCCAATAATTACAGTTGGGCGCCTGCATTATATCAACATAAACACGGTAAAATTATTTTTATAAATATAATATAAAATAGCTAAATATAATAAAAACCATAAATCATTAAAATAATCTTTTATTCTAGGTCAGAAAAATATTTTAGAGGCTACTGCATCATCTAATGATACTTCCAATAAATGTACTGCAGAAAAGTAAATACAATTTTCTATTTTATTAATGAAATATCTATATAATTTTATAATTTTATATATAAATATAATAATATTTAAAAATATAAAATTATATTATTACAGATCGTTAGAAGAAACTAATTCGTGAAATTAAATTTGAGCTGTATCTGTGACATTTAATGCTATGAATATTCTGTGATTTTTTTTTATTTACATATATACAATGTGTTAATTAATATTATTAAAGCGATAAGTAATAAGAATTAGAGACTTGATTTGAATATTTTAATGTATATTAGTGGTAAGTGTAATATTTTATTAAAGATATTTTTTGTATTAAATATTGTAAAAAAATATTGCATGTTTATTTTATGATTATGTCAATACTGTTTAAATCTTAATTGGATATCAGTATTACAATATTGATTTTTTTTCAGTTTAAAAAAATATATAAAAAAAAATATTATGTATATAAAATATATTCAATTCTAAGTAAACTTATATTCAATTATTAATATATTGTATAATATCAAAATACTCAATATGTTTATCTCTGCAATTGGTTATGGTATTATAAATATTATAAAAACAAATTTTATATTATTTTTATGTGATTGCTTGTGAATATACATAAAGCGAGCACAGCCCATGACAGTAAAATAAAATAAAGAACATTAAATATATATTCTTTATCTATTATATACTGTTAAATCTTATTATAAGTACATAAATTAACTTTTAATAACAATGTGTCATTTTAGTGGAATCAAAATATAAATTAATTACTGTTTGCAGTTCAGGCTTTGGTGTTTATTACATTTGCATGATATTTATATAATAAAAATGTCATTAAAATATAAATCATTTCTCACTTTTATTATACATATATTCATACATACCTATTATCACATATAAATTGGGTTAAAAACCAGAAGATATTTATCTGAACTGCCAACAGTATTTTAAATAGAAAATTATATGTGGTACACAATTTGTACAAATTTTATGTTTCATTTCATATATCATTGTTGCTTTTTATAATTTTTTTTAAACAAAAATTTATTAAAAATTGTTTTAAAAAATTCAATGATGAACTATATCACAAATAAAAAAAATTTTTTTTAAATTTTCTTTTATGAAAATATTTTTTTAAATATTATTCTTTTTAATATTATGCGCGGGATACATAATAAGGAAAAAATAACTATTTTATCATACTATTATCTTGTATTCCAATTAAGGAATATAAATTGTTAAGTAGTATTATATGTTATTCCATTTTGCATATATTCAACAATTAATTCATTGCAAACTTTTTCATCTTCCGGATATTCTCTTGCTTTTTCTTCATTTGGTATGTAATGTGCACCACTGAACTTATAAAAATATCTGCCAATTGCATGATGATTTATCCATTCTGGATTAGGAGCCAGTAATAAATTTTCTAATAATAAATTCATATATTAAAAATATTTTGCTTTTTTTATAAATAAAAACATATAAATAAATATATAATAATAAATAAAAACAAAGTAATAAATAATTTTACCTTGAGCTGCATATTGACATGAACCATCATCTACAAATATTTTATAAAATGGTTGATCTGCACCTTCTTCTAATCCATCTACGTTCATTTCATTCATCCATTCTGTAGATGCCATACAACGGACATCCCATCCTGTTATTACACATAAATATCCATATATTTTATGTTTCATTATCAATCCTATTGCATATTTTACACTTGGAATTCTTTTCTTTGGTTTTATTTCTTCCTGAATAAAGTATAAGGAATAAATATAAATTATAAATTTTTATATAAACTTTATTATAAAATTAAAATAAATTATTATTATTTAAAAATTTTAACAAGCATTACCTTAGGTTGTAATCTTTTTTGACATTTTTGGAGTGTTTTAAAAGTCTGTGAAATCATATTTGCTTGTCCTCTTGACATTAACTCCAAATCCTATAAATTTTAATAAGACTTTGATACAAAAATAAATTTAATCCTTCATAACATATATTATCAATTTTATAAAATACCTTTTGCATATTTTCTAATATTTTTACCAATTCAGTCAAATCCATATGTTGTGACATATATATTCGTCCTAATTGTAAAACTGTGTTTGTATCATTGGGTTGTATCATATATCGAAGTTCAAGTGCAGAACGTAATCTTGCAGTTCTATGAGTACCATTTATATGAGTATGTTGTCTAGCAGCTATTTCTAAATTATTTGCCATTCTTGTCACTACCTATTAAAAATTATTCCTATTATAAATTGAAAGAATAATATGTAACAATGAATTTTAATTCAAAAAAACTGTCAACCTCTACAGCAGTTGCTTCTTCATGAACATTATATTTTTCTATTGGACATCTTGAAACACCTCCAATTCTAGGACAATTTTTTTTAGTTAGAAATTGACCACCATTGAAGACATCAATATAATAATTTTCAGTGTCCTTAAATTCTGGTGCACTAAAATGAAACATAGAAATATTTAAAATAAATTTAATTAAATTAATGAAATTTGATATCAGATAATTATTAATAACAATTAAGATTCTATAAGAATTTTTGTTTTTAGCAAAAACTTAAAATAAATATATTCATTATCTATGAATCATATTAATAATAATTGAAAACTTACTATGTTTCTTTCCATCGTAATAAAAAATGAGATGGAAAACTAACAGGCTCACAGCGTATACCAAGTCTTCGAGCAATACTTTCAAATACTATTGCTAAAGTTATAGGAATTCCGCGTCTACGTTCTAAAACCTAATAAAAAAATTTTATATACATTTAAAAGTAATTTCATATATAAAATAATTTGTTATTGTTTTATTTTTTATGTTTATTCATAACTTACGCGATCTATGAACGAATTTTCTGATGAATAATACATTTCACTATTTCCATAAAATCCTAATTTTTCAAATAATACTTTACATAATGCATCTGTTACTTGTCTTGTTTCTGAAATATTCCATTGATTGTCATCAATAATATTATTTTTCCAAAAGATAAATCTCTCTGTGGAAATTGAAAATATAGAATGATTTGGATGTTGTTCTCTGAGTAACTCTTTTGTTTGTTCTGCAATGTTATCTAATATTGATGATATTGTCGGATATGATACATGTCTTTCTGGTTGACTCCATTGTGCTACAATAGTTGCACCACGTTCTAAAGTTTGTTGTTTTGATGGTAAAGATATAAACTTTTGCCATTCACTTTTCAAATGAGTTTGTTTCAAATATCGAACAACTTTGAGAGCATAATATCTATGTGTTAAATTGCTTACTCTAGAAATATTAATGTTATTAAATAATAATAAATTCTAAGAAAAAATATATTTGTTATTGATATACTTACATAGCAGGACATTTAATCAATGTTATAAGTTCATCTATTAAAAAATAATAAGCTAAAGAATGAGCACCTTCTTTTGGACAAAATAATGAATCAAATTCTTTAAATTCAGAATTAGATAATTCTTGTTTTTTATGGTGTTTATTAGACATAGAAGATAAAAGACAAAGTAATTTGGTTCTACTATTCAAACTAATTTTTACTTCTTCTTTCCAGTTTATCATCTGATGCTCTAGTTCTTTATTTGTTTGATATACTTCTTTTAAAAGTGGCCATCTATTATTACAAAAAAATTAAATTAAATTAGATCAAATAAAAGTACTTGTAAAAATTATTTTAATTTCATTTAAAAGATTTTGTATTTTGTTATAATTAAGAAGAATAATGTTTTTTGTTAAGTTAAGTGTATATATATGTTTGATTTTTTATTGTAATTTCTCAATATTCAAATTGATAAATACCTTTGAAAAAATTTAGTTTTCCAAAGTTTATTATTTTCGTTGACAATTTTGTACAAACTTTTACACGTTGAACTAAAATTAATGACATCCGAAAAATCAAGTAATTTATCTTCCAAAATATACACGATTATCTCTCCAGGTAACGAGATTATTGCGTCACTTGCCATGTCTTGTTACTCTGCCTTATAATATATGGCTAACTTTATTTCTCTCGTTTAAAAATTCGTAAGATATTTTTACATTTTCTAATAACATAATAATAATTTTAACTTTAAAAATCCATGCAATCGAAAGTTATATATATGTAAAATTATATTTTATGAGTTACTTCGACCGCCATTATGATTTTACTCACAGTTCATCCAATGAGAAGAGTTTCTTAAATCCTTCATAATGACATCATATATATCTTGCTTATGTTACCATTTTTACCGACATCTGAATAATTTTATTTAATTGCACAGATTTTCTGAATTTTAAGCTAGATTTATATTACAATGAGTTTATCTAAGAAATTTTTTGTTTTATTTATTCTACAGCATAGATAATTATTATAATTGCAGCTATTAATATTACTAGATATCGGTAAAAATGGTAGTATAAATAAGATATATATCAGAAAATTATAGATGAAAACCATAAATTCTTCTCATTGAATTATTAAAGAAACTGTCAATCTGAAATCACTATGACGATTGAAATAATCCGTAAAATATCGTAATATTTTCACATTTAATCCATTTGATATATTTTTTAATTTCAGATTCTTAAAATTAAAATTTTTATTTTTGAACTTTATTTGACAAATGTCAGAAATGTGATATAAATATATATCACAAATTTTTGATTCAAAAAAATAAATTAATTCAATATATAATTAAACTGATTCTTTATATATAAAATATTATATAAAATTGAGCGAAACACATTCTATATATATATTTGTCATTTCACTGCCTCGAAATTAAGAACTTTTGTCAGGATACTCAAATTAACACTTTTAGAAAAATACGCGGCTGACCAGGAAAATCGCACTGAAATGTTGTTTCTAGATAGATAAAACACTACTACAAAAATAATAGCAATACTCAGCTTGACAGCCAGTCAGTATTGTATGAATCATAAATATTAGCCAATAGGAATAAAATTCTCTTCTAAACTAAATATGAACTTCCAATAGTAGCATTTTATTGAAGCACAATCTACAAACTAATGAAAAGTATATGTATATATTACATATATCATAAATACTTATTTGTCTGAGATTAATACAAAATACAATTTCAAATATTATTCATATTAAATTATATAATGTCTTTGTTTCTAATGATATATTCAATTAATTTTTTTTTCTATATACGAAAATTGTAATATAATCTTAATTTTTATATTTTTAATTTGCATAAAAAATACTATTATTATTTTTTATATTTTATCATATAAAAATTTTAATGGGTTATTCAATATTTGAATTAATTTCAATATACATGGTAGAACATACTCTGACGAAGAGTCATACAATCGACTTCATCAATTTTTAATGTATTTGTTTTAACATTAATATCTTCTTCGATCTGAATTTGTGTTTTCAGTAAATAACGCAATGATGCCTGAGCCTAAAAGAATAAATATTATTATCATATATTATATATGAAATTAAATATGATCACAATAAATTAGAAAATGTAAAATATAGACCTCAAACATAGTTGCTTGCAATTTAGACGTAACATTCCGTAAATCATATACTTCCTTTACAAGATTATTTTCGACTAGATCTCGTGTAAGTTCTAATCCTGGTCTTTGACAACGATTACCGAGTCTCGTATGAGCCAAAGCTAAGAAACATTCTTTTTCTGCAATTGATTTTTCTATCCGCGTAATATTCTCCTTCATTTCTTCTGCTTGTCGCATTATCTGCATATATATATATTTTAATATCTTTTTTATTAAATATTTTTTTGTTGATTTGCATTCGAATTACTAAATATATTATAATGTTTATGTTCGCATTTATATAATGTCAGCTATTTTTACAATTTTTAAAATATATAATTAAAAATCTATGATTATACTATATACACACCTCAGAATGCTGTAATTCTAATTTTGTTTTTGCTTCTTTGGTTTCTTCGATGCGGCGTCTGAAAGCTTCATTAGTAGCATTTTTTTGTTCATTTAGATCATCGATTGCTTGTTTTATAATCGTATCGATATAACAACGCAAAGTTATAGCACAATTTACTTCTTTCGAAGCTGTCATGATATTGTTATTAGTTTGCATTTCCCATTCATTCAATTCGATAGTTCTTAATGAATAAAAATAAATTTTAATAAATCAGATAAATTTAAGAAATTAAAATGAATAAAAAACTTAAAAAAAATGATACTTACGATGGATCAAGTCGTGAACTGCCATGATAAATGCTTAAATTTAAACTAGTTTCTTTTAATGTTAAATTATGTTTGTCAATACGTAAATTATTTTCTTTATCTTCAAGTTCGTGATCCATATAATAAAGTGTCGCTTTTAATCGACGTATTTGTTCTTGAGTTTGTTCTAAAGTTCGAACTAATAAATTTTCGACACCCCTAATTACTTCGCATTCTTTTATCAATTCTTTTTCAACGTCATCATGAACTAAATCAATTCCTAATCTTTGTTCTCTATAGTTAAAATAACAATAAAAATACTACTTATTAAATTTTGTGGTCCAATTCTTAAGAAATTTAAAATATTTTAATGATTAAGATGTAGATTATACTTTTAATCAAATTAAGAAAATCATATTATTTGATCTATTCAAAAATCTATTTAAATTAATGAAAATAGATATATTTTTCTTTAACAGTTTCATATGCATACAAATCACCAATTATTATATCACCAATTATATTAATTTATATTTTCAATGTGATTTCGAAAAATATTTGCTGAACAATTATTTATTGTTTTTTCTCTATTTATTAAATCTTACCTAAAAACAAGACATTTTTCGCAAATAATAAGAGCACTTTTTCTTATGGATGATAAAGCATCCATAATACGTTCCTTATATATCGATAAAGTATCAATTTCAAGGATAACTTCTTTCCTTATACGTAATAGTTCCTTTTTACGGAATTCTATATCTCCAATTTTTTCTTTAAGTCTATGATCTGTTTCTTCTTTATTATTTTTTACTGTTTCAGAACTCAATTCACAAATACGTTGAGATTCATTAAGTAATCGATCTGCTAATTCTTGCTGCGCTTCCGAACATCGATATCTAGTAAATATTTTTTATGTTCAATTATTTTGTCTTTTTTATTATTTAAAACTTAGATGAAAAAAAAGATATTATTGTTTATCATTGAATATTCATACCTATGACGATTATTTAGATGCCACTGATATAAAGTAAACTTCAATGGAGGTGGAGGAACTAATTCAAGTGGACGATTGTTCATTTTATTTTTCAATTTCGAAAACACATACGAAGGAATAATGTTTTGTTAAAGCGACGGATTCTCAGGTTTGATCTATATATGAATGAATCAGTTCAAGTTTCTATAGAAACGTTTAATGTTTAACCTATGAATTAATTTTTTAAATTTATTTATAAGGAAATTATATATTAAGTATTACATTGCAATACAAACAAATTATTTTTACATGAAATAATATGGTTTTTATTAATGATTAAATAAATTATTTCTTAATTTATATGAACAAAAAATTATTTAAATACCAACTATAAATAAGGTGCAGAATATATCTTCGTTTTATAAAACTTCGCATCCCATGTTTTTAATTATCCTTGAATTGAATTATCTTACCATTTTCATGTTATACGTGACATTATCGGTTTAGTATAAGCGAAATTTCGAAAGCCTGTCACATCCAATTTGACTGAAACTTTGAAGATAGCTTCATTTTACATGATGTTTAGAAAAAAGATTTTTGACAATTTAAAAATTAAAATAAAAATTTAAAAATCCAAAATATTGCAAATATGTTTTATCATTTAGTATCATTTTCAATATTACCGACAGAACATAGAATTATAACAGAATTTAATATATCCGAATAAATTATTACTTTAAATTTATCTTTATTAATTTCATATTATATTTGCATATATCATCTAATAGTTGATAAAATAAATCCTCTCTGATTTTTATTCTATATCATAATATTCTATATCATATTCATATATACAATTAATTCATTTCCATATCTCCATAGAAAAATTCTTCGGATCTATGAAAATGAAATCCTGCGATTGAAATTGTGACCGAAATTACAATGATAAATATTAAATATAATATTGATATTGTTATTATTATAACTTTGACCATTATAATTTTGAAACTGAATAAAAAATATAAAACATAGAGAATTTAAGTATAACATAGTATAAATATTTTAAATATCAATAATCTAAGAAGAATTTTAAGATATTCTTATAGTAACAAGTATAAAATTCAGTTTATTTTAACTAATGTTATAATTTTATGTTATACTATATCGGTAACGAAGAGATGTTACATTAAAATATTTTTCGCAAAATTTGAATCTTAACTTTTGAATTGTTAAAAATCTTATTTTTAAAATGAAATATTTGAAAAAATTTCAATTAAATCATGATAAATTTTCAAAAATAGCCAAAAATTTCACTTTAAAAAATAAATATATAATAAAATATAATATAATATATAATATATATGTTTATTATTGTAGTAGTAGTAGTTTTGTAATATAAATTATAATTAATAATTATATGTATATATAATATATATATATTATAAAAAATAATATTATAATTTATATTTTAAAAATATTATAAAATGAAGATGAAATGAAATTTTTCTGTATTGTTGAAATATAACTTTTTTTTGAAAATTAATAAAAATATATTATTATTATACAAAATTATGATTTTTTGTACATATTACATAATGTAGATATATTCATTAGAAAAATTAAAAATCTGGAACCAAAATTTATGATTCAAATTTTCAGATAGGTTAGGTTTTAATATAGATATTTTAATGTCTCTATCAATTATAATCTGCAGTTAGAAATGATTTTTGAATTGATATCTTATTATTTTAATTTTATTTTTAATTTTATTCGTATGATAATTAACTAAAAATAAAGGAAATATAATAAAGATTGTGTCCTCTATTAAAAAATAGAATTAACACATTAATTATTATTGTATTTATTCGTCTTCTTGATAAATTTATAATTTTAAAATCTATAAAATAAATTATTATAAATGGAATGCATAATAATATTTTCGATTAAAATGTTTTGAAAAAATAATGGAAATATTATAAGAAATATATAAGTAATCATTCTTAAATGAAATGTTTGATTTTAAAATAAATCTGCACTTACACATATTATGTTTTATTTTACTTTTCCTTTAATTGATATAATAAGATGATGTTATCTATCTTTCTTAATTTATTCAATTTACATCAAATGGACATACAATATATAGTTAAGAATCCAAATGAAAATGCAAATGATAACTATGTTTCTTATCTATTTAATCTCTATAATCATGGTGAATGATGTTTTCGCTTTATTTTTTGATTTGCCGCGTATGCAATGCTATGATATAATGGCGGCTTCCGTTATAAGCATGTATGTAAAGTTGAAAAGAAAGCATTCGAAAGGAATGCGAATTTGATTGGTTATTTCTGATAGAACTAACACAATCATATAAATAAGCATGCATATTGGTCGAAAGTGTCACATTTACAGAGACGATCATATAACACCGCGTGTCCATGAGCAAAAGAGGGGAGGATTCCCTTTGCCCCTATATTGCCCCATGAGACTTCTTTCTAACTCTGCATAGTACTTTTTGTCGCCCGTTTTCATAAAAATGTAAAGATCTGTCGAGAAAATAATCTTTTCGACAGGTTTTAGATATCTAAAAATGACATAGTGATATCGAAACTTTAAGATATTTGTGGAGAGGATCGCTGGTGGTATTAGTATACGTTACGAGGTACGGATTCTTTTGATCAATAATAAAATTTCAAAGATTGTAAGCAATAAAAATTAGATACAAAGTGTTTGTTCTTCATTTTCAAATTTTTATATATTTGAATTTTCAGACAGGAAAAAACGCTTGCAGCAAAATGTCAAAGCGACCTGCAGAAAGTGGGGATTCGGGTTCCCAGCCACCTATTAAAAAAGTTCAATTCGAACCGATTTTAATCGGACCTATTTCAACTCTTGAAGAAATGGATATGAAAGTTTTACAGTTTCAAAATAAAAAATTAGCTCAGGTTAGTTGTCAAATACACATTTATAGAATTATGTATGAATTTGCAATGTTTGAAAAATATTAGCCATAAGATTACATTTTAATATATCAATCTTTATAATAAAACAATTGTCATTTTTTACAACTAATATTATTATTATAATGATTATTCATTATAAATGCAGATATCATATAAAAGTAGTGTTTATTATTAATAATATAAAATTTAATTTATTATGTAAGCATGTAATATTATTCATATTTGTTTGATTGTTAATAACATTGGATCAAAAAGTCATAATATATATTTAGATAAGATTATTATTAATATTTTATATATTTTAATATTATAATAATATATATTAATATAATATTAGATATTAAATCATAATATTTTAATTAATTAATTACATTTTTTATTTATTTATATGATTTTAATTATTTATTTACAATAATAAAGATTAATTTTTTTAGTTGATTATTTTTTTTATATTTTTTCTTAATCAAAATATAAAATTATATTCATAGTTTCCTTTTATATTACATTATCTTGATCTTTTAGAGATTAGAACAGCGTCATAGAGTAGAAGCTGAATTAAGAGAACGAATTCAACAGTTGGAAATACGACAAATGCAAGATGATGCAGTGCTTAATGTTGTTAATCGTTATTGGAATCAATTAAATGAAGATATACGTATATTACTTCAAAGATTTGATGCTGAAACAGCTGATGAATCTGAAAATAAAAGTAAAAAAATCTAAATAATTGCATTTATTAAATCTCTAGATTTTTATAATTTATAATAAATGTTTTAACATAATTATAGATGAAAGTGAAGCTACAACATCATTTCTCATGCAGCTTTCTTCATGGGACAAAGAAGAGTTAAATGATAAATTAGCAAATCGTGTTCAAGTATCCAAACGTGCTGTTTCTAAAGTTGTACAAGCATTTGACCGTCTTTCTCAAAGAAATGAAAAAATTACTCTTGCACTTAAAGGAGAGTTTGATGGAGGTATTTTATTGAAATATATTTTAAAATAAAAAAATATTTATTTTTAAAAAATAATAAATTTATTATGAAAAATTATTATTTATATTTATTTATATTTTTATTATTATTATATTTTTATTATATTATTATTTATATTTAGAGGAAGCACCTAATATTGATGAAGTAGTGCGTAGAGCAAATGCTGAAATACAAATGGAAAATAGGAATCTTCAAGCAATAAATATACAACTTCATGAAAAATACCACACCATTTCATTAAAGGTAAAATAATTTTTTATTTATTTTAATAAGTAATATTTAAATTATGTATTAATAAATATATTTCTTCACAGATGTCAGAATTACAAGATACCATAACAGCAAAAGATACATTTGCTTTAGAACTTTGTAATCAAGTAGAAGATCTTCAGTATGAATTGAATAAAGTACGAGCTCGTAATGATAAATTAGAACATCATCTTGGAGAAGCAATTGAGAAATTAAAAGCATTTCAACAAATACATGGTACAGATGAAAAAGGAAGTAACAAACCAAATACTTTAGTTGCATCAAGTGTGTCACAAACGAAGGTATAATATATAATAATAATAATATTTCAATAAATAATTATTATATTTTATTACATGATGGTTTTTTATTAAAATCATTATACCTATATGTTTAATTCTATTTTGTCTTTTATAGCTCGAAGATTTACAAAGAGAATTGGAAGAAACCAGAGAGTTAGCTAATAATAGGCTGCAAGAACTGGATAAACTGCATCAACAACACCGCGATGCATTGAAAGAAGTAGAAGAATTAAAAATGGATGTGAGTTCTTTGGTTTTTGTATACACTTTTATGATACTCAGTATAGAATGTAAATTAATGTCATGTATAATAAATATTTATATTGTATTTGCTTTTGCTGATTTCTTGTGTTTTACTTTTTTATATTAATAGATAAAATATAATGTAAAAAAAAAATTAAATAGAAAATTATATGATCATATTATGTTCAAGTATTATTTTTACTTTGAAAAATATTTTATATTTACAGATACGACAACTTCCAGAATCAGTAATTGTTGAAACAACAGAATATAAATGTTTACAATCACAATTTTCTGTATTATATAATGAATCAATGCAATTAAAAACGCAATTAGATGATGCTCGTCAGCAATTGCAATCTAGCAAGAACGCTCATTTACGTCATATTGAAATGATGGAGGTAAATGTACTTTTTTTTTTTTTTTCATAAAATTATCAAAATTATATAAATTCATTAATATCTTTAGAGTGAAGAGTTAATGGCACAAAAGAAATTACGTGGAGAATGTATACAATTAGAAGATGTTCTAGCTCAATTAAGAAAAGAATATGAAATGTTAAGAATAGAATTTGAACAAAATTTAGCAGCAAATGAGCAAACAGGACCGATAAATCGAGAAATGAGACATTTGATTACATCTTTACAGAATCATAATCAACAACTTAAAGGCGAAGTTCATCGTTATAAACGAAAATATAAAGAAGCTTCATCAGAGATACCAAAAGTATGTATATTATTGATATTATATTTAAAAAAAAAAATAGATTAACAGAATAAAAGTATTTATAGTTGATATACGTTTATTGTAGTTAAAGAAAGAAATTGAGGAATTGACGACAAAATTAGGTCAACAAACATCTCAAGAAAATAAAGAGGGCAATAATTCAGATGGTAGTGGAAAAGAAGAAGATGCATCGAATTCTCTTCCAGGTTCAACACAGGTAAAATAAATTATTTTAACATATTTTTTTTATATTGAATCTGATATTTTTCATATTATAAAAATAATTTTTTAAACTTTTATATTAATTTAGATAAAGGAGGAGAGTGGAGTTTCAATAAAAAGAGAATCTGGAGAAGAAGAAATAGAAACTATTGAGGTTGGAGAAGGAGAAGGAAATAAGGGCACTCCGGATTCCTTAACTTTAACGTCTCCAACCTTAAAAAAAGAGAAAGATATTAAACGCGAAAAAGACATAAAGAAAGAAACTATAAAAACTGAACATCGCGATCCTGCTCATCGTGCCAAAGATACGAAAGTAGCAGAATCGGAGCTTGTTAGAGATTTGAAAGCACAACTTAAGTATGTTGTGTATTGTTTCACTATAATTTATATTTATTTATTATTTATATTTAATCCTTTTAATTACAGGAAAGCTGTGAATGAAATGAAAGAAATGAAATTATTGTTGGACATGTATAAAGGTGTTGGAAAAGAACAAAGAGATAAAGTGCAACTAATGGCAGCTGAACGAAAAACAAGAGCAGAATTAGATGAATTACGTCAACAATTAAAAAAAATTCAAGTACTTTTACTATTAAATTATAATTTAAAGTCTTATTATTTCTTAAAAATTTTATCAATAAGTCTTTTTTTTTTTTTTTAGGAAAGTAAAAGAGAAGAACGTAAGAAATTGGCAGATGAAGACGCACAAATAAAGATTAAAAAATTAGAAGAACAAGCATATACTCTTCAGCGTCAAGTTGCTTCTCAAAAGCAGGTAACTTTATATATTTGATAAATTCTATAAAACATAAGTCTTATTTAAAACTATGAACTATTGGTAATGCTAAACAGAATTGTGTGTGGTTTCAGGAAGAAGAGGCTCTTTTGAATGAAATGGAAGTAACTGGACAAGCTTTTGAAGATATGCAAGAACAAAATTCTAGATTGATTCAACAATTACGTGAAAAGGATGATGCGAATTTTAAACTTATGACAGAAAGGATAAAAAGTAATCAATTACATAAATTGGCTAGAGAAGAGAAAGACGTTTTGAAAGAACAAGTTTCTACTTTAACAACGCAAGTTGAAGCTGCTAATGTTGTTGTTCGTAAATTAGAAGAAAAAGAACGTCTTTTACAAAATTCACTTGCAACTGTTGAAAAGGAATTAGCTTTGAGACAACAAGCAATGGAAATGCATAAGCGGAAAGCTATTGAAAGTGCTCAATCTGCAGCTGATTTAAAACTTCATCTTGGTAAGAGATTTATTTAAAGATATTTATATTTGTAATATTATATATATTTAATTAATAATTACAATAGAAAAATAGAAAAATATTAATTGTCTTATTTAGAAAAATACCATTCTCAAATGAAAGAAGCACAACAAGTTGTAGCTGAAAAAACGAGTTCTTTAGAAGCAGAAGCATACAAAACAAAAAGATTACAAGTAATCTAATATTCTTATATTATTATAAAAAATTTTATAAGTTAATTAAAATTTAATTATTCTCATATATATTTCATTATAGGAAGAAATAGCTCAATTAAGACGTAAAGTTGAAAGAATGAAGAAAATAGAACTTGCAGAAACATTGGATGAAGTAATGGCTGAGGAACTTCGAGAGTATAAAGAAACTCTTACTTGTCCATCTTGTAAAGTTAAGCGTAAAGATGCTGTTTTAACAAAATGTTTTCACGTATTTTGTTGGGATTGTTTACGTACACGATATGAAACTAGACAACGTAAATGTCCAAAATGTAATTGCGCTTTTGGAGCTAATGATTATCATCGTCTATATCTCTCCACATGAAGAAGAAAAATTTAAATTATTAAAATTCATATTAATATCTCTTAATTCAATTGTGTAAATTTTTCTTACTATTATGATGTGCATTTTTTTCTTATACTTTCTATTTATTCTCGTGATCATTGTGGTAAATGAAAAATACAATTGCACGTCTTATGAAAAAAGCAACTGAAAAGAAACAAAATGTAAAAAATTGTTATTATTCAGTCGAATGTAATATAAAAAAAAAATACTGCATTTTTTAATCATTTTGTGCTAATTTTTTTGAACTAATTATAATTTTTTCATAAATTCTGATCTCATGTAAAGTAAAATTTTGTAAGAAATGTTTTTTTTTTTTGATAGTAATAATGAGAATACTAGAATACTGAAATGTAATAATTTTAGATTTAAAATTCAATTTGATTTCCATTTATGGAAATTGAATAAATTTGAATTAACAATTTGAAATGGAATATTGTAATATATTATAAATAGACGCTTAAAGTATACACTATAATTTCATAAAAAAATGAAGACATTTATTTTATAATTGTTCTTTTATGAACAATTATATTTAAAATATATTGAGAAAATTTCAGTTTTAAAAATCACTTGATACTATCTTTTTTTCTGATTGAACTATTAAAAAAGTAGAAATGTAATTTATTATATCGAAATTATATGAAATATACTGAAAAATAAAAAAAATGCTTAATTTTAAGAATTTTATTTCTTTAATTGAATTTTATATTTTGTCTAATATAATATCATTTTTTTTTATTTTTGTTAATAAATATTTTAATTAAAAAAATAAAAAAAATTTGAAAATATCGCTTGTATACATGATGTATTACTATATGTATTACTATAAACAGACATAAATCAAGAAAACAAACTTAAATGTAAAAATAAAATGATAATCATCATTTAATGATGTAATTTATATTTTGTAACAAAGACCAAAAGATATGTATCAATGATTTAAAGTATAAATAGAATATATCTTTTAAATCATATTTTTAATGATTCATAATAATTAATTATGCCATTTTTTAAAGAAATTAAAATATATATATATATATATATATATATCAAGTTACATAGTAAAAAATGTTTTCTGAGATATATAAGAATTTATTATCTTAATTTTAATAAGTGTAATTAAAATTTTTTTTCATGATAACAATATAATATTTAAACAATTTTTCTTGTATTTAAATATTAATAGGAATAATAAATATTTAATTCTATTAATATTTGATATCTGTAACTAAAAATATATACTTACATTAATCATTTTTAAGGAATTAAATTATATATATTTTCATAAGTTCTTATGATTAAGATTTTATTATGTTGTTATGATAAACAAAAGTTATGTTATTGCATTTATATAAGATTATCATAATAAATTAGAATATTATAGATTACATAATAATATTTTAAAATATTTTTATCTGAATATAAATTATAAATTTAGGAACTGTTTTGAAGAAAATAAAATATTGAAAGTAAAAAAGAATTATTTAATACAATAATTAAATTGTATATATTTTTAAGTAACTTCTATGTTTATGAATTATATGTTTTTTGAATAACATCTTAATGAATAAAATTAAAAATTAAATTTTTTCAAAAAGATTAAGTTGATTGAAATAATTGATAAAACCATTGTATATAAAGTATTAATATATCATAGGACATCTTGTTTAAAAGCCAAAATATAAAATACATAAATATAAAAATATTGATTGAGGTTTATTTATTAAATTATAAGCAATTTAAGTTTTTATTAGAAAAATGAAATGAAAAGAGAGTAAAGTCACATTATTTCTATTATTATTATTACACTGCTATCATGTTTTATTTTTGCTTCATTTTCTAGTGTAAACTTAAATTGCTTATAATTAAATACATACACTTTAATTGATATTTTTGTATATCAACTTTTGTGTTTGTTTTGATTTTTAAAATTGATCCAAAGATGTCCTATAAATATATTAATATTATTATTTAAAACTTATTTAAAACTTTAAAACTTTAAAATTTTAATTGAAAACATTAAAAATGTGCAGCATTAAGAACTATAAAATATTTTATGAAAATTGAATTTACTTAGTTACATATATTATATTCATATTAACAAGTATTTTATTAATTATAAGACTCTTAAAAAATTTATAAATAACATTTTATCTATAATTTTGTAAATCATCTTGTATACATATATTTATTGCAATATAACAATAATACAATAAATTTAATATTATAAATTTATTTATCTGAAGCGAGGGACCTAACGTCCTTTACGTTCTACAGAATTAATTATTATCATTATCGTCGGCAATTATTAATAAATAAATTATATAAATATCTTATTAAAAGAGACTCACTATTATTAAAAGGTAATCGGAAATTCTTTGATATCTTGCATTTTACGAATTATATAACGAACACTTTTCATTATATGCAAGTGTCTTTTTCAATAAAAAGCACATAATATGTAAGTACTTATATATATATATATCTAAGTACACATGTATATATGTACGTAAAAACATGAAATTATCAATGGAGGACAAATATATACTTCGTAATAATTATTTTATATTAAGAATTTGTGCTAACTATATGTAATAATCAAAATACTTTTTTAATAAAATATAAAATATTATTAATTTATGCATAAAATATAAAATTTTTTTTAAATTATTTAAATTAAAATAAATTATAATTATAATTTAATGAAAGTTATTGTATTTTAAATAGTATAAAATTTTTAATAGTATAAAAAAATTATATAAATTTATTTTTTTTATTTAAAAATTTTTAGTAGAAATATATTACTATATAAATTAATATAATAAATAATACCAATAATTAATTTAATTATATCTCGATATAGTATTTTTTTTCATAATTTTCTAATATTTTTCAATATATCATTACAATTTGTATGAAAAGTGCTTTGCTTTTAAGCAAATAATTTTCAAAAATCTTATAATTGAAAATATAAAAAATTTATGTAGATGTTTAGATGTACAAATAACTTAAATTTAAAAAGAAAATAGATAAAATAAAAAAATTTGAAAATCGGAAACCATAACACTGTATTTGTAATAATTCTATTCAAATATTTGTGCTCAAAAACAAGCAATTATATTAGTTTATACAAAACTTTTTAATTAATAATCGAAAAAATTTGTAACATTCTTTTATTATTTATATTTTACGAAAATGAAAATTTTGAAAGGAAATCATATTTATCTCTATATTCTGTTAAATAGCACATAACACTACTAATCAAATACTACTTAGATCAAATGTATATTGGATCATTATAAATTACTTTAAAATTATATATTAAACAACAATGGATTAATTTGAAAAACAAGAAGCATTTTCGCAATTATGTGTACATTTCTTATTTTTTTATTATGTTCTAATTTTAAAAAACATGAAACGTTTGAAAAAGGACACTTTGTAAATGTTTAACTGATTTCTTTTTATTGGTGAAAAAGCTTCCATTTAACCAATTGATTACATTTACTTTACATAACAAATATGTAATTCCGCAAAGTCAACCGTTCATCGATAGGATGTATATTTGACGTGTAGTTTTTATTGATGATAATCGCATTTTTTTTAATAATTGTACCTATATATGAGTCTCTTTCTCTCTTAATGTTTTTGAGTGTTAAGTGCGTCTATTAAAAGCACGAAATCCTTATCAGATGACCGGTCGTGCGCGCCAGTGCATGAGTGCATACATGCATGTGTGATTATGTATGTGATCGTGTATATGTGTGAGTGTGTGAATTTTTTTTGTCTATTTTTTCAATTAAACGAAAGATGACTTAATAATAGTTTATAAATATCTCGATACGAATATATGTATATATTATTCCTACAAAATCATATATACCAATGAAAATCGATTTTATAATCGATTTATAAATGAAATTTGATTATGAAAGAATGTTTATGGCTTCTTGTATTTCTATATATATTTTAATAGTTACATTGTAAAAAAAATGTATGGTACAAAAAAATTTTACTTGGTAATGATAAAAATCACTCAAATAAAGTTGAAGAAAAACTTCAAATCAATATTATGAAATATTAATATAAATATTTTTAAAACAAATTGAAAGATTTGCAGTAAAAGAGATGATTATATTAATTATTAATTCTATATTTTCATGTTAATTTTCTAATTTTCTAATGTAACTATTTTTCTTATTGTTATAAAGAAATTTTTTCTTTTTAAAAATAAAAATTAATTTTTACAGTGATAATAAAAATTCATATAAAAGTTATTGTGAATTATTTATATAGAAGAGAGTTTCTCATTTTAAATTAAAAGTGTTATTTATGAACATATTGAATAGTTCGTAAATTTATATAATTTAGTTTAATAATTCTGAGAAAATTTAAAAAGTAGTCTCTCACTGCAAATTCTCTAATTATATAAATATAAATCCATATGTATATTAATATATATAATACATTATATGTGTATATACATATATATCGATCGATATAAAAATTCGACAAATGTGAACAAGTCACAACAGGAAAAGCCAAAAAATGGCGATTAATGTGAGCAAAGAAGATATCATGTACAACTACAAACAAATAAAAAAAATAATTACTTGTGAATGCAAGTTATATCTACTTTTTAATGCAGCACAACAGTATCTTTAGGAATGTTTATAATATTCCCATCTTGTAATTGTGATATACTTAAAACATAATTGTATTTTTAAAAAATAATATACACATATGTATATGTTATATTTTATATAAATATATAAATATATATGTATTTATATATTCATATATAAATATGCATACATTATATATTCATATACATAATTTTCATAAAATTATTTGCAGTTTTCCTTTTTTTTATGTAATTTCATAATTGACTAAATTTTATATTCATGTGATATTAGCTAGAACGAGAGTTGTGCGTACACAATCCCTTATAAATGTGCGAACGCACAGTAGCGCATGTATAATTTTTCATTTTACATTTCCTACTATATCTTTCTTATAACGAGTTTTATTTACAAAAATCAATATCCCCTTACAATGAAATTTTTATTTTTGACTACCTATGCACTATAATCTATAAAATATTTCATTCAGTCCGCCAAACAATACTCTTATTTCTTCCGTTTAATTTTTTGGAATTTTTATTACGGAAGATCGAATATACGCACATAAATATTAAAAAAAATCTTTTTTCCAATAGGAAAACTTGAGACCATATATTTTTTTTTTTCAACTTTTCTTTTTATCCTTTCAATAGATTTCATTTGTAATGCATAAAGCTTACTCGAAATCGGATTATATAAAACAAGATACCTAGCTTTTTCTATCCTACTATCCTATTAGTTTATTTTTAAAATGGATTTAATTTAATAGTTTTTACATAAAATATGCATATAATAAAAAATTATTGTTTTTTTTATTTTCACTCTTTACTTAGTTTCAACTCGTTTTAATCAGACTATTTCATTTATTTAAAATTGTAATAGAATTAAAGCATTTTTCGGAAAAATAAAAACTTTAGAAAATAAAAAATTTAATTACAACATAGAAAAGAAAATTAAAAATATTTATAAATAATTTTACGTCAATAAAATTCTTTTAAAATTATTAAATTATTTATATAGATTATCAAATATTATTTGCAATATACTTTTATCATATTCAAGTTGTTCTATCAAATTTCGATTGCCTCTTCTACAGAAGTCTCGTATTAAATTATTATCGTCTTACGTGCTACTGAGGCAAGATTAACAACCTATGATTTGTTTTTTGTTATTCAAAAGATTTTAGAAAAGATGATAAATAAGTTGGAGAAGTACATATTTATAAATATGTAATACATATTATCTTATATCCACAAATTAAACAACCTATTATGTTTTGTATATAATCATATCTTTTCTAAATAATGATGTAATTTCTTTCAACAATATTCGAAATAATTGCGAGCAATAATAAATATTAATAAATGAATATAGAATTGTTTCTATGTTTATTAATATCGATAAATAATCCATTAAATTCAATATATTTAAAAAGAATTTAATATTGATCTTTGGATTTGTATTTTTTTCGCTGTTAATAATGTTTATAATAATTCTTATAATGATGATAACGTTCCAATTCCACAGCAATATTATTTGTGAGACTTATTTATAATATTCATAGGAATCAAATAATAGACTATATTACAATGTAATTTAAAAATTATGAATATTACTATTTAAATAGTATTAGTACTGCATTTTTGCTGATAATCGAATAAATCGTTCACAGTTTTCACATTACACGATTTTCTATTTACAGCTCAATTAATTTTTATACATGCGTCCATTTATCTCACAATAATTACTTCCAGGAAGTCACTGTTAATTCTGCCAACGCAATAATATATTGACACAAAAAAAATATCTAATATTTTTAATGATTAGGTCGATCATGTATAACGTAAAAATATGTTTTCTTTCATTCACAGAATTGTCGAGTCAAAACAAAATTTATATCTTCAAAATCTGCTCAAAGATATAAAGTTCTTCCGTAATTATTAGAATATTCTTGATATTTAGAATGCAGAAATCTTTTTTTTAACTTCGTTCTCAATAATATTTATGTGAGAACATTAAAGAACAAATCACTTCTTCCAATAAGAATAATTTTTTTACACTTTTTGCACAAATTGAGCAGTTCCATGAGTATTTCACTATACAACACATGAGAATAAACACATTCATTTGTGTGAGTTATCATTCTCCCGAATTAGATTCATCATAGTGAGAAAATTTAAGAAAAACTTGTTCCAAAGTAGTTTGGCTGAAACTGTATTCTTCAATATCCAATTCAAGTTTGGCTAAAATTCGAAATATCAATTAAATTATTAAATTAATAAAAATTTTTAATGGTTTAATTATTTACTTGATGTTTACCTTTCTCCAATTGCATAAAACACTCGGCCAGCGAGTTAACTGCATGTTGGGGTACAGCAAAAACTAATCTATCAGCAAAACTTTCTTCTAAAGTTGCATCTGGAAAAAGACTGGAAACAAATTCCTTCAAACTTGTAATTCTATCACCGGAAGGTGTAGTAGGTGTACAATCACCACCTAGAAGTTTCATTTCAAGAGTATAGCCTGCACCATATAAGTTCTTCAGATGTTGAGTAGAACCAATACACCTTAACTCTCCTTTTACCATTATACCCACTCTAGAACAGAGGGCATCAGCTTCTTCCATTGAATGAGTAGTTAAAATCGCACCTCTACCACCCTGTTGTATAATAAATTTATTCATAAAAGAATTATTATCAACAATCATATATTTAAATAAATTAAAAATTTTAACAGAAAAACAAACCTGAAAACTAGCAAGAATTGTATCCCATAAGAATCTCTTAGATCTAGGATCCATTCCTGCACTGGGTTCATCCATTAAAACAACTTTTGGACCTCCAATCATTGCCATAGCAAAACTAAGTTTTCTTCTAGTTCCACCCGAACACTCTTGAGTTTGTTTATCGGCATGTTCATGAATTTGCAAACCAGTAAGATATAAATCTACAATTCTGAAATATAAAGTTTTATTTTACAATAATTTTTTAACTAAATATATATTTAAAAATTTTATAATTATTAAAATAATTTGAATTCAATATTATTCGAAATATTCGATATCTGTCAATATTATCCTTATTATCACCTGTCAATATCTCCCCACGGTACACCACGAATCGCAGCGTAACATTCTAAATGTTCCCTGACAGTAATATTCTTCCATTGAGCATCATGTTGGGGACAATATCCCATTTGTTTAAAAGCTTCTGTTATACTGGAATTAATATTATGACCACCAATTTGTACCCTTCCTCGAGTGGCTGCTTCTTCTGCTATGATAATTTTCATTGTTGTTGTTTTGCCAGCACCATTGTGACCAAGTAATCCAAATACTTCTCCTGGTTCAACTGCTAATGATAGATTTCTTACAGCAACTTTTCGTTGTATTTGACTAGCTTCTTCATCTTGTTTCGAACAGCAACTGCATGATCCTGACTCCCTTTGTCGATACTCTTTTCTTAAATTCTAATAGACATATAAATTCAATTATATATATATATTGATATACATAAATTAAAAAATATTAAAAATAAAATAATATGTAATAAAAAATAATACCTGTACTAAAACTACAGGTGGTTCTTGAACAGATGATGAAGTAATAAGATTAAAAACTTTTTGCCTTTCAATTTTAACATCTCCATCTTCATGTTCTCCAATATCAGAGTTTTCCATTATTTCTTCACCAATTGAACCACCATTACGCTATGAAGATAAAAAAAATTTTCATTTTATAAATTAAATATTTAATTTTTTAATCTATTATATCGATTATACTAACCAAAAAATGCTTCAATATATCGCCAATATTACCACCACTTTTTTTAATATCCAATAATAAAAGCACGAAAAACCACATCGGACAGTGCAGAAGCACACCAAAGGCCATTAAAATGATTTCCGTAGTTAAATAATCAGACATAGTTAGATGATGACAAGCAGCATTAATAGAGCACATTATATGTACTCTTTCTACATAATATACTGCAGCATATGGTATGTATAATGTATTTAATAAAGAAAAAATTACATGTAAAACGAATGCTGCTGTCCCACCTAAAAAATTTATTAATAAATCAATATTAATTTATAAATATAATTCTTAATAAAAATTGGAAGTTTTATATATTTAAATAAATGAATTTCTATGAATAAATAATAATTTTTGAATATAACTTACTAAGACCTAGCATATCAAGAGTTGTGACTAGTATAAACGGTATAAGTCCAAAGAATGTAGCAATATTGGGTAAAATGCTTTGAGCTGAATCCATCTTATCAAAAATATAACTCAAACACGTCGAAAATAGAATGGATGATGGACAATAAAGCATTAAAAGACCACCTAAGGTAATGAGTGCTGGTATTTCTTGAAGCGAAGGCACATCAAAGACAAATATGATGCCAAGGATGCATAAACTTATGAATGTCATCAGGCCGATAAGTACAATAAAATATGTTAGAAAGTACATAGAAAATGACAGACCATTAACACGAAGTTGATTTTTTGCTTTTATCTAAAAATATGAATATAATGAATATAGTAATAAATATAATATTGTTTTATAATATATAATATTATTAATTATTTATATAATATAAATAAATAATATAAATATCTAAAATAATAAAACAAATAATATATTATTTTAAAAATATGATTAAAATAAAAAAAAATCTTACTTCACGATCATAAACCATATCTACAACTAAGGTTATTGGTAACAATATAAAATGCATTCCAATAAATAGAGCAGAACTCGCTGTGCCAATATTAAATTCTTGTGGCTGAGAAGTTTGTTGAAAAGGATGTGTTTTAACTTCAATATGTGTTAGATTATCTTTATCTGAGATCAACCTAATTAGAAGAAAATAAATGAATTTTATATACAATTATTTAAATTTGCGATATGTTGTTAAATTAATAAACTATTAATTATACCTATAATAGGTGTTTGATAACAAATTTATCAAGATTGGTAGAGAATGTTGCATAGTATCGTTATATGCGATAATCAAATTGATTCTAGATAAACTATATTCATTGATATTGAAAGCAGCAACATGTGGTGCGATTTTTAACAAATTTGCAAAATTTCCATGGTACTCTTTAATATATTTTACATCTTGTCCTATTTCATCGATTAAATCTGTAAT
Organism: Apis laboriosa; assembly: GCF_014066325.1. Taxonomy (NCBI): domain Eukaryota; kingdom Metazoa; phylum Arthropoda; class Insecta; order Hymenoptera; family Apidae; genus Apis; species Apis laboriosa. The sequence goes on from NW_025222299.1 coordinate 729,891, forward strand.
ATCATGGTCGGTACTATTTGTGTACAAAATTTTTGTCTGATTTCCATAAGTATCTGTAAAAGCAAAAAAAAAAAAAAAAAAAAAAAAAAAAAAATGTTTAATCTAGATAAAAATTATTTATTAAGATACAATTATTTCAAAATATACCGTTATTCAATTTAAGAGACTGCATTTTGACCTCGACTGTTTGAATGCTATGTAAATGAAGGCCAAGAACTATCAGAAAAAGAGGCGCAACGATAGTGAAATACAATAACTGAATGTTTCTAAAAAGCCTGAGTATTCTTAGGCGAAGCATAGCATATAAGGTTTGAATGAAATTAGGCCGAATTTTTATGGGGTCTAATCCGAGGCCAAGAACTGGAGGATTTCTATCACTATGAACGCCATCCGGTAAATCTCCTGCCTCTACAGTAAAATAAAAATGAAATTATAATTTTACACGTTATAATTTTTTTAATATTTTAAAAATATTAAATTGAGTATACCTTTTGCTTGACCATCATTCTGGACAGTAACACCTTCATTTTGCAAGCTTTGATAAGAAGTGCTTTTCGATTGTAATGATAAGGATCTACTTAATGCACGATTGCGCACCATTTTTTTTGATAAATTATCCATTGTATATTCAGGACCTTCATCTTTTTCTAAATGTAAGAATACTTCTTCTAGAGTAGTCATCGATACTCCATAACTACTAATACCCAATCTACTTGACCGAGTTTTAATCTCATGTTCTATAGCTGAAAAAAGTGATGCAAAGCTTTCTACTGAATTATGAGGTAAAATAAAACTCAGTTCACGGCCATGACGTCTCGCTTTTTCTGCTTTTGAAACATGAGACATTACCAATCTAGTAATAGCGTGTTCTCTTGCATTTCCTTCAAGTACTAACCTGTAAGAAATCAACAAATATATTTTTATTAATTATACTATATCATATCATTTTTTATTTTTTAATAAATATCGGACATACGTTAAATGATATCCAATGCCAAATTTATTTTTTAAGAATAAAGAACTACCGCAGCATCTTAGTTTTCCTTTACTAATAACTGCTTTTCTATCTGCTAGTATATCCGCTTCATCCATAAAATGAGTCGTCAGTAAAATCACTTTTCCGTGACGTCTAGATTGTAAGAAAGACCACATCTGTCTTCTGGAGTAGGGATCAACTCCAGCTGTAGGTTCATCCAGAATAATAATTTTCGGATCACCGATAATGGCGATACCTACGGATAATTTCCTTTTCAGTCCCCCGCTTAAATATTTTGCAAAAGTATCTGCCTTCTCAGTTAAATCGATATCTTTTAAAGTTTTATTCACCTAAAAATAATCAAATATAACTTGTAATATAATAATATATAATATATAATAATATATAAATAATATAATTTGTTATTCATAATTTATAAAAAAAATTTTTATATAATTTATTCATGTTACCTCGTGTTCAATCATTGATCGTGGAATACCACGTACAGCAGCAAAAAATTCAAGATGTTCGCGAGGTGTAAGAAGATCAAAAAGAATGTCATGTTGTGGACAAACGCCCGTCATACTTCTGATCATCTGCATATCATTAGAATCCCGAACATCGTAACCAAAAATCAAGGCAGTGCCAGCGGTAGGTGCAGTCAAACCAGTTAATATATTAAAAAGACTAGTTTTGCCAGCTCCATTGTGTCCAAGTATCGCTGTGATTTGGCCTTCGTAAATCGTTAAATTAATACCATTTACAGCTTTAATTTCTGGTTTACGACACTTTTGATAGGATTTGTAAAGATCAACTATTCTAATTGCTTCACGACCTTTCATTTCACGCACTACTGGTTCAACATCGCGATTAGTTTCTTCACCAGGAATAAAAGAGTTCGATTCACCATTTGATGATGGTACCTATAAATACAATTTTAAATATATTTTTTTTTTATTTTTATATTCGTTTCTTTATTATTCTTAATAAAATTCACCCGTGGAGCTTTTCTTTGACACCAAAATTCAGGCGTGAAGCAAAACCAAGGAGTTCTTTTCGTTCCGTATTCACCTAAATTATATATTTAATATTTTTAATTTAATATTAATAATTTAATGGACATAATAACAAAGTATATTTTTAAAAAACATACTTGGTATGACACAATCAAAATAGTAAGCTAAGCAAGCATAGAGAATTATGTCTAATGTCATCATAATAAGACTTCCTCCAAATGGTATACCAGGACCTGACCAAAGATTGTCAAAATTAACTCCTTCTCCTTGCAAATCTAGTACAAGCGCCTGTAAAAGAATACATTTTTATATAGAATTTCTCTTTTTTCGTATATATTATTTTCTTCCAATACAAACCTTATCCATAGCTAAAGCAACTCCTGTTGGACTAAGAAGAGAAACCAACCAAAATGGTACAGAACTAGAATCGTTCACAAAGACTTGAATAAAGTACATCAAGCTCATTATTGTGACTGCGAAATTGCCAAGTACACCGGCAGTCTGATAAAAATAATTAAGATTAATTTAATAAAGTAATAAAACAATAATAGTACAATAATATTAATAAAATACTTACTCGTGATTTATCGAAGAAGGGTGTTATCATAAAAGCGAGCATGATTATAGAGAAACTGTACAGTACTACTAAAAGAAATATTGGTAAAAAGTGTGTGTGTTGAAACATTTGTAGTGTAAAAAGTAATATTACTCCGACGGCAGAAAGTAATAAGACAAAAACACTATAGATAATGAACCATGATAACCTGAAATAAAAACGTTAATTAGTTTTTAAAAATTTTCATTTTTTAATTTAATATTATTAATATTTTACATATTACTATTATTAATATTATATTATATATTATTAATATTTTATACTATTGTATTATTAATGTTTTAATTAATATTTTAATGTAAAAAATTTTATAAATAATATTCATTTACTTACCAGAAAATCGAATCTTTTAGGCCCATTATCTTCATTCCTTCTTTGATCTTTTTTTCTTTTTCACCGACTATCAGGATCAGAAGATAAGTAACAAATTGTGAAATGGCCAAAACCATAAAAAGTGGTATAACAACTCTAAAGGCCAACATCCAGTCTAAATAAAAAATATTCTTAGAAACATGAAAAAAAAACATCAAAAAAAAATAAAAAAATAAAAAAAGAAAAAAGTTTAAATATAAACTTAATTTATAAATTATAATTTATTTTTATAAATTTTAATTTATATAATTATTATAATTATATAATTTAAAAAATCTATTAATTTTTAATCAATATGTAGAAAGATGAAAAAATTATTTTAAAACATTCGTAATTTAACATCTTTACCTGCAGTGAAAGCTTCTTTAGGAAACATTTCTAATTTAATATCCGGTACAGTTATATCTGTATTCTTCGTATCTAACTGAAAATTGTTAATATAGAGAATTAAATTAATATAAAATATTTTTCGATTACGAGTTAATCTAAAATATCAAGAAACATACTCTTATCTTTGTAATGTCCATTATCATTTGTAACGCCAAGAAACCTGAGTGCAAATAATTATTCGCAGGACATGATCCACCAGTCTCTATTGACAATACACCACCTAACCAGTGGCTCGTATCTTTCCGACAAGTAACTGGGGCAGAATACAATTCAGTCGGCGAAGGTGGATTCGTATATGATGGATTTGTTCTTATCTCATATCTAATGTAAATTAGATAATTGCATTTAAATTTCTTAATTTTAGTTATTGCAATTGATTATTTCAATTAAATATTATTAAATATTACAAGAGATGTTGAGATATAGGTTGAGAATCTTCGAAGATTACTGCTAGGGGAACGCTGTATGGATCTCTCCAATATGCTGCTTGCAAATCATCCTTTGTATCAAATACCATGAAATTTAAAGGAAGTTTGCCAGGATAATCCCACATTGATAACCACAGAGCATTCATTGAATTTAAAAAGGCCTAAAATGGAAATATTATAGAAATTGAGCATTGAGAATACAGATAAAATTGTTATAATAATAACAGCAACATGTACCAAAGTTTCTGTTGAATTTGGAACAACAGCTATCGTATTGTTCTTGTAGCCATTGAATGTCTCGAATATACCACCTTCTTGTCTTTGTGTTGTCATTGCGGGATAGTTTGGATTCGGTGGTAATACTTTCACAACGATTAATACACCTAGAGTGCAAAGAGGGAGGAAAATCTCCTGTGAACAATAAAACAAAATAACATAAAAAAGAACATAAAAGAAAAAATATTATAAATCAAAATTAAAATTTTAACATTTTTTAAAATTATTTTTATATTTATCCTTAATATTCTAATTCTTCTATGTTTAATTTAGTTTAATTATGTTTAATTTAATTATAAAATCACATGATTTACTTATTATAATAATACAAATTTTAATTAATAAATTTCAAATAAATAAAATATATAAATAAATTTATATTTATTTCAAAAATAGTATTACTTTTACTTTTAATGAAAATATTTGAAAAATAATTTATAACTTATAATATAATGAATAATAAATTGTTCAAAGTAAAAAAAAATTTTTTAAAAATTAAATATAAAAAAAATATATATAACAAAATATAGAATAAATAAAGACATTTTTAATTCTAAAATCGAACAAGTTTTTAACTCGACTCTCAAATCGTCACCAGCAAGTGTTCTTTTTTATATGTATATAGTTAAATAATAGATACATTAAAAATTATTCATGATGATTAAATATAATATAAGAGAAAAAGAGATGCATAGTTTCTAAAAGGAACCTCCCTCGTGCGTGCAATAATTATTCCACCTGCATCCTCTCCCACAGTTGTCGTGCAATGTAAACCTGCGCAAGCGTTCGATACAACCCTTGTTGGTTCGTTTGAATATGAGAAAAGTGGATATACTAGTAGTTCGCTTTCGTATTCCGTCACCATGACGATCAACAACGGACCAAACCAGTCCGATTCATTAGCACGATTATTCTTGGTTTTATAATCGTTCACAAGCGATTTAAAATTTCCTTGTTGTAAATCGAAATTTTTTATTCATAGAAGAATTTATACATAAAGAAAATTAGTTAAAAAAGAAAAAAAAATAAATAATGGTGTATATTGTAATAAGATAAAATAGATTGGAAAAAAAGATAATATCAAAAAATAATTGGTTTTGAAGAATTTTAAAAATTGAAATTATATTGATTAAAAGATAAAAATTCTTCTAACAATAATGAAACAGTTTTTCAAGAAATCATTTTGGATTGAAAATTTCGAAGTTTTTCCTTTACTGATAAAATAATTCAATTTTAGTGCAATTTAACGATTCGTTCTTCTCGACGAATAATAAAAAATTTTTATTATATAATTTCAGATACTTTTTTTCTGAATTTTTTAAAAATAAAAAATATTTATCATTCGAAAGAATAATTTTTAATTATTAAATATTAAGATCGATACAATATTTAATTAATAAAGATTTGGAATATCTTTCGAAATCGTTCTTTGTGGAAAAATTGATGAACGAGTATTAAAAAAAAAAAATACATATAACTCGATGTCTTTCTTTGTCGATATCGTAACGGAAGATTCTTTTTACGAGAATCTTACATTAGGTGTGGTTAAGATTCTCGAAAGTTTTCCATACGTAAAAAATGTACGAGTCGATCGTAGAAACGGATGTGAAACTACGGTCATTAATAGCTGGGAACAACGCCATTGTTGTACACTCCCGGAAGATGTTAAGAACTTTTACGCCTCGATCGACGGCTTCCTGCTTCAGTGGAATCTCGAGATAGCAGGTAAAATTCTAAACTTCTATTCTAAACTTATCCACGCATTTCCTGTCAGTTTTCATGATCATTGCTTGAAATCCCATGTGTTGTTAATAATTATTTCATATTTCTATTTCCGACGCTTCAATAGCATCATAATTTTAATTTCTGTTTTGAAATGAATGAAAATTATAATTAAATTACATATTTTATATCAAACTAAAATAATGTAATATCATTATCAATTTTGAAAATTGATAATATCTTCATAAAAAATTTATGTATTTTATACAGGTGAAGAATTTCCCATAGGATACATGGAAATTGGCACCTTTTCCTCTTTAAAACGCTATACAAACAATTCTAAAAATTATCAAACAGATGCTACTAAGAAAGAATCTTACAATGACATCCATAAATCAGACAATGAAACCATTTGCGGTAGTTCTACCGATCTTGAGAATACAATTTCACTTCATTTGCAGGAAAATGATTGCAAAATATTTGAAATAGCAAGATGCTTTCCAGAAAGTGAAATTGCTAAGATCTATTTGGTATATCGAATAAAACCGGAAGTGGAGTCACCAACAATCTGGTTACATCGAGAGAATACTAATAAATGGTATCGTTTAGCAGAAAATTTCACTATATATTTTCGTATGATGCTTGTTCATTTGGGTTTGCCATTGTGGCAATGTTGCGTGGCTGGTTTGTCTCTTCCAGCATGGATACAACAAGTTTATTTTTTAATTGGACCTCATTTACTTCCTTCTACCGTTGAACCGATGGAGACTATTTCTACTTCCATGTGGAACAATGGACCTACAAATATTATCGATCCAGCTATTTTTAAAGGAAGAGAAGGAAAACAAAAAAGTTCAAAAAAGAAGTAATTTTTATAATATTATGATTTCACTCTTCTTAATATATGATTTGTAAGATTCAAGAGCAGATAAAATTGATGTTTTTAGAATTAGTAGAATGTGCATTTACATTTATATATGTAAAAGTAAATTATAAAATTATAAATAATGTTTTTTCATGAAGATATTTTTTGTTGAATATATTGTTATTATGATATCATAGTAATAAAATTTCATTAAAACATTAATAAAATATGTATTAATACATTTCAATATATTAATAAAATTTTCCAAAATTTTCTTGTGATTCAATATCTCTATCCAGTACAATTTTTCCAATACATTTCTGATATCTATCATTATTTAAAAACTATTCACATTTTCGTCCAAATGTCAATCATTAAAAATAAAATGTACTGTTGAAATCGACCACGTGAAATCATCAAACAGTAAAGCTAAATGAGCGAATTTATTTTGAGAACTCGAGATCATACTATGTTCTAATATATTCACATTGTCCTTGGTCAAGTGTATCAAAGAGGAAATAAAGAGGATATTGTATTCCATTTCTAATCCATCTTTCAAGATCAATGGAAAAATAATAAGACAAATTAGAAAATTTTATTCTTTCCTTCTTTTCTCCTTTCTTCTAGACCCTTCCATGACGACCCTTGGCCCAGTTGGCACAAAGCTAATGTAAAAACACTTAATGAATTGGCAATACGCCTTCCCCGTTGGCAGACGTGAATGTCCACGAAACGCAGTCACTTCGTCGCTGTCCATGGAAATTATCTGCGTATTTTTCTCTCCATTGTAACTGGTGAATTTGGATTGCAGTTTTACTGGCACCCAACATTTTTTTTCTTTTTTTTTTGTATTCCCTCTTTTTCTGATTCTTGCATATTCGATTTATTCTATATTTTTATTCTATAGTAGACTGACTTATATATCCAATTCACCAATTCGTTCATATGTAAATTTTTTTCCAATGAAATTTGTAATAGTAATTATTTTCAAAAATCTTTTAATGATAAAAAATTGATAATTTCAAATATCGATTAATGATTAGTCTTCTATTTTGGAAAGCAAAAATTATTTTTTTCTTTTATTTCTCTATTTATATCAACATAAAATCTTTAAAAAGAAATTTTATATAGTAAAAATAAAAAAAATAAATGATAATGTATATAATCTGTCCCACAGATTGCAGAATTCATTTGTCAAAATGCCAGAAACGCCACAAATATTGACACTGGCGCCAATAAAATAAATACTTGTTATTTAAAGAATTATTATGAGCAAAAATTTCTCAACAACAATGATCAGGTAAGATTAATAATTATTTTATTATATATCCATCTCATGTTATTTATAGATCTTTTTTTAGCTATCTATTTTAATATCAATAATCATCATGTAAATTTTCATTATTTAAAAATAATATATTTCATGATGTCATATAAGCATATAGTCACATTCTTTCATACAATTCAAATCATTGTTATAGTATTTTATTACCAAACAGATTAACAATTATTATTTTTTATCTTTTAGATTACAATGAAAAATTCTAGAATTTCTTTCCTTATAAGCAGATTAAGTTCCATTTATAGAGAATTAATAAATATTAATGTCCATACTCTTTTTTTTTCAATTTTTAATTGATGTTTTACTATTGAATCTTCTTTCTTTAGTAATTTTCTTTTACATAAAATATGTTATTGTTCAAATATTATTCTGTTACATTGTTCATCAAAACTTTTGCTTCGACTTGTTAAGATAAAGGGCAGATCGAAGAGAAGAGAGGAAAGGTGAGCCTAAATATAGCTCGTTAAAGGTAGAGAAAATCGATTTATACATAAAATAAGTATTCATGTCTATACTTAGTTCTGGCCTCCTAACGCAAACTACTACTCGATTAAGATTCTTCGTTCCATAAAATGGTAACAAAAATTCTACGATAATAATTCAGGTATATACTTGAACCTCTGCATGATAGTCTGGGTCAGATTTCTCATTCCTTGACAATCGGTGAAACATAATTCCTTCTTAATGCAATATATGCTGACACATTCAATATAAACTTAAAAGATTCCACTGGAACCTTGAAATCAGGTCAAACAGCTGTACGGCATTATTTAATTATACAAAACTAGCGATTTTGATGAATTATTCACAATTTCATCGTTTCTTCTTTAAGTATGTACTGATTGAAGTTCTATTATATGTATATTATTGATGATTCATAATATGTGGAATTCGATAAGATCAAAGAGATATAACTTAACATTCCACAGATAAATAGGATCTCATATTTCATATTCATTTGATTAAAGTTTCATGATTGATAATCAAAATAATATATAGAATTCAATAAAAATTTGAAAAATAAATTAATAAATTAAATGTTTTATAATTAAATTACTATAGTATAAAATAGAAAAAGAAGAAATTCTATCAAAAATCTTATGAAATTTTTATCAATTTTTATGAAAAAATATAAGTTTTTTTAGTTTCAAGTTCATGTTAATTATAACAGATATTAAATCTTGTTAAATCAATTTTGGAGTGTTAATTGTTTTATAATTAACATACCGCCGTAGTCTTCCGTTTCTCACGCTTTTTCAAGAGAAGATTCCTCACGAGCATTGCTCGCAGTTGAGACAAGTAGACCCCGCACGTACCCATTTTGCGAGATGTACTCGTCTTTGTAATTTCTGCAACATAAACGGAGATAAATTTTTTTTTTATAAAACATATGAAATTTAAATTAACGTAATATATTGATTCAAGTGTGCTTTTTATCAAATTGGCAAATGTATCTGTGAATTTAATGATAAAATAAAATACTTAATGATTAATATTATACATGTTTGTTTATAAATGTATATGTATAGTTTGCAGAATTTTTTTTAGAAAAATATTAAATTATTAACTGATTATGAAATATAATATTTTTATATTTCAGCAAGATTATTCCCATCTTCCCAGAACCAATCATTTTGTCTTTAACAAATCAGACAACCATCTATCACTTTTATTACTTTTTATTACAATCTAATTACACTCAAGTCCTATAAATAATTTCATTCAAATCTTTGAAAACTTTTACTTTCTATCGACTTTATTATCCTATTATAATTTCCATTTCACTAAGCATTTTCTATTAATGACTTCTTCAACCTCAAATCTATTCATTTGATTCCCTGATCCAATCAGACATTTTAAATCTAATATTCTCTCCACCAATCACCCTAAATCGAATAAATCCGATCAGAATGCAAATTTCCTTCCATATTCGATCATTAAGTTATGGATATTTCTAATTATTATTGTGCGAAAAGTTGGCCATTATATTGACTTAAAAGTAAAAAATGTACTCACTTATGATTTTGATGATGACAAATCAACAATACACAATAGTATTAATTTTAAAACTCTTATTATAAATCTACAATAATATAATATTTGAAATTAATATCGGTTTTTCTAAAACTTTGTTCAATTACATTATATTTGATAATGATAATTTCCTGGTGTATTTTATTCTTATGATTTTCTTAACCAAATTCTTACTTTTACTTCGTACTTCAATGTATCTCGTTTTTTTTTCGATAAACATGCTCCTCTATAAATAGATTTGCGTTATGAAAGTTTCGATTAGCAATAAAAATTTATGAACGCTATATTTGTAATCGTACGAGAGGAAATACAGGCCTACAATCAATCAAATTCAAATTCCTTCCGCTCGTCAATTTCTCATCTCTGAAACAATAAGGCTTTCCTAAATTTCAGATTCATATGGATCTATATTTCGCGGTATCGGTTGAACCAATCGCGGAAAAAAATTCTTATTGATTAACATCCAACTGTGCCGATGATTGGCCCCGGCCGTGACGAAGGTTTTCGCTTCGACGTTCGGACTTTTTGTTGCAAAGTCACGGGCCTAGTAACGTCTACTTGCCACATAAATACATAGATATAGCAGCGATGTGGTCGATAATTCGTCGTTTGCACTATTTAAGCATTCGCGCGTGTAAGAGCGAGCAATATGCCATCGAATATGTCAAGGTCTTCGTATATAGTTCCTCTATAGTAACCTATGAAAAAAAAAAATAATTTATTAGTGGATAATGGAAGGTGGAAGTAAGAGTTGAGACCGGAATAACAATGGAACCGAAAAGAGAAGATGTGGATAGAATATATAGATAGTGGGAGATAGAATATATAAATGTGGATACGTGATCTTTTTGATGATTATTGTCAAATAATCAATGATTTTATAAAGAATCAATATGAATGAGTTTGATTGAACTTGAATCAATAACGGAAATTATATTTTTTATAAGCATAAATATTATGCTTATTAACATTGAAAAATTCTACTATTGTTCTATTGTAACATTAAAGAAATTTATAAATGAAATTAATTTTAACATATAATTTAAAATATGATTTTGCTGTAAATATTGAAAAATTTACAAAATATTTCCTTTTCAAAAAAAAAAAAATCAAATTTGATAATACAATTAAGTTTTATACAAAGACAATAGGAAAAATGAAGCAATTCGAAAGATCATACATCATATAATTAATGTACGATGATAACCAACGATGCAAATAGTTGATAAGAAATTCAACATGCATTCTTTTCCCTATCATGGTATCAATAGGTTGTTGCATAATACTGACTTCATTCTACGTGCAAGTTGAATTTCCGGTCATATCAGAAATTGTAGCTGGAAACTTCTTCGTCGGAAGATAAGTAGAAACTCTTTAATCTCGTCGTTTAGATGTAGATCTCGAGATTCAAGAGAAATAAACTGGCAAAAAAATCTTGGATGACTTTTATTCGATCCGTGCCAATATTAATCAAGTTGATGTTGTTTTTTAAACAATATCATTGTAATTTCCAGATTTAATTGGTTCTTGGAATAATATATTCCATGCTTATTGTTAATTATTATAAATTAATAAAATTAAGAATACAGAATCGTGAAGAATCGTGCATTGTTATATTATTATTTATATTATGCATTAGTATAAAAAATTTTATTTTTATAACGCATGATGTTTTCACTTAAATTTTTTTTTGTACTATTTCTTTTTGTTGAATTTGAATTTTATAATATATAAAAAATATATGCTATAATATAATAAAAAAAATATAAATTAAGTTAAAAATTAATACTAATTGATTAAAATTTCAATCTTTTCTAGAACAATTTGTTTTTCTTAACAATGATTCACGTTTCATGCTATGAAACACGAATAGCTAGTCGACGATTAGTTGATTATCATCTATCAAGTAACTATACACGTTAGACGTTTATATCTACAAACGAAGTACGAATGCGCGATTCATAGAAATCGAATCGTAAAAGACACAGTACTTGGCAATAAAACCAATAACAAAGCGTTTATAAACTAATTTAACCGATGGCCAATGGCGTTTTATCGAAACGATAAGTTTATCTTATCTTAACCTTTGCGAAAATCGATATTCCCTTTCTTTACACTTGTTTGCGCAACAAAAGACGTATTTTTTCACAAGCGAACATTATCGCAATAGCAATTTTTGCATAATTTTTTAAACATTTTTAAAACATCTTAATTCTTCTTTTATTTATTTCTTTTTTTAATTTCAAAAAGTTGGAAAAAATGTGAAGTGAACAATTAATTAATTTTGTTAGCTTTTTCTTTTTATATATTTTTTGATTTTATTTGAGTTAAATAATTGGATAACTATTAATTTTTCTTAAATAATTAGATTATCTTCTTTTTAAAATATAAAGATCTAAAAATAATTACTCAAATAAAGTCATTAAATAAATTATCTAAATTATTTACTTTCCATTAATTTCCAAATAAAATATTTTATAATCTTTACAATACATTTTATTGAAAGCATCAAAAATTAAATATCGTTATCGAATTATCCTTCGCTTAACACAAAAATCCAAAAATCCAAATCCATTTTTGATGGAAATTCCAAAGGGGGAAAAAAAACCATGCTCATTGACAGTATCCAATATCGATAAATAAAAAAAAATAAAAAAAAAAACGAGGTCATTCGATATTTTCCATTAACACGAAAGAAGAAAGAAGAAGGATAGGAAAATAGCAAAGAGAAGAAAAATCTCAATCTTGCCTATTCGATTGGCCCAACAAATGAAAAACCAAACAAACAAACAACGAATAAAGAGAAAAATAAAAAAAAAATAAATAAATAAAAATGAAAAAGATACCAATTTGCTTTATTGCAAACGTGAAACTTACGTGAATCACGTGCTGCTCGGCAGTTGTATCAAAAGGGGCGACTCTAATCGACCGTGCCCTCTCCCTGATCGAAATTGGCAGCGTAGCCAGTGTAGGCAGAGGTAGCAGTGCCGTGGCCGTTTCTATCGTACCCGATTCCGATCGATCGTGATTCGCGAACAGACGTACTACAAGCTGCGACAACGGCATCGCGATGAACGACGATGGTGCGATCGGTGCATCGCTGGGGCGCGTTTGTAGAGCCACTGCTCCTGGCCATCCTCGTCCCCGATTATCCAAGACTTTTCACACGCTGCAATTCATCAAACATACAGGTTTTTATAGAGCATCAATAGAAGGAAACACGTAAATCGTGTTAAGGAGGAATTGATCCGGTGGAGGATTTTTAAACTAAAAGCTTTAATCCTATATATTGGATATATAAATTAACGAATATAATAGCAGACAGAAATTCAACCCTTCGCGATAATATATGCCGAGATATAATGAGATTGTAAATAAAACCATCGGTACCAATCAAAAAGTTTGAAAGATCCAGTTAAAAGTTTTTCATTTTGTTTTAGATTTTTATACTGGGGAAAAGATGATGACTAACAATGTTTCATGAATTGAGAATGAGAGATTTTAGATTTAGAAATATAAATTTTTGATTCTTACATAAGAAAAATATATATTATAATATATATAGTAGTGTATATTATAATATATTTAGGGACTATTTTGTCTATACCAAGAGTTTTTAATATTTTAGACTTTAAAACTTATGAAAGCAAACTACTTGCTAAATATTTCTATTTTATAATTCAAAAAATTAAATTAATTGTGAAAGTTAACAACAACCAAAATAATTCATCTTAATATATATTTTCTAATCAGGATTAATAAAATAATTTCTTATCTAAACTAAAATTTTAAGATATTAACATAGCTATCTTTTTAATAGGTTATCATAATATATGATATGTAAATATTAAACAATTAACAATTTGTAATCTTATTTAATGTCTTACTCAGATATATATATATATGTATATAATACACGTGTATGTAAATTTACTGTACTTATGTCTGACTTTATACGTTGAATGCTGTAAATAAAGAGATCTATGATTGAATCAAAGCAGTTTCAAGAAACCAGTATTCTTCATTAGTTGTAGGATTATTTTATAATTTTTTTTTTTTTAATAACATCACGTCAAACAATCTCAAAATTTTAATCTGAATATTTGCAAGTATAATTTATAAATCAGTATATATTTAAAACTTGGATTACTTCATTATATTTCTTTCATGATAATGTTGACGTATAATGTTTGGGATAAAAATAGCATTGCAATAATTATCGTATCTTAAGTTCTTAATCAGAACAGGTTTCCGTTTAGAACAGATTTCCGTTGTGCCAATTAGCACATTTTAATTTCATTATTATATTTATATTATTGATTATTATAATTTCATTTAATAATCATTTAATAATATTATTTATTCAACAATTTTAGACGATGATCATATACATTATCAATGATATAATTTCTAAGAAATGACGAAATATTATATAAATAAATACATTAATTGTATAATTAAATAAAAAAAATAAATTTGTAAAATATATATAAAAATCGATTAAAATAAAGGATTTTTAGTTAATTATAAATTTCTTATAAAAAAAATAAATAAATCATTGATAAAGTATTTAAGAACAGAATACTCACGTTTGACTAGAATAAAATTAATCCAGTTCCCAGTCGAAAGCAATTCGATGAGAAAGCAGTTGAGAACCAGGATGGCAACTTTTGGGATGGATTCTTAGCCTTTCTGGCTTGCTCCATCCATATTGAATTAAGTTCGATTGGAATCAAGGGGTTTGCCTTTCATCTACGAAAAAATAATAATGAAAAACACTTTTAGTTATTCGTTATAAGCCAGATTGAAAAATAAAGAAGCTTTGTTCCATATCAAGATTAAACGCATGGAAGAAAAACTAATTTCGCAAGAAATTGAAGTTAACTTTGAAACATCGTGCAAGTATTATAAGACAAAAAATTGATATGATATGATGAAATAAACTATAAAAGAACAGAATTTCAATTTGTATTAATATAACTTAAAATAATTACAGAATATCTCAGTAAGAAAAATACTTCATCAATTTCTTGTATATAGATATTCTAATAGTATAAACAATTTAATATTGCTTTCTCTAAGGATGTTATATCACGCGATTATTCTTACTTGTATATATGTTTAATAGTAGAAACATTAAACAAGTAAAAATTCTGTTTAGATGATGTCACATCTTATTGAGAAAGCATTGCAAATAATGACACTTAGTGAGATCATTAATAGATCATGGGAATAATATTAGATATTGTAGTTATTCATTTTAAATTATTAGTTTTACTAAATTTTTAATAAATCTGTTTTATGTTTAATTTTTTAAATAATATGATTATTGAATTTTTTAAAATCAACGTTCGTATTTCTAAAAATATTTCATATTATTTCATATTAAAATTTTTTGAAAAAACTTTTCTATATTTTTAAAAAATTATATACGTTACTTAATATATAAATATTATAAAAATATATTTTTTAATATTTTTATTAAATAAAAAATATTAAAACATCAATATAAAAATTGGAGTATATATGCATAGGATACAATTTAAATTCTGAAAAATTCTTTTTATTAAATTCTAGGGATAATCTCGATTTCATTTTTTAAAATTTGAAATGTTTTTTAAAATTCATCAATATTCGATAAGTTTTATTATATTGATATTAAATTATTGATATTAAATATAAATCATAGCACTTATATAAAATTCTCTTTATCTATATAAAATGTAATTAAAAAAAAGAAGAATAGACATCACACATGCGTTCAACAAAATTATTAGCGTACGAAACACGCGACATTTCCTTCGTCCCTGAAATTTAATTCATTCCGTTGAATTGTACGGAAACGCGAGACCCTAATTGTCTTGATCATATTATATCTTCAGCAAACCATATTTTATCAAGAATTCTCCTGGAATCCTTTCTCGACGAATTCCTTCGATATATAAAGAAAAAATTTAAAAAAGAAAAAATTGTTTTATAAATTATAAAATAATATTTATAACAAATATAATATATAATAATAATATTTTTTTAATACTTAGAAGTAATATTTATTAATTTAATAAATATTTTATAAAAGAAATTATTAATTTCTTACCAAGTTATCAATTTTTATATTAATGTATGAATTTAATAAAATTCTCTTTCTAATATATCTATATTATTTTGTTTCTTTAAGATTTCATTTTTTTTCTTTAATTATTTTCTTTTTCTTCATTATTTGACATTCATCTATTCTTATATTTTCAAATTAAGAATAATGATTTATAATTGATTGCGTTCATTATAATTTTCTATATAAGAAAAAAAATAATTAAAAAAATAAAAAATTAAGAATAAAAAAATTAAAAAACTATTTAAAAGAATTTTCTAAATTTATTTAATTAATTATAATAAAAAATATTAAATAGAAGAAAATATTGTATTTAGAAAATTATATATAAAGAAAAATAAGCAAATAAAAAATTACATAATTTATTTTGTTATCCAAGTATTGCATCAACTTAAAACATATAAAATTTCAATTAAAATTTATTTTTAAAATCAAATTGCTATAATATTCCATATTCCATCATATATAATATAATATATGATACTATCCTATTTAAAGGAACTTTGAATTCTTGTTTTCTTAAGTATTCCTTACACACAAATGATGCATCTTCATTCACATAGATAATAAGCGAAACAGATGGACGCGGATATAAATAGTTATAATTCAAGTATAAATACTGAGTATGCGGTCGAGTTTTCTTCGATCAAACCTTGCAGCACATTCCATTATTCATTCGATTCATGCAACATAGCAATACCATAAACAATCAAGGTTTTCCGATAAAAATACAAATCCAACAAAATTCTATCCTTTAATCCATGCTATGTGAGATCAACTTCTCCGCAATCCAATAAACGAAGATGCGGAAGAATTTATGAATTTCAAGTGAATTCTTCGATTTCTCAAGAAATATTGTCCTGTTGATAAAAGAAGATTACAAAATATTTTTAGAAATGTTATATTTATATATAAAGATACGATTAATATTTAAAAGATATTACTACTGAAGAAGCTAAAAACTAAAATCTAAAAGATATTAATCATATCTAATAAATTTAAATCTTTTTCTTGATAAAAATTTTATATTTTAGAAAAGTTTGTTAAATAATTTAATAACATCGGAATTAAGAGATAATTATTGCATTATTTATTGTGCATAATATGTTTTCTAATGTGAATATTTATAATTCTGAATTGAAATTGTAATCAAATGATAATAGAATATATGTAAATTTAGATTATTAAACAATCGACATTCATGAATAAGAAGTTAGATAAATGTTGTTTTTCTATATTAATTGAATCTTGAGTTAGAACTTGAACTTAAATAGAATAATAAGATTCGATTTATTGGTTAAATAATTTATGACAAAGGATTACATGAATCAATCACATAATTCTTATGTTAAACGATTGATTAATTTCAATCATTTCAAATTAATTCAATTTAATTTAAAATTATTTAACGTATTAAAATCCTTAAATTTAACATATTAATTCTAAATTTATTCATCTAAATCTTATAAAAAATAAAAAAAGTTAATTTTAATTTTCTATTGCAAGATTTTTTGAAAAAATTATATTGAATTATTTTTTTTAAAAATTAATTTAATACAATATTACGAATATATCAAATAAACAAAATAAAAAATATTATTTTTTGTCAATATAAAAATATCAATATAAATATCCAATCAAATTATTATTGTAAATTAAGAATAATTCTCAATATATCCAAAATCTTAAATTAATTTCAATTTTTTCTAAAAATTCGAGCCATTCAATTACTGTTTTTTTTAGAAATCTAATGTTACAGATAATAAACCCGTGTTGCTGTATTGAATTTGGCTGTTGTTGTTTGAAAAATGCACGATGGAAAGATCTCTCCCTAATTTTGCATTGGAGGGCATGACGCGATACTCTTTTTTAACGAAGTGAATTTCCCGCGCGTATCCTACCGGATGTAGACACTTGTCGGCGTATAAATAATAAATACGAAATGCACGGGAGACTCTGGCTAGACACGCAGGGTCTTCACCCCACGACATCGAGGGTTGTCGAGGTAAGGAACATGCCAGACAAACCGACGCCGCGTCGTAACGACGATATTACTGACCAACGCCGGATACGAAATGGCAGTAATTTTTCGAATTACATGGCAATATAATATATATTAGAATTATTAATTATAATTATAATTATTAAGTTAATGACAAATTTTCCGATTACATAAAATTCGCATGATATAATTTCGAATTTAATGTTTTGCTTAAAATTTTTTAATTTTTAAAATTTATATCTTTTGTAAAATTTTTTATTCAAATCTAAATCAATCAACAAAGTTATTGATATTGAATTAAAGAAATTAAGTTAATAAGTTTAGTATCTTCAATTTTTAATTTATTTCTAAGTTAACATCTTTTTTTAATTGAATTAAATTAACATTTTATGAATTTTCAAAAAAGTATATATATTAAATCTATAGATATAGTATAAATCTATACATATAATATTATTTAACTAATTCTGATTACATTTGTATATATTGCATGTCATATCATATATGTGGAACAATTGTATGCATCTTCAAATGAGACAATTAGTATTTTTATGAGCATCAATGAAAAAGTTTGTTGTGTTAATAAAAATCGAAGAATTATTTTTTTCCTATTAATAATAAAAAGATTAGGGAAAAAAAAATAAGAAAAACAGAAAAAATGAAATCTTCGTTACACAATTAATATGCAAATTATAACGATATCTCATATTTGCGAACTTGAAATATATATCGAATGTGCCATAAATATTTTCAAGATAAAAATATAATAAGAAAATAAGAATATATTATTTCATTGTAAAAATGAAATAAATAAATGATAAGATCAAAAAGATGAATTAGAAAGGAACTCGAAAATTAAACTTATTAAAAAAAAAGTGGCAAATTATAGTGTAATCGCATTTTGAAATAATTAGAGATTATAATATTAAATCTATAATATTATAGTATTGTCAGCAAGACAGAGAATACGAAAACCCTACACATAAATGTATAATCTCGAAGCACTATAAAGATCTTAGAAGATCTTACTTGTTGCAATTGCAATCATATACATATCCAGGATTTAATCGTATCTAACGAAAGTCACGTAAGCTGTAAGCAGTAGACATTATTCTTTGCAAAAGAACATCTTGTTATGTATTATTATTATTCTCATAATAGAATAGTAATAATTAATATAATTAATATTAATTCAATGTGAATACTGAGAAATGTATTATCATTTTTGTTTGGAATCATTTTTTTAAAAGAAATATACGAGAATAAATCAATATGCTGTATATCATAAATATCATTAAACGTTTAAATGAATTAATTGAATTTTGATATAGATTTTTAATGTATTTTATGAAACATATGGATTGATTTTTCATAGAAAACATTAAAATACATTTTCATTTCATATCAAGATAAAAATTTATTATATTATAAAATCAATGGAAAACTATATTTAATATTTTGTGATAAAAAATTTTTTTTTATTAAAAAATAATTTAAAAATGGAAATTTTTTTCTAGTTCTATTCTTAAAAAAAGATTTACAAAAAGTTTATAAAAAGATTTTTTTTAGAAATTATTCAGGCGATTGAGATATTAGAAAAGTTATTAGACTTGATACAAAATAATTTTTTACTGCGCAATTATACATTTATTTTTGTTGTTTTCATTGAAAAAATAAAAAAAAAACATAATTGAAATAATATTATGTTATTAATATGCATTTATTGTGAATATAAAATTTAAATGCAAACTAAAAAAAAAGTATATTTCAATTTCAACTACAAAAAATCAAATCTTGTTATCAAAATTTAAAAATATTAATTAAAATAATAAAAAAATACATTTTTGTTTCATTAATTGAAAATTTAATTAACATGAGATCATTTTCATCACTGTTTCTGTATAGATTCAATTTAACTAATTCAATTATGTCATGTCATATATTTGTTGAAGATAACAACATTTTCCTCCGAAAAATATAAAAAATGCATTTCTTTAAAATATTAATATTTAATTTAAAAAAAATTAAATTTTATTTTATGATTAATAATATTTAATAATTTCATATCTCACTTACCGATAAATAAAATTTAGAGATGAAAAAGCACAATTCTTTGAAAGAAATTTGTTAAAAGTAAAAATCACTTTTGGAAAGTTTAATATTATGGACTATTAAATGTGCTTATTAAATCGGGTCATAATATTTCGACAATCCGATTACAATTTCTGTTCATTTCCCTTTAATTGTAATAATTCTGACGAAATACATAAAAAATATAACTATCATCAGTTTTTCACTATACTTCATTAGCCATCACATTATGTATAGTCTATAAGAATTTAATGGCTATAATATCGATTTAGAAAATGTAATAAAAAAATCAGATTTTGGTATATATAATATAAATATCATTATTATACAATTTTCATATTTTATCTTGTCATTTTTTTCACTTCGTCTTCATTCTTTTTATTAAGCGCATGAAAGAGAGAGAGAGAGAGAGAGAGAGAGAGAGAGAGAGAGAGAGAGAGAGACGTCAAGTTGGGTCTATCGACCGGAGGAGAATCAGAGGGCGGAAGAGGGTCAGAGACGCGGAACTTCACTAGAACGAAAATTCCGTCTTATTACTGTTCGTAATCCGCATATAATGTTACACAATATCATTTATATACGAAGTTATACATTATACGAAACGCGTCATCTTTGTTTAAAACGGTCAATGGTTTCTAATTCATTTAGGGCGCATTTAAAGCCATTATTACTTTTACACTGGTACGTAGAGGTCGCTAAACATCATCCTCGTGATAATAATGCCCTCGATCATTTTCTAAGATAGCATCTTATTAAACTGTTTTCTTTTTGTAATAGATTACATTTGTTCAAAAAGTCGATTTTCATTTATAAATCAATTATAAATTGACTTAATTTTCAAAAATTTATCTTTGTAATATGTATAAAGCATAATGGCTGAAATTGATCTACCATGAAGTCTTATTTTTCGTATGAATTACTCAACTTCGTGTTCAATATCTTATGAACCAAAAATAAAATTTATGATAGATATATTTTTTCAATTATGACTATATAAAAAAAATTTATAATCTAGTTATATTTTCTAATTTTTTTCTGATGAATCAATTTATAATAATGTCATTGATTTAATATTATACCGAAGCGTGTTTCGATGAAAAGTTCATGTTTCTTTGGTTGCAAGACATGTTGGAACAGTCAGTTACCAGAAATACACTCGTGGGTATGAACGAATATGAACAAAATGTAAGATGCAACTAAATGGAATGAGTGAAAGAAAAATAGACTAAAATAATAAGAACGAATAGAAACTACCAAAAAAATATATTGATTTAAAAGAAAGATAATATAAAATATAATAAATCAAATACAGATGAAGAAGAATTAATAAAAATAAAGGAAAAATATTCATTCTATCCCTGTTATCTTTCTTCTCTCTCATTCGATCGTAGCACATACGTTCGTTCTCTTTCTCTCTCTCTTTCTCTCTCTCTCACAGCTCCCGCTTCACTCTTCATGAAAATCGATTCGTTACCGGCCTGGACAACAGTCTACATCGAACGATTCAAAATTGTATTTTTTTTTGGCATTAAAACATTACCTTATTACCCATTGTATTAATTGGCGATCATCGAATGAAATTTTCCACGATAGAAGTCACAAAATCTCATCGACCGGCATAACTAGTTTTCGCTTGCTATCATTGTATAACAGATACAAACTTCGCGACACACTCAAAAAACAAGTCTCGCGAGAGACACAAAAGCAAACGATGTCACGATTAAAACTGTTGAGAGTACAAAGAAATAAAAGAAAGTCACAATTAAACACACCCTCAATGCACACCTGTCGGCCGACGACGCCAGACTGCGCGAGAGCGCCACCTTTCTCGCCTGTTCCATTCCATCCCCGCCACCCTTCGTAACGCTTCATATTCGCTATCTTCCTCTTTCCTCACACCGTTATTATTCATTCTATCCCTCTTTTTTATTTTTTTATTCTATCACATTCTTTTCATTTTATAATATTTCATTTTCTATAATTATTAATTCATATTTATATGCCATATTTATTTAATGAATCTTTGTTTCTGTTTCATTTCATTACTCTCTGTTTCTATTATATTTCATATCATATCATATATCCTGTAATATTTTTATGTCATGTTTTTTTATATTCTATTTTTATATATATATCTATATTCGTTTGCTTAGTGTATCTTTTTTATTCTCTTGTTTTCATTCTAATCTTTTCACGTTATGCAAACTATCTCTCTTTATCGTTTTTATTTTTTTTTCTCTGCTTCTAGTCTACAAATTCTGCTTCAATCCACGCAGTCGCGCAATTCCGAGCCCGCCATCATAAATGAGAATTGTATCTTTTTAATATCTCTTGTCTTTCTAATTTTTTTATTTTTTTCTTATTCACTTTCAATATTTAGGAATAATTTGGAATTTATCTATTCATCTTCTTCTGAAATAATAATATATTTATCGATATCAATTGATAAATGATGACATGCATTTTATCCTTTTACTATCATTATCAAAAGAAATATATGAAATGTTTAGAAATAATATTAAGTAAAAATAATGTCTACTCAATCCTCAAAATATAAGTTTACAATGTGAAAATCCAAATTAGTAAATATAATATTATAAATAAAAATTAAGTTTATTTTAAAATATTATGACGATATACAATTTTTAATTTCTTATTTACATTTTCTTATTACATACATCATTATATATTCTAATATTCGTTTATATATACTAATAAATTTAAAATTAATTTTTCTATATACAATTATAAATTTTTAAATATTTTTACGAATTTATAACTTTTTATATAATAACGAGATGGCGCTGATAGTTACAAAAAAGAGTAGAGAGAATATCGATATATCGATAGAAATTATTGTTTAATGTAGGAAAAAATGTGTATTCAGCATACGTTTTCACGGTCTCATATCATATGTTATATATATATTATTTATATATGCAATTACATTTAAATTATATTTAAATTTTTCAGTAAATTCGAATTTATAATTAGATTTGCATATTCGCAATAATTATATAAGGATATATAATTATAAGGGCTTATTAAGAAAATAATATTAGAATTTTACTATATGTTAAAAACACCTATTTTAAAAAATAAATTGTGAAGAGATCTTAAAATATTTATCAATATTCTTAATTCCTTTCCAATTACCGCTAAATTATATTAAACGAATTTCCAGCTTTCATCGGAGCAATATTAAATATATATTTATTTCCAAGAAATACGATGTCTACTATATTATTGATATATTCTCCTTATAGTTTTCTGCGATCAAGAATTTCTTACAATAGTATTTAAACAAGTGTCTTTAATTTTTATACATCTTTCATCATATTATGATGTTCCTATAATTAAATCATTCATTAATATTATGCAAAAATATAAATTATATAAATTTTAGAAAATAAAAATATTACATTCATAAAATATTTATCAACAAAAATAAATATTTTATAAGACAAAATTATTTAAATTATTTATATAAAAAAAAAATTTTTTCTAAATTAATTCTAAATTAAATTNATCATTGAAAAGCTGAAAATTAAAATGTAACATTTCATGATAATTCGCTATATTATTTGAATGAATAAAATAAAATCATTTAAAAAGAAAGAAAAAATCATTTAAACAATTGATCACTTTAGGTGTGGTCTTGTCAAGATAAATTCACTATGTTTTGATTAGAAAAACGGCACACCCAGAAAAATTTTGTCGTTAAAAAATAAATATTAAATCGATATCTAGTCTAAAAAAATAAAATATTTAAAAAAATTAAATATTTTTAATTGAATAAAAACTTTGATTAAAATTTTAAGTTAGTATTAAATTAATATCTAGCTATAATAATTTTAAATTTATGATTATTTTTTAATAATATGAAAATAATATCAAAAAGATTGCTTGCTATAGATAAATAGCAATTTAATAATTACTAATACATAATAATTAAATTAATATTCATTTGTATTTATCGAAAACTATCTAATCGCCAAAAATTTTGATCCTCTTAGATTGAAAAAAATATAATAATAATATATATATATAATGTGATTAGTTAGATAATTGATTTTTATCAAACGAAAAATTTTGACTAAATAATATTTTAAATCATATTATTTGTGATTTACGTCAAATAATATTAAAAATAATAAATATTAAATAAATAATGATTATAAATACAATATTCGTAAAAATAAAATTTATTAAACTTATTTTTATAAGATTTTTTTGTAAAAATGACATAACCTGCAATTTTTAATTTCTAATTTCTAATTTTATTAACATGATTAAAATTTCATGATATTTTTATGTTGAATAATATGAAGTTTGCAGTAATATCTAAAAAAATAGCTTCGACCTTCGTATTCGTAATAATGTCAGGACATGCGAAAACCATTTCATTCATTTCTTGCGTCACATTGACTCTTCTATCTTTTTCTATCAAATTAAATGTTTCGAGGTCACGTTACGAGATATTTGTTATCGAAAAACTTAAAATTAGTTTCATTAATAAAAAATAAAAACTAAATTTAATATTAACTTTTGCTAAAAGTGTATCAATTATCTTTTCTTCTTATTATTTTCTATATTAAGTTATTTATAATTTCTACTAGAAATAGTTTGTTAAAATATTTTAAGTTTCTGATTGGTTTTATAAAATTAAATTCCACATCTAATTCTGTAAAATTTAAAAATAATAAAAATAAATGTAGAAGTAAATATAATATATAATTATAAATATAGAATATATGTAATTTAAAAGTAAATTAAATTATTTTTTAAATCTATATATATACTAATTAACCTTATTTTGTTCTCAGTTTCGGTCCTCAAACATAAAACCTTCGATAGCTCAGTTGGTAGAGCGGTGGACTGTAGTTGGCTTCCTTAGAAATTCTCAGATATCCATAGGTCGCTGGTTCAAATCCGGCTCGAAGGAAATATTTTTTCATTTTTTTATAAATTTATATAAAGATATAATAAGTATTTAATAAAAATTAAATACTCTTTTATAATTAATATTGTTAATTAATAATAAAGTAATAATTTTGTAATTTTGTACGTAATTATATAAATTGTAAAGAAACTAATATAATATAATAATATGAAATATATTAATCCAGATGAAAGATTAGAATTTTTAATTTTTTTTTTGTATTTAGATTCTAAATTCATAAAAAGATATGAATTATTTATTTAATGAAATTATTTATTTAATTAAATGAATTTATTAAATGATTGAATTTTTAATAATAAACATAATTTTTTGATTAGTGTTGCTCAATTAATTTTTTCCGAATATGTACAAATAATATGTATACAAATAAAAATATTACTTTAATAAATATAATATATTGATTTTTATTTTAAAAATTTTAAATAAAAAAAAATTACTCGAAACGACCGTGACAGGACTCGAACCTGCAATCTTCGGATCCGAAGTCCGACGCCTTATCCATTAGGCCACACGGTCAGTTGTATCATCAAAGAAATAATTTTTATTAAAGAATATTATATTATTTATTATTTTATGATATTTAACAATATATATCTTTTTTATATATATAATATGAATGAAGTTAAAAACTAATAATTATTTTCTATTTCTTAATATATTCTGATAATAATTTTATTATAAAATTAAAGTTTTCTTAAAGTCAAAAAAACTATATTATCGATTTAAAAGATCGATGTCTTATTTTTTTCAATATAATTATTCAACTAATTTAAATAAAAATATATCATTTGTTGTTCAAAAAGCAAAAGAGAAATAAAAATGTATAAAATGGGATCAATAAATATAATATTCTGTTTTATATATAAATTATATTTTTAAAACTATCAATTTTAATAGAATATTAAAAATTAAAATAAATATTTAAAATAAAGTATTCGCTCACATAATTTACCTACAGCTAACTATAAAAATACGAATATTTATATAATTCTTCTTTGACAAACCTCATCTTTATTATTTATCCATATAGTCACAGTTCTCAAAGAACTTATTCATTTCTGACTTCATCATTTCTGCAATTGTATTTTGCTATTTAAAAATCAAAATTATATGATTTTGTATGATGAATTTAAGTAAATAATAGAAAGAGGTTAAAAATTATGAAATCAGCGTTATTTCCAGAATGTCATAAATAAAACAAATATAAAAAAGGAAAGTAAATGATAAAAAAAGAATAAAAATAAAATAAGAATTAACTATTAGTGCTATCTCTTGAATGCTCAAGGCATTTTTTCAAAGATAATGTAAAATAAAGTAAGAATTGAAAATCAATGCCATCTCTTGATTTCTAAATACATTTCTCTAAAAATATAATAAAATATTATGTTATCATTTATTATTTTACGTTATAATATAATTTGATAATAATAAAATTTTTTTATTACTCATATTTTATTTGTTTTGATATTTTAAAAATTTTTAAAAAATACTTATATTTTTATTATATTCTCGATCCACAAGATGGCATTAAACACTGAAAACAAATCAAAACAACAATAAATTTAGATAGAACAGTATTACTTTATTACCACTATTTTCAAATTTTAAAGAAGAGATTAATTTATTTAATTCTTTCGATCCATTGTTTTTTATAGAAAAAAAGACTCAGGATTAAAAAAATGACAACTTTTCAAACTCAACTTTTTTATGCTTTAGGAAATAAAACAAAAATTCTTTCAGAATTAAAAAAAGTATTTGTTCGACCTTTGATTCAAAGTAAGTTTAAATTTAAGTTTAAATAATATATATAATATTATAATAAGTATAATATAATAATATATAATAATAATATTATAATAATGTTTTTGTATGCATACATATATTTTTTATTATCATATTCTAAATATTTTATTTTTTGAAAAAAAATTGCAATTTATTATTTGTAGTAGCTGTAAAAACAATAAATCAAGAGTACATAGAAGAAGGCATATTAGATAGAATAAGTCAAAAATACAATGTATCAGAAGAAATTATAGATGAATATTATTCAATTATTTTTACAATATTAAAGATTCATTTAGGTACATTATCACAAAATGTCAAACCTATAGAATTTAAACAAATATTAGAAGAATTGAGGTATGTATTTTATAAATATTATATATTATTTCATTATTTTTAATTTTAATATAATAAAAATATATAATATTGTTTCCTTAGATTATCACCAGAATGTATTGATGATCTTTCTATAGTTGTATATGGTCAAAAGCGGTCAGAACTAATATCAGGATTAATACAGAAAACAAAATTTTATCCACATTTAATATCTTGTAAATGGCGCATAGATATTACTATTTCTTCCAGGTAATTTCATATTTTTATTAAATTTTGATATTTGTAATATAATAAATATGTAATGTAACCTAGAAAATATTTTTTATAAATATTTAAGAAATATTACTTATTAGTTTGAATCGTTTTAGTGTATTAAATAGAGTCTTAGAACCATATATTATTATGGAATGGACATTTAATAATGGAAAACGTCAAATATTTGAATTATCTTTGCCAAAGTTTCACCAATTAAGACATGCTATAGCAACTATACTTGTGGAAATACAAAAAATTGAAAAACAATGTGCTGCAAAAAATATTGTTTGTAGTTGATAATAATAATATAAATTTTACTACTGTTAATTTTTTTATTTTTATTTTGTATAGTATTGAATTAGAAATAACCAAAAAAATATAAAATATGTATAAAAAAAAAATATATAAAAATTATTTTCTTTAATAAATAATTATGGAATAGAATTTTATTATTATATTATATTATTATTATTAATTAATTATTAATATTATATTTAATTATATTATTATATTATTATTAATTATAAATTAATAACTATAAATTATTATTATAAAATTATTAAATTATATATCTTCTTATTTTTTAATTTTAAAAAGTTTAGAATCATATTTTTATATTATAATATAAATTTAAAAAGACAATATTTCATATTAAAAAGTTAAAAATTTATATTCTTTACATTATTTATTTTTATTATATGAAATTAAAAAGATAATTTTAATATATTAGCATTCTCTTATGTTTTAATGTTTTAAATAAATGTATGTTGCAAAATGTATCGTATATGTATTTAAAGTATTTAATGGCATGTACATATACATATATATATATATATATATATTAACATATATTAACCTAGTATTATATATGGGATGAGTGAATCTGTTTGAAGAGAGTCGAAGTTTTTTATAAAAATGTCATCTTTATTAAAAAATTATTGGAAACTTATGAGAAATCTTCTTGTTACAAGCCCAAAATGTAAAAAGTTTATTTAATAATTTGTTAATCTTTCATATTTTATATTATGTAATAAATTATAAACTGACTCAATAGGTTATCCAAAACTTCTTCCTTTGACAAGAATGAATACTACAGAAACTGAAAAAACAGAAACGCGACGTATGTAAGATTATAATTCATTATATATCTAATAATTTAATTTTTAATAAATAATTATAATATATTTGTTATAATTCTAGTTTTCTTTTAATATTTAAAATAATCTTTATACTTATATATGTATACTATAGTTTATATTATGCTTTTTTAATAGCAACAATACGTAAGATTCAAACTGATCTGGAAACTATAAAAGATTTGGGTTTATATATTGCTGCATGTTTACCAAAATATGTGCAAAAAACTCAGATTGCTGCTGGTGATGAGCTTGAAATATTAGTATGTCCAGAGGGGATTATTCCAACATTAAAGTTTTTAAAATTACATCAAAATACCCAATATACTTCATTATCAGATATGACTGCAATGGATGTTCCTTCAAGGCAATATAGGTTTGAGGTAAATTATTGTTTGAAAAATTAATATTTTGAAAATTTTATATAACAAATATTGTTCCATGATGTTTTGATTTTTAGATTATTTATAATCTACTTTCTTTAACTTTTAACAAACGTATTAGAGTAAAAACATATACAGATGAATTAACACCTATGCCATCAGCAGAACCAATTTTTGATGCTGCTAACTGGTATGAACGAGAAATATGGGATATGTTTGGTATATTATTTATGGGACATACAGATCTTCGTAGAATTCTTACAGATTATGGTTTTGAAGGACATCCATTAAGAAAAGATTTTCCTCTCAGTGGTTTTGTAGAGGTAATTTTATAATTTTTATATCTTTTGTAATTATACAAATATTTTTAATTAATAATATATAACATAAAAAATATATTACATTTAGGTACGCTATGATGATGAATTAAAAAGAGTTGTATGTGAACCATTAGAATTAGCACAAGAATTTCGTAAATTTGAATTATCTGCTCCATGGGAACAATTTCCAAATTTTCGAAGTATACCTCCATCTGATGAAAATAAGGAAGATTCATCTAAAGATAAAAATTAAATTATTAATTAATTAATTAATTAATTATATTGTCATTGTATATTAAATATAAATTTAAAAAATATTTACATTAATATTTATTTAGTGATATTATGTATTCAAGAAAATAAATATAAAATATAAAAACGAAATTTTTTATAATTTGTTTATTGATTCTAATAATAGTGAACAATTTATTTTTTTTACTTATTTATTTTAATCATTTGATTTTATATATTATTTTTTTTTATAAATTATATATTATAAGAGTTTATAAATTATTTCAAATGAAACATATAAATTTTATATTATTATTTATTTTATATATTGTATAATATAAATGTAATTCATTAATTACAAAGTGCTTATATCCTAATTTTAAGGCATATTTTCCAGTGAATTGTAAACAAATCGAATTAATAACAAAATTGACTGATTCTATCTTTAATATTTATATGTATATAACAATAAGAATTACTATGTATTCATTCTTTTCATAAAAGATGTGTACAAATACTTAATCTTTGCATTTTACAATTGTACATATGCTAAGAACATTTTATATGTAAATTATATTATTGCATCTTTCATTTTTTTATTTAATTACAATAGCACCAGTAATTAGTACATTTCTTAACTAAGTACTTAGATAAATATACTCATATAATTTTATTTAGTACTAACAAGAACTTACTTTCACAGAATAAATTTTTTTTCAATGTAAGGCAAGATACTTCCAATTTAACAAAAAAGAGTACTTTTGTGTTTTTAAAAATATATTTTTTAATAATTATTTTCTTATTAATTTTTTTGAAAATGTGCGTGTAGATTATCTATATATATATATATATATATATACATAAGGTCATCACAGTGCCAGTAGTTTATAAGTACATACATAACATTCGTTCTAACATCACAGTATTTCATAACATATCTTGTTATTATATGTGTATATATGTATATGCATAATTGCGATACACAATTTACAAAAAATTTTATAATGACCATATAATTAAGCTCTTGTGTATCTTGAAATGTTCAATTTCAACTAATAGATAAATTATAATTTTTCAATTGGACTCTCTTTCTCCATAATTTTTTGTCGTTTCCTAATAAATGGAACAAAACCCCATAATGATGCACCTACCACTAAGACAACTCCTAAGATGCTAAAGATTGGACCATAACTGCCAATTTGTTCATATATAATACCGCAAATAGGGGGGCCAACTAGCTGTATGATTCCATTTACAAATAATGAGATACCATAAGATGAAGTTAATTTTTCGGTTCCTAGCATATCTGCCATTATAACTGCGGTGATACCGACGTAAATACCGGAAGCTAAGCCAAAAATACCACAATAAACTGATAATAGAGTGTAACTTGTAACTATAGGAAGAAGGGCCAACGAGATTCCAGAAATGAACAAACCACCAACAAAATACCAATGCTTTGGCATGATCGAGACATCAGAAAGAGCAGAACCTCCAATACGCCCTATCAAATCTAATACAGACACAGTTGAAAGGAGAAGGGAAGACATATTTTTATCGAAACCTAATGAGATCGCATATGCTGGTAATAGGATGACGAAGTTTGTATAACTGACAGCGTTCGTGGAATTTGAAATTAAGATTACCAAATAAATAGGATCCCGCAATAAACTAAAGTCAAAGAATTTGTTCTTCTTATCTTTTACTTCATTTTTGTTTGTTTCTTCAGTAGCTTTCCTTGCGAATGTGCTTGATATCGCATTTAAAGTTAATGTAGATGCCCGTTCCGGATGTAAAGCGGAAAGTGTACTTCCATGATATGGTGTGCTGATATAATTAAAAGATGACATGCTGGGTGATTGAAAAGGCGATTTCTGACGTTTCGATAGCTTGCCAGAATCTGCAACACGTTCCGGAACCGCATGTAAAGCCGGTGTACTGTGCATCTGACCCGTTATCTCTCGTCCCATTGGCATACTAATTTTTCTTGTTCGACCTTGAACGGGTGTATTCTTGTAATATTCTAAAGCAACACTGGACGCACTCTTTGGTACTATTGGCGCGGCTTTCTCATTTGTGTTCGAAGAAGAAACATGATTTGATTGCTTCTCATCTTCGGGACTAGTTATTGTGACCGAAGCGGCTTCCAAGTCGACATCGTTCGATTTGTTCGACGATGATGCTGGTACCATGTGTTTTTCCACCGGTTCGTACAAAAGAGCACTCGCCCATACATTCAAAGTGACAGCACCCATTATTAATACTGCACCTCTGTAAAAAAGTAAAATGAGTTTTAGCGCTTTTTGTTTGGTCCAATAATAAGATTAACTATAGCTTACAATATCGTCATCAGGCAATATTCCACGGCTGTTGAGAAAAAAATATTACTTCATTAGATCAATTATATAATATTTAAAATTGTTATTAGATCAATTATATTAATATTTTCTATATTTTTTTATACTAATATTTAATATAATTAAATTTGTTTGATAATATAGATATATAACTTTAATTACATTGTTAGTCAAT
Source organism: Apis laboriosa (assembly GCF_014066325.1). Lineage (NCBI taxonomy): Eukaryota > Metazoa > Arthropoda > Insecta > Hymenoptera > Apidae > Apis > Apis laboriosa. The sequence goes on from NW_025222299.1 coordinate 762,071, forward strand.
AATTAAAATACAATCACATTTAATTGTTAATTTAATTAATCATGATTATGTAAGTATGGAGTGGAATAGGAAATGTTTAAAAATTTTTTATGAATATTTTCTAAAAAATAAAAAAATAAAAAAATAAAAAGGATTTTTCTATATAATGATTTATGATGCACAATAAGAATAATTTAAAATATTATAAACATAAGCGTTTCTGAAAACGCTTTATTATTACATTTATTGCATGTTTTTAATTATTTTAATTTTTAATTATAATTAATTTATATTAATAAAATGTATTATTTTATATTGTATAAATAAATTATAAAAAATACAAAAATTATTATCAAATATATACAATATCTAAATATAATTTGCTAATCTTCTTAAGAAATTCATTTATTATAATTTTTGGTAATCAATAGATAATAACATGTAACAGATCTTAACTTTTAATTAATTATTAGTATAATTTTAATACCAGATTAAATTTTGTAAATTATCATTGAATATTAAAGATAAAGCGTTATATATTTTAAAATATATAAGCTTATTTATTAGTCAAGTTTTTTTTTTAAATAATATTCTTAATTAAAAATTCATATATTATGTTTCATAATCTGTGCTTCTTTTTTAGTTAGTTAGAACCGATTATAATATATACAATTCGTGCGTCAATCTGAAACAATTTTTTATATCTATTGAAAATTAAATTAATAACATAGATAAAATTAATTAAATTAACACGTAATAAAGAAATAAAAATATAATTTAAACAAACATTTCATTGTAAATATCTTTCGTTAAAAAATATTTTTTCATCAAGTCATCAATCTTTTCAAAACAAAAAAAAAAAGACTATGAAAAAGCAAAATATTTAGTATTCTTTTCTCATTTTTAGAATAAATCAGAATGAAAATTATATTGTTAACATGTGTTTCAGATTGCGTATACAGTATTCTGCGGTACGAAAGAAATTCATCTTCTTCAAATTGTCCTTTTCTTCTTCCATGGAAAACATTTTTCTGCAACAAAAGAAAAAATAAAAGGAACGCTTAGATTGATAAAAATTAGGTCAATTTATATCTATTATAAATATTTATATATGTTATATATGCATATACATACATATATATATATATATATATATATGTAATAGCATTTATAAGATGTATAAAAAATATGATCTTGAAGCTCATATGATATTCCATATTTGCATTCGTCAAAGATTAGAATTTTTATTTCAATACATGTATTTAAATCATGATCAATTCAATTAATATTCTTGTAGCATAATATGTGAATTTTCGACAACGTATGCTGTCTTAAGTCGCTGCAAAGTAAAATTATAAAAAAGTAAACAAATGCTAATATAAAGAAATAAAAAAATATGAAATATATATTGAAATTGATTTACATTCGGAGAAACATACATTGATTAATTTATACTTTGATTTTTCAATATATTTGAATAAAAAAAAAATAATTACTTATTGTTCACATTCAATTGATAATATATTAGTGACATACAAATGAAAAGAAATAAATTTGCTATATTTAGTTTATGGAATAAAAATTTATGGAATAAAATTGCATAGATATTAAAAAAAGATAAAAATATTTTTTTACTACAACTATCACAATTACTATAACAATATAAAATACATAAAAAGGAAAGTTATCTTAATTCCATTTTTATGACTCATTAACTCTAAACACGTGAGTATCACGCGTTTGCCATTTATAATGCGCACACTAAAAATGTGCAAGCACTTTCAACGTCAAATCGTACGTTTCCGCAATTCTCGCACGGACGTGATTATTACATATGCATATACAATGAAAGACATACACGTGTAATTATATTCGCGGTTATTTAATAGATATTTCTTCCTTCTATTTTATTTTCAATCTAGCGATTCGTTTTGAAAAAGATAAGAAAAATATATTATTTTCTTATATGTATATATACATATATTTCAAATAAGACAAATTACATTTTGTATACTGATGATGATACTTTAATTCTAATACTTAATTGTAAAGAGATAATTGATAATGAAATAATTGATAAAGAGACTGCATCATTTGCACTGATGATTAAATATATAAATATCGAATCGCATTTCATTAAAAATCACATCCTAGATATTTAATTATTATTCAATCAAGGATCTTATTTTTATCATCATGGAAAAAAGTCGTCATAATAGGTTGATGATACTGGTCCAGACTATTTCGTCCTTTTCTATCGAAGTTCAATGTTGTTGAGTCTAATTCAAAATCAAGCGTTAAAATTACGCGTGATAAAAATTTAATAGCAACAAGATAGAAAATATAATAGATATTTTACCATTAAAGAATATAACATAAGACAAAAACGTACAATACGGAATAAATTCTTACCTAAACCATATCAGATGAGTTAAGTGCCATTTTCACATGCAGGCTTCAGGGTTAGTATATAGAATATTTCTGCGCCTTTTAAAATTAAAAGAAACGTTAACTTTCCGCGAATCTAATATTTTTTTGACAGACAATAATTATACGTATATGTACATTATCGTATCGAATAGTTAATATTCGTTATTTTTAATAACAACATTTTTGAAAAGCTATAAAACAACTTAGATAGATATTGTAAATTTCGCAGAGATACAATAATGAAGTGTACACAAATGCACGCGCATGGTTGGTCCGACATGCATGATCGATTATCATCACATTTAATTAATTTTAATAATGATATATAAATACTCACCAATAATAATCTTCACAAAATATATAAGAACTTTCTATGACACTTTATTACGAATCTTCATAAAAACAAGAAGATGCACGTAATAATACACAAACTTCTCGTATTTTTTTTTTGTGATACTGATTGTGTCACAAATTACATAAAGTTGGATAAATCAAGCTCACAAACCACAGGTACATTCAATTTTGTCAAAAAAAAAACGAATGTATTAAAACATATTTTAATTAATTATATTATTTAATCAATTAATTTCAAAATATTATTAATAAATTAGATATAGCTGAATAAATTTATATAATTAAATATTAAATTTATAAATTAAATATTGTTAAATAAACATTTTATCAAAATAAAATAAAAATTCAAATTTTAATTTTATTACTTATTTATAATAGATTCTTTGACTTAATTTTTAATAATCATAAAATAAATTTTTATCAAAATAATGAAACCATACCTGTTATTTTTTATAAATATGAAAAAAACCTACCTATAACCATATTCTCGTAGAAGAATTCCTAAGATAGGTGGTAGAAATATTGAACCTAATGCACTGCCAGATATACAAAGTCCATTTGCAAGTCCACGTAATCTTACAAAGTATGAAGTTACTATATATACAGTTGGAGGAAAAGCTAAGCCTGCTCCTGTTCCTACCAGAACACCATAACTAAAAAATTAAACAAATAATAAAATTACACATGAATATTAAAAAATAAATATTATATATTGTATATGTATTTTTATTTATTAAGAGTATATTAAGTTACCTAATACACAAGAAGGCTACAGAATTTGCAAAATAACTTAACATCATTCCTGCAGCAGCAAATGTTCCACCTAATAAAGTTACTGTTCGATAAGAATATTTAACTGATAATATACTGGAAAGTGGACCTATAAAAAAATTGTTTTTTATTTTTCATTTAAAATTTTTAAAAATATCTAGTTTTATTTTTAATGTCTTACCAAGTGAACTATAGAGAAAATAACATAAAGCTGGAATCCAAGCAGCTGCAGCAGGTGATGCATTAAAAACTTCAAGAAATTCAACAAATAAAACTCCAAAAGATTTCACTGTTCCAGGAATAAGTAGATTCACCATAACAGATGCTAACAGTATAAGCCATCCCCATCCTCCATCTGGTGGGACTAAATCTTCTTCAATAGTTACACATTTAACTAAAAAGATATGAGCTATTATAATAATTTTTCATTATTATTATTATTTATAAATATATATTATATTTCATTGATTTATTAAATTTGCATTAAATATTTTAGTATATTTTATAAAAAAAATTGATCAATACTAAATAATTGTAATTTTACTAATTCAGAAAACTTTTCTTCAATATCATAAGTATTCATCAAAGTATATCATATTTTTTTTAAATTTGAAATACATTTAAAAAAGATTTTGCGAAATATTAGTGACTTTATTTTATTATATCTTTATAATTAATATTTATCATAAACATTTTAAGTTTTTATAATATTTTAAGATTATCATATAATAGAATGATAGAAAAAAATAATATAAAATGCTTAAAAAAATTATCATGGACATCTATTTATATTATGTTTTCCCTGTTTTATATTATTTTAAAATCAATGGCCATTAATTTTTTAAAAAAAGAGAGAAAAAAATTAAAATATTCTCACAATGTAAATAACTTACTTTGTTTATTGGTCCCATTGAAATTACTTTTTTTTTCATTCTCGGAGTGCTGCGATACAAGTCTATAATTTCCTTTCTTGTTTTTATTTGCACCGAATTTGATGTTGATTCCATTGTCTTGATCTTGGACTCGTTGCATTGTCATCGACCTTTTCTTTTCACACTAGCGCACGCGCGCATATACACATATATAATGTATCTTTGTAATTATACAAAGAAATGAAACTGATTCACTATGAAAAAAAAAATCTAAACCACTGTGTATACCACTATCGGCACATGAATACTAATTAAAATACCACAATATAACAAAAAAAATAGAAACTAAGAAAGTGAAAGGGAAATAATGAAGGTGGCAATACACTGGATTACACGAATAGAATATATTGTGATCTATGGTTGCATCAGCATCAATGTTCACAAACTGCAGGATCAGCAGTCGTGTCCTCTTCTTCGATTGTTTCGGACTTCATCAATTTTAATCTGATGTTGATAGTCACACCTATATCATAGCTCTTTCTATATCTTTGATAGGATGAACCTCGTGAAGCGGTCATAGACCCTAATCGTATGAACAATTTTCTTCGAAAAAGAGAAAAATATCTACGATTCAAATAATTCGACGTCACTAATAGCGATCCGCAATGCGTCGATATTGTGAATAATTTCACTGGTGTTATAACTCCACTCGTAACTTTTACTTTCGATACTTTGACAAATTGCATAGAGCACGTAAACAATGGCATGTATACGAAAATTCTTATATATGATTCACTGTCATTCTATGGAGAAAATTTCTTTCGTTTCAATTTTACACTATCGAATTTATACCAAAACAACTTGTCCGTTACAAAAACGACGAACGACTGACTGATCAGCTGTGTCGCTGTCTCACGCAGCGCAGGCTGCCACTACTTCATCCTCTCTCCCACCACATTTATATCCTCCCATTTCAATCTTTCTTTCGATGATTAGTCGATTCTTCTCCTACTCTTTTTAAATGATATACTATTTCTTTTCTTTCTGATTCATTTTTTTTACTATTCTTTTTTTCTCCTATCGAAAACTTCTTTCTTTCTTTGTTATAGATTTTTATAGATTTATTCGAGAATCAAAAATATCAAAAAATAAGAGAATGGAAAATTTACGATATGGTGTAATAGTATCATAATCAAGAATCGCGCAGAATGTATCAAATGAAGGATTTTTTATCTTTGTGATGCAAACATCGTGTGAATTTAATGTTTGTCGCGTGTGACCGCGTTCCACTTATAGTGAAATCGAGATAGGAAAAACAAGCTTAAAGCATCGATTCGAAGTTTTCGCATCCAATATTAAATCGCTATCATGAAAAATCATTTATAATTTCACCTTTTAATTAATCGCAGAAAAATAAATTTTCAAGCCATTCATTAACAAATTTACTCACCTATTCAAAAATCATTAATTGATAATATTCTACATAAAATGATGAACTAATTCATCGATGTTTTTACAATAAATAATATACATTGTAAATTTATAATATTATATTAATAAATGTATTATTTTAATTTTTTTCTAAATTAATAATTTTTTAATTTTTTTAAATAAAATTGATTTTTTTTTAAATTATTTGTCCAATACATTATAAAATTTAAAACAATGTCGAGAATGATACATTTCTCTTGTAATGGCACAATTTGATTTCGTAGAAAAGCAAGATTCTATCGTTTCAGTCATATCGCAAATTGGTAGCATTATGTGTTTGTTAGAGAAACCATTGTGCGTACATTTGATGATGATTGTTCAAAGAATTAGAACGAAATATTTATGATAACATGAACATAATATAATCTTCTCAATGAACACTAATTATACTATTCTTTGAAAAATTAAAATATTAAAAACATTAAAATACTTTTATATTAATTTTAAAAATTCATAATTTATATAAATAATATAATAATATTCTTAATTTATTATATTTCTCTATTAGTTAATTTATTTTTCAAATAAAAATAATGTTTTTATCTGCGAAAAGAACAATATCTAAATATTGATTATAAATATTGATTATATTTATAATATATATAAATATTATTGAATCAAATATATAATTTTTTTTAAATAATTTTTCTAAATAATTTATGATAAAATTTTTTAATCAATTTAGATGCTCTATTTTTTTCAAGTACATAAAGGTACGCACTTCATTTTTATCATACTTTATATACATAGAACATATTCCTGATAGTATACGTATATTGATATTTTGATATGTCCATCATAAAACGTAGATTTATATTAAATCTATAAAATTCTGATAAGCATATCGAAACATCTCGAAAATATATATATATATTATGTTTTTTATATGTATATAATTACATTACATTATATAATTATATATTTTATAATATATGTGCATATACAATGCATTATTATAAATTACAAGTGATTTTCATTATTGACTTTATTTAATATAGTTAATATAAAATCGATCGATTAATTAATAAAATAACGGAAAAAATGATAGATATTTAATTTTCAAAATTAGAAAGCAATTTCTTAATCAAAAATGTTGGGCTCCTAAATAGTTATAAGAAACTATAGGCAATGCAATTATGAATTAACGAACTAATTGTTCTTCGCGAATTAACTTGAAATGCACAATTGGCACTAACTACATATGACTCAGTTTATATTCGTTCTTATTAAGCATCAATTGGCGTTCTGATGATAGTTATAAAAGAAATGTACAAGTTACTGATCCAACTCAACTTTTTAAATTCATTTTAATTGTTTGAATCGAAATCTTATTCTAGGAAAGTATGCTATGAATGTATGTAATTCCACTATATGGATAAAGATATAGAAATGTGAGTAAATATTTAATCGGATATCACGACTATAAGAAAATCTAAATGCTTTCATATTATATTTTTTGTTCTATATTAATATTATGTATGAATGAAATTATTTTTACAGAAATATTAAAGGATATATTCAACAGGATTGAATCATTGAAAATTTTAATTAATAAATTTATTCATTGAAAAAATATGATTCGAATAATATATTTATTTTTTTTTTACATATAATATTTCATGATTGAATTTTTAATTTTGTCTATCATATATTTATATATTTATTATTTCATATATTTAAATTAAATAAGAATGAAATTGATAAAACATATCTATCCTTATCCGCTTCTTTCTTCATCGATTACGTTATTACGTTATTGATGGCGTAATAAATTCGTATAAAAACAAGTACAAATGGAAATGTTTTTCTCAACAACTTAAATTGCTATTAAAATAGTTCATTTACAATGTGCATTTGTGTCAATAAAAATGTTTATCACAATAACATGTTGCTTTATTATTTATTGTTTTATATTTTAATAAATTTTAGTTATGATCTGAAACATTTCCCATTGATTATGTCATAATTTATAACTTTTGAAATTTAAAAATTGATTATTTTAGAGCAAAACTATAAATTTAATGCAGGGATGAAATTGATATTTTATGAAATAATTCAATGAAAACTGATATGATAACTTAACTATGATAACAAATGATAACTTGATTAAAAAGTACTGATACTTAAACTTATTAATTGAAAAAAGCTTTTAATTGTTTAATTAAATATATTTATTTTCTTTTTTTGAAAAAACGAAAGAGTATATGTAAGTACATTAAATTTTATATATAATTTAATATACACTTTTTCATTCCAGTCACAACACAATTTATGAATATTATTATATGTAAATTAATGAACAAAAAACAAAAAATAAGATATATAATTCTAATATTTTTTACTATCATCTGAATATATCAGAATCATGTTTCATTTCTATTCTTACTATTATCATTATTTTTCAATTTTTGTTTCTGTTTTATATTGTAATCTGACAAAGCAGCCTTAATTGCATCTTCTGCGAGCACTACAATATATGAAAGAAAGAAAATAAATAGTGTATTTTTAATCAATATTAAATATATTCAATATTCAATATAAATAGTTAATATTGAGCAATAAATTTTTTATCAACATAAATACTTCAATTTTATATTATACGATATAAATTATTATATATTATTATTATTATTATTATTATTATTATTATTATTATTATTATTATTATATTATATTATATTTCTTAAAAAAAATCTTTATACTTATATTAAAATTTTTCTACTCATATTTCATAGCTTATGAAAAAGATATTTAAATAATGATAAATATACTTACTTGAACAATGTAACTTGACAGGTGGTAAGCACAATTCTTTAGCAATATCACCATTCTTAAGAGCGAGTGCTTCATCAATCTATAATATAAATTATAATAATTCTTTTTTTTTGTTCTATATAAAAAATTCATCTATATAAAAAATTCATGAGCATATAATATTACTTACAGTTTTTCCTTTAACCCATTCTGTAGCTAAGGAACTTGAAGCAATAGCAGAACCACAACCAAAAGTTTTAAACTTAGCATCAATAATCTTTCCTTTCTCATTAATCTTAACTTGAAGTTTCATTACATCTCCACAGGCTGGGGCACCTACGATACCTGTACCAACCTGAGAATCATTTTTATCTAAAGAACCTACATTTCTTGGATTTTCATAGTGATCTATCACCTAGAAAATAATGAAATATAATATAAAAAAAAATAACTTTCATGTTTTATTTCAAAACGATTTGTAAATATTTTCAATTAATAGTGAAATAATAACAACCTTGTTATATCATCAATAATAACCTAAAATTTTTTATAGAACTAATATGAAATATTGGCTATTATATTTGGAAAAATTTATTTTTTAAATAAAACCAATCAAGATTATAAATTAAGATCAAACTTTATGTATATATATATATATATATATATATATATATTTATAATAGATTCAATATTGATTGCTTAAAATAAATGTAATATATTTATCAAAATTATCAATATTTTAATATGAAATAGTAAATACTTACATTTGGATGATAAAATACAGCTGGGACACTTCGAGATATTAATTTCGAAGTTTTGTTAAGTCCTGAAGACAATGATTGCAATAAAGACATTGTGTTTATTTTTGATTTAACATTGAGTAACTTGAAGCAATCTCTTCGTTATGCATAACACTTCACTAAGCAATCGATATTGCCTTGAAGTATATGATTTAAATGTTGGTAATGTTCAAAAATGGTAGTCTTGCTTCAATCTGGGAATAAATAATAATATGAGAGGATTTGTTATTACATTTTTATAAAATTAAACAGATTATTCTCTTTAATTAATTTTGTTAATAATAATAATAAAGTTTATATTATACAATAAGCATTTGTAATTAGATAATTTTAATATCATTGCAATTTGTTTATATATGAAATCAATATTATATTCTGTATTAAATGAAATTTTAGAAGTGACATTTTAGAATGAATTATCCATAAACTATATATATATATATATATATTACATTATTTTCTTATTTTATAAAAAAAGTTAAAGAATATTATAATACAAAAAAGCTATTCCATAAAATATAACTATGATTTCGTAATATGTTGATAATGTTTTTAAATGAATCTATGAAAGATTTGAATTGCTAATGTGTCCAGATAGTAATTTTAATATCTGTACTGGTTGGACTCAAGAATGGATATCTTCAAAAAAATTTCAAAAAGATAAATATCTTGATATACAAGAAATAGTACGTGGACCATTTTCTTCACCAAGATTATTAAAAACTCGTCCATTTATAGTGTTTTCGTCTTGTCCACAACAAAATGAAAAAAATTATTGCAATATACGTCGAGGTATACCTGATACTTGGAAAGAATATCTAGCGTGTAAAGGTTTTTGTAATACAATAGAAAAATATATATTGCAAAAAAATTTAATATCTTCTTGTGTTAGATATTTTGCCACTGATAAAATATGGACTGATACAGGTTTACATTTTACACAAGGAATTCCTGATCCATGGAAATGTAAGTCTGTGACAACAAGCCAATGCATTAAATATCCACGAGCGCAATGTTCTCGCGCCAAAAATATTTGTTCTACTCGAATGGCAAATATATATGACGGAGACGATGAAGCAGAAATAGAACTCAGTGAACAGTTTAATAAAGATCATATTGACAATAAAAAAGATTCTCTTCAAGAAGAACGAAATAAATCAAATCATTTGCCAACTTCAAACAAAGAATTTAAAATATTAAAAAATAATACGGAACAAATTAAAAAAGAAAAAAAAAATACTAATCAATTAGTTTTAGATAAGAATTCAAAATTAGTATCTAATCAGAAAAAGCATAGAGAAAAAATAAAAATGGAAAATACTGAATTTAATAAAACTGAATTAAATAAAACTATTCTTAAACCTCAAGAAATCATATCTAACAAAAATAAAAAAAAAAATATTAAAATAAATGTTGATGAAAAACAATTTTCGTCAAAAATACATTCAAATGATTTAAAAATTAAAACAAATAATAAAAAAGAAGTTCAAACTATTCCAACAAGAGTTGCAAATGAAGCTGTGCAAACTAATACAATTCAAAAAGAAAAAACTGAGCAAGTACAAGATTCGTTTTTTGTAAATCAAGGAAACGTTAATACTGTCTGTTGCAATTGTATATTACAAAATTATATACTTTCATGTATAAAACATTTTTCTAATTTTGCAAACTTATTAAAAGACGTAAATCTATCAAATCACATATTATGTCAAAATTGCGAAAATATTTATTGCAGAAATAATTCCCAAAGATTAATTTCCGCTGTGAAAGAGCTAGAATTTTGTACTCCAGATCCAGAAAAATTTTCAAAACAGAACAAAATTTACAATTGGACAAAATTAAAACTGTGTGCTTGCATGCAAAAAGCTAAAAAACAATTCGAGAAACGAAACAGATTAGAAAAATGTATGAAAACAAACAATTCGATTATTTCTAAACAAAATCTAAAACTAATATGTCATCATTGCGATAGTCCTTACTTAAAAATTATAAAAATTAATAATGCAAATACTTATGATCGAAAAACATATTCATGTATTTGTAAAAAAACCTTGAATACATCAAAGAACGAACAAAATAAAACTAAAGATTGTACTTCACAACATTCAATTGCAAAAAGACGAAGAAATCGAGATTCCAAGAACTGTTATACGTGCAATGAAAACATAAAGCATGTTTCTAAGAATGACCTCGAATGGACGTCACATTTAATGGTTACTGAATGTGAAAAAGATAGAACAAAAAAATGTGATCATAGATTCCCGAAAAAAAATAATTACGATGATAATATTTTAAAATTAGAAATTCCAGAAATTAGAATTAATAATGAAGAAGACATTCGAAATTGTTCTCAAATATATGATAATAATATGATATATGAAAATATAATCAAAATGCAAAAAATGCAAAAAAATCTTCAATGTAATCAATTGTTTATTGATAATGAAAAAAATGAAAAAAAATATAAAAAAAAAATATTGAAAGATAAATGTTTTAATGTTATAAATACTGCGACTAATACTAATGAAGAAATTAAAGTTCAATTTTCAAAACAAATTCAATGCTCAAAATTAGACAAAACTTTATATTCTGTAACAGATAGTGGAGAATATGCAGACATATCTGATAACATATCTGGATTTTAATGTAAAAATCAAATGTCAGTGACTTCAATAAACACAATGATTATTACAATTCCAATATTGAGACAACTAAGAGAAAAAAATTTTAAATTATAATAAATTATAAATCATCGGAAAAAATCATATCATATATATAGATTTTGAATTTTAAAAATCAAAAACAGAATCAGACATAATATCGAAATAATCAATTGTGTAACAATATTTCTTCTTTCATATTCAATAAAAAGATAAATATGATGATTATGAATAATTAATTAGCACAAAAAAAATCAAATGATAAGTATTGAAATATATAATAGATAAAGTATATAATATAAAAAAATATAACAAAAAATATGTGATACTGTTTTCACAAAATAATATAATTATGTTAGTAACATATAATTGTGAAATGACTATAAATATAAAGGAAAAACTAAATTGATATATATTCTCTTAATTAATATATAAATAATTTCTAAAACAATTTTTTTGCTAACATCAATAATAAAATATTCATAAATTTTTATTAAATCTGAAAGAAATAAAACTTGTTTATATTATTTTTCATTTATATTAAAAATTATTAAATGAATATATTTATTAAAATTTACAAAATTAATTACGAATTGCAATTTAATTAATATTAAATTATGCATTAATATAATAGATGATTTAAATAAAATTTCAAAAGAATTATTTATGCATAAAATAAATATATGAAATTACCAATTATTTAATCAAACAAGATTAGAATATCATTTGACATTATAGGATAAAATAAAAAAATACTTAAAAGATACTTAATAGAATAAATATAAAAGATAAGAAAATTAATTTAGGAAATTATTGTTTATTTTTGATTTTTCATTTTATAAAAAATAATTTTTCAAACAATATATATTATATTAAATAAAAAGATTATTCCTAATTTAATTGAAAATTTATAGAGATAATGAAATTAAGTCGAAAAGAATTCTTTTGATAAAAATAATATATCTTATAAAAAAAACAATTAATTTAATTTTATTATTTTTGATTTTCATAAATACAATATAAAATAAAATTCAAATTAACTGAGAATATTCTTTCATTATTCAATTCAATGAATATAATATTTAAAAAAATATGTATTTATTGTAATGTAATAGAAATAGATTTTTAAAAATTGGCATATTTTTTTGATATTAAAATTTAAAATATTTGAAATATTTAAAAAAACATGTAATATATTTAAGATATAATAACTCTTAAAATAACATCAAGAAATTTTAACCTAATTTTAGCTATAAGATATATAATGTTAATTATTAATTATCTTCACCAGTAATAATGTTTTAAATTAGACAATCAACTTACTTGAAAAATCAAAAAATTAGAATTGAAATTCTTTTAAGAATGATAAGATATATTTAAGATATTTATTAGAAAGATTACAATCTAAGACAATTTAAACTAAATTTTTTCTTAATATATACATAGATATAAAAATATATTGATTTACTTGCAATGCTAAAAAATAAACTTTCATCTGATGTTAAATGTTAATGAATTAAATTATTTGTTGATTGTAATTATTAAATATATATTTATTATAATTTTCAATGTTTATCATTTCATTTATTAGAAAATACAATAACATTTATATTTGAAAAATGAAGAAAAACTATAATTAAATAGAAGACTATAGTTTATAAAATCATAAATTATCATTTATTATTAATATTACAAACCTTATATGTAATACTTAATTAAAATAAAAACACAAAACATTTTCACAAAACTGAATTACACGATTGGTCCATTCTTTTAATTAACTTTTACTGCCATCTATCAATGAGATTACGAAATATTTTATATTGTATTTCTTTTATATATCACGGCTGTCATTACTTATTAGCGTAATGCTAAGAGCAACAAAAATATATTTAATGTTCTAGTGAATGCTCTTAAAATGCATCCTTATCGATATAAAAGTTATTTTTGTGCTGTGATGTCATTATTTGACAATATACTTTAACGTTATAAATTCCTAGTCATATTTAAATTGTAAATAACCTAATCTTAATTAAATATTTTTTCGTAATATGGCAAAGACTAAAACAATTAGTAAAGGTTGCCCTAAATGTGAACAACAGGTAATTATATTATGATTATTTATATTTATATGATATATTTTATATTAATTTTATTTTTAATATTTTATAGCTGTATTTAATTATATTAATTGCATTAAATTTTTTTGAATGAGTTTGGAAAAATTCAACAAAGAGAGAATAAAGTAATATTTTGTAAATCATAAATTTTACTGTAATATATATATTATCTTTAAAATTAAATATAATTGATTAATTTATGATTTCTTTAAATGTAAGCTTTGAATAATTATATTAATTTTTAATAATAAATATATACAAGAAACTAGTAGATCTCTATTTAGAATATACATAAATTATATATATTAATTATAATTATATATATTAATAATTAATAAATTATATTATACAATTCATAATATATTTTTATATTTTATTATAGTTATTATTTTATATTTTTTTTATATTAATTACATTTATTTATCAAGGTCCCTGTAGCTTGCAAAGCATGTCCATGTGGACATTCATTTTTCAATGCAAGACGAAATTCAATAAAAAGTCCTCCTAGTCCTGATAATGGAGTAATGAAAACAAGACGAACCAATCGAATCAAACGTGAAAAACCAAATTATTATGATGCCTTAGAATATGATAAACAGTCAAAAAAAAGTGCTAAAGTAAGATATTATTTATTTAATTATATAACTATATATTAAAATGATTATACAAAACTTTAATTATCATAGATTAGAAAAGCAACAGATGCTGCTAGTGATATAGATTGCAGACAATTAAATAAAAAAAAGAAACGAAAGGGAAAAGGTAAAGGAAAGAGTGGAAGTAATAATGGGATAGGAGATGATGATGATGAAATGGAAGGAATTAATAGTTTATCACCAGAAAAACAGCTTACATGTTCTTTAATATTACAAGAATTAAATAACAAAATGAGAGTTGTGGCTTGGAAACCAACATAATTTTTCTTCATTGTGACATATTTCTTAATCTAAGAAATACTAGTATCCAGTTTTAGTAAAACATAATCATTTTATATAGATATTGAATTGTATTTGAAATACTATCTATTATGCAATCTAAAAGATTAAGATAGTATTATATAATGTTATGCAAATTGATAGCATTAATTTATATAAATTATATATAATTTTTATTAACAGAAATATATATATATGTATATAAGATATACGTAATGTATATAATATATATATATAATATATATTATAGATAGATTTATTAATAAAATTATATATAATTTGTGATAAAAGATATATATTTTTTTTTATAGCCATTTTGAGATTTTTAAAGTTTTTTGAGTATTGATTTGAATGTTGAATTATCTTCCAAAGTAGAAAAAATAATATTATATTAATGAAAAGAATACAATTTTTATTAAAGATCACTGTGTTTAATTACATCTGTTTGTATGAAAAATATGTATTTCCTACTAAGATTATTTCTTTCATCGCAGGATCTGCCGCAATTCTTCATTCTCTACAAATAATCATAATGTAACATGTAAATATAATGTACATAGTGTTAATGTGATATATAAGACAAATTACAAATATAAATCAATTTTTTTTAAAATAATTCTTTATATTGTGTATATATGTATATGTATAAGAATGTTTGTTCTTCGTTTTTACTTTGAATATAAATGAAAATGTCATTTACCAATAAAATAAGAGAGATATGCATTTATAAAAACTTACAAAAATTACCCTTACCTGCAGCAAACGAGGTATTTTATGTAAACGTTTCGAATACACTGAACCAATTAATACATCATAGTGGAATAATTGTAGCGACAAATGTGGTGATTTATTAGATTTCTATTACACATTCAATCACATTCGCAAAATATCTTTATTTTTTTGCAATCGCTTCTCCTTGACAGTTATTGTTCTTGACATTATTAACAGTCATCTTCGATGAATTCGATACTTCGTTAAAAATCAGAAGTAGAGGTAGACCTCCCATAACCATGCATGTGCCCATGCATAGAAAACATACGGAGTAACTTCCGGTTACATCGCGTAGGTATCCTGAAATTGAATATTTGAATATTAATATTATTATCGCTGTTTACATTTTAAATAATTAAAACAATATTTTGTAAATTAATATCGAATAAGTATTTTTATCTTTATTATATTTAATTGTAATCAATATTTACTATATTTTAAATTTATTATAATAAAATAATGTCGTACCTGCTAAAGGCGGAATAGAAATTGCTCCGACGCTCTGGAACATCCTAACAAGACCGTAAGTAGAAGATATTTTATCAGTTCCGTATTGGTCTGCAAGAAGGACGGGAACCAAAAGAAACCAACAGCCCAAGCATAATCCATACATGCCTACGGAACATGCCAACACATAGAAAGAATGGGCCATTGGAATTGCCAATACTGCTACACCAGCACCCACAACACTATTAAAAATAAATATAGAATATTTTTATTATATTAATAAAAAAGAAAAATACATTTTTATAATACCTTCCGATATATCCTTTCCGTCGATCAAAAAGCTTTAAATCTGAAAGCCATCCAAGTCCTAATCTTCCGCATAAATCAAGCGCGGCGGAAATAGCTACCAAGTATCCAGCTTCTGACTTTGTATAACCAGCAGCATGCACATATGCCGGAAGATAATAGAGCATATATGGACTCCCAGTTGACATCAGACTAACGGAAAAGCACATCATGATGAATTGAGGATTTTTTAATAGAGATAAATCGATATATTGTGTTATTCTCTGCATTAATGTTTTCTTTTCCTCCGGCAGTTGTGCTTCGTTTTGAGGAATTGAAGTTCGTTCTGGACATACTACCGTAATCGACGACTTTAGTGATCTTAACGATGATCTGGCTTTGTATACACACGTGGAATCGGTCGACAAATCTTCGACACTATGCAATATACTTGAACTACGTATTTTCGAGATTGGTTTCATCTGGAGACCTTCACCCATCACATCCTTCTCTTCATCGCTGTCTGTCAGTTCGACCGTCACCACACTGTTCTGATGAAATAATTCGTTCAACAGATTATGTTTTGCAGTTGAGTCGTTAGCGAATATTAAATCTAACTTTTGTTGTTTTGCTGACTCTAATTCCTTTGTATATTCAACCTTTTCCTCTTTTTCTGGTATCTTCAAATCTTCCGGCGCGTAGTTGTTCTCTAAAGGCCGATATAGAGTTGCACTTACACACACGTGCAACATGCAACCGCCAAGTAGGAGAATGGTACCGTGAAAACCAAAATTATCCACTAGAATCTTAATTAGAAGTGGAAATACAAAACTACCAGCTGCTGTACCAGATACACATATACCATTTGCTAGGGCACGATGCTTGTCGAAATATTGAGAAACGAGGATAATACCTGGTGTTGTCGAAAGACCACCACCAATTCCTAAAATTGTTATATTCATAATAAATATTATTCCAAAAATATTTATTTTCAAATGTTCGCAGTTTAAATATTATTAAAATATTAATATTATTATAAATATACATATATATATCTTTTTCTTATTCTATTGAATCTGCAGTTTGTTACGTAATCGAATGACGTAAGTTAATAGGTGTACGTATAACTAGAGAGACATAGCGATATAATAGTTAAAATAAAAATGTTTCAATAATGATTTAAATGATTTTAAGGAAAATAAAGGAATATCATCAATTATTACTTATGATATTTTATAACATTGCTATATCTTCTTAATTGATTATAGATGGAAATATATGATTAAAGAATTTAATAAAATTAATTGTTAATCTTACAAACCTGTCAAAACACCGAATGTAAAAAAGAGATGTATCAAGCTCGTGGCAAAATAACTTATTGTTAATCCTAAAGCGCAAAATAATCCACCGACGAAAACGACAGCCCGACAACTGTATTTCTGACACAACATACTCGTCACTGGAGCTGTATTTGAAGTATTCATATGTTAATTTTCAAAATATGAATGTATATCATGCTTTGTTACATATTTCAAAAATTATCTATCCTTTTAAAAAATCTTCGTTTAATAAATTTTTTATTAATCTAAATATATTTATCAATATATTACAAATATATTTCCAAAAGTTTGTAAAGATTTATTTTTATTATTTTCATATCATTGTTTATAAAAGTACAATATTCTTTTGAAATAATCATTTTATTGAAAATTATCTAATAGTAATAAATTGTGAGAAATATTAGAAAAGAATCTTAAGAATCAACTTATATCTGAGTTGAAATTTTTAAAAAATTACTTACCAAGTGCGAGACAAAGACAAGATAAAATAGCTGGTATCCAAGAAGCGACAGATGCTGAGGAATCCTTAAATGTTTCCATCACCTCAACATATAGCACTCCATAAGATTTCATAAGTCCAGTCACCCAAAACTGAACAAAAAACGCCCCGAATACGATAATCCAACCGTAACCACCATCTAATGGAACGTATGTGATATTTCTTGATTTTTTTTTCGTTTCGCTTTTTTTAGGTTTCTTCTTTTTCGTATTAGAGTTTTTAGTTGATCGAAGTTCTCGAGATTTGGCAATCAACGGCCTAGCCGTGAGACTCGATATAGTCAAGAGATTGTCGTTATCTTCGTCCTCTATCGTCTCTGGACTTTGAAGATGCGGTGGTACAACTGGCGTCGAGGTTGCTGTCGCCTGGACGGCTAAAGAGGCTGGTCTCTTAGGCGATGGCACACCTGTACTTAAATCGAAGACGGGTGCTGAATGTATAGACAAAAGGGAACCCAGTTGATTTTGTTGATTCATATTTTCGTCGATGACAGTCGTGCCGACCATCTCCTGCGACGCTGTCGTCGGTACGACAGCGTCACGTTCGACCGAATCCTGCAGGCACCATTCTCGTGGTAACGACATATTTCTGTAACTTCGTTTACGCGAGGGGGACCGTAATACATTGGAGTTATGTTACTTTTCTTCCCCTTCGTTTGCTTTAGCTGGCAAACTGTCTTCTTTTACTTATTATACTATCTTCTTCTATGTTTCTTCTTTTTTTGAAAAACGGAACTTTTGTTTCACTATTGTTCTATATTTCTATTTATGTATTCTTCACTACGTTTTCTATATTTTTCTCTATCCGTCTTATTAAATGTCAATCAAGATGCTCTATTTTTGCGTCCTTTCTCTTTGTTCAAATCTTTAAGTTTCTTGGTTGTAGTTATACACACTTTATCAGAATCGGTCCACCCGACTTAATTTTCTTGTTATCTATGCTTCCTCGATTTCCTTCCCACCATTTGCACGTTCTCCAAAGTTCTCCTGACTCGGTCTAAGGGTGCTTGGTAAATAACCGAAATGAAAAGGGTGCGCACGCAGAGGAGGTCGCCACCGAATGGAAACTTACGGGATCGATATGTGGCCACAACTGACGCACTGGCATTTCACGGTGTAATCACCACCACGTGGCTTGGAAACAATGCAGAGCCTATCGGTTTATTGTCCTGCTAGTCGACCTACTTTTCCTTTTCTTGGTTTCTAACTTGTAATTCCATTCAGCAGGCTTCCACCCTATAATTTTTACAGAATGACCTTCGATTCATCCAAATCGCGTGTTTTTTATTCTTTTGCAGCTTCAATTATTCGAACATCTTATGAAAAAGAGGTTGTCGATCGATACTAATTGTTAAAAAAATATTGATTCGAAGGAGATGTTGCCAGTTGTTATGATAGTTAAGATGATCTTCTAAATTTTGCTAACTATTTCTCCTTTTCCTTTATATCGAAGACTGAAAGAAAAAAGACTATGTTAGAACTGAATTGTTGTTCAATACAATCACATATTATTTTTTTAAATTGTTTTACATCTAATATTATCAAGAAAAAAAATTTGCATTATTTCTTATTCATTCTTTACTTTTTTAATTTAATAAAATTTTATATATATATAGATGAATAAATTATTACAATAAGAAATCAATATAAATCATAATGTAAGAAAATAAAAAAATTAAATTAAATTAAACAATTTTTATTAAATTAAAAAAATGAAATTTCAGAATATTTAAGAAGATCTACAAATATATGCAGCGAATGCTGCACTTTTATATTTATTATTAATCAAGTTCATAATAATGAATAAATTTGGAAAATTAAATGTAAATTTGAATCAAATTGATTGATTTTAAAAATAAAAAATAAATAATAAAATTAAAATAACAAAGAAAATCTATATTTAGAAAAAGATTGGAAAGAAATGGAAAGATCGATTGAAAAATGAATTAGAAAAACATCCTAATATTATAATAGTGGGGACGAAGTCTGTGCGCAGCATCCGAACGGATCAATGAATCTCCGACTTCTGTCTCTCAGATCTACTTTTGCGCTCATCGTTAACACTGGATTTGTTCATCGTGTATTTAGATAAGGGCGTGAACAATTAACAAATGAATCATCAACCAATCTATATATCCCCAAATATTACGTGAACAATCAAGAACTCTGCACTGATCTGGTACGTTCAGATTTGATCTTTAACAAAATGTTTTTGAAGATAATTATTTCAAAAGAATATGTATTTAAAATTTATATTCATAAAAATAATTTTTTTCTATTATCAAATTTATTATAATATAATTAATTTATTGTAATATAATTAATTATTATATATAATAATTATATAATTAATTGTATTAACGTATATTTATAACATATATTTATAATTATATGTAATTATTAAAATGTAATATAATTTTCATGAATCATTACATACATATATAATTTTATATAGTTTTTTTTGTTTAATACTTTAATTAATAGATAAAATTCATTTCTATATTTTATTGTAGGTCAATTTTTATAATAATGAAATACGAAAGTATCGCATTATTTATTTCTTTGATTATTTTAAACAATGAAATATATAATATCATTGCGAATCAACAATTAAACAATCCCACTTTGTTTATGATTGGCGGTGTTTTCTCCAATAATAAGAGTAAAAAATGTTTCGAACAATCATTAAACGTAAGTAATATGAAAAGAAAAATCTTAAAATTTTCTTAAATTAAATCCAATAATTTAAAATATTTATTGATTGTTTCATTTCGATATTTTATTAAAATTATTTAAATCAATTTGATTAAATTTTCATAATTTTTTAATATAACTTCTTCTTTATAATCCAAAATAGTTAAGTTTAAATTCAATATGAGATTTAATTATTTTATCTAATGAAACACCAAATATAGTTACAAATCTATATAGAAAATCTATATCTATATGGAAATGGAAATTTCTAAGTATTTAATCATTATTAATTCCGCGTTTTTCCTGGTTTTCCAGGAATTAAATTTCAACTTAAACTACGTTAATAAAGGAGTGACTTATAAGCATACAATAATTGAAATGGATTCCAATCCAATTAAAACAGCTTTAAGCGTATGCAAGTCTTTGATAGAAAGACAAGTGTATGCGGTAGTGGTATCTCATCCCCTTACAGGAGATCTGTCACCAGCCGCTGTTTCTTACACAAGTGGATTTTATCACATACCCGTTATAGGTATATCTTCGAGGGACTCAGCATTCTCTGACAAAGTGAGTCAATTAGCAGATTTAATAAAGATTTCTATTCTATGAAAATCAAAAATATTTGTTAAGGAAAGTGAAAATATAAGAAAATATCATATATTGAAATTATTAAAAATTAAATAATGACATAAATAAAATTTCTTTAGAAAAAAAATATAATTAAAATTTCTATATTATATTAAAACATGTTTAATATGTAATTCGAGCATTTATGATATGTAATGTTGATTTTAATATAATTAAACATTATAAAATTTTGAAAGAAACCAAATATATATAAAGTAATATAAAAATAGATTTCGTAAAAAATTATTTTTTAACATAACATGTTTTTATCTTTTAAATTTCGATTCACCAGAATGTTCTATACAAATAAGATTACTTATAATAGTATTACTTTAGTATTATATTATCGGTATTATTGTATGTTACGTTAAATATCTATATATCATGTATGAACTATATTCAAAACTACAATGATTCTGGATAATATTCCAAATCAATAAAATCGAAAATAAATTTAATACTTATTCTTTTAGAATATTCATGTTTCATTCTTAAGGACAGTACCACCATACTCACATCAAACAGATGTTTGGGTTGAACTATTAAAACATTTCAATTATATGAAAGTGATCTTCATTCATAGTTCGGACACAGATGGCCGTGCATTACTTGGAAGATTTCAGACAACTTCTCAAAATTTGGAGGATGATATTGAAATCAAGGTTCAAGTACGTATAAAATTATCAAATTATATCCATCTAAAATAGAAATAGTTTTTAATAAAAATTTGATTTTTATGAATTATTAAATTATTTAAAAGGTAGAGTCTGTGATTGAATTCGAACCTGGTTTAGATAGCTTCACACAACAGTTAATAGAAATGAAAAACGCGCAAGCAAGAGTTTATCTTTTATATGCTTCGTAAGTATTAATTATTTCAATTTACATAATATTAATCTAGAAAGAAAGAAAAACAAAATTTATAAATTATTTAAAATAATTATAATAAATATTAATATAATTAATATTATATTGTCATATGACACAAAATAATCTTATATACCTTTATCAACAAATATATTGTTCTTTAATCTTTTCTAAATTCCTAAATTTTATTTATTAATTATTAAAAAAAAATTCGTTTATTTTTTAATAGAAAAATGGATGCAAGTGTTATCTTTCAAGACGCTGCGATGATGAACATGACCGGTGCAGGATATGTTTGGATTGTGACAGAGCAAGCCTTAGATGCGTCGAATGCACCGGAAGGTCTTCTTGGCTTGAAATTAATTAATGCGGAGAATGAGACGGCTCACATCAAAGATAGCCTGTCAGTTCTTTTCTAATCATATATAGACATCCACGCATGTATATTACTGTCCATAGTTTCGTGTATTACTACTGAAAAGACCTTTTCCCAAAAAAACAGAAGAATACACGCATGGAAAGGCTTAAAATAAATTAATAGATATCTCATAATAAATTTATAAAAAACAAATAAGGAAAATGTTTTCCTTCTTTAAATTTCGTTTGATATAGATTTGTACAATTGCATGCAATGCACAAGAAACATGCATCTTGATTTCACAGCAATGTACAATTGATTTCAGATCACTGGATTACATATTCTCTTAGCACATCTTTCCAATGGATATTTCGTTCAGCAAAATGCTGAATATGCTTTGAACATATGTGTGCACAAGTAACGTTGCTCTATCCCTCTGTGTGAAACAATTTAACAATTTCAAATATATATAATTAGTAGTTAACAAACATTCGATTGGGTAATATAAAAATAGTCTCGAATGTTCATGAAAATTATTTAATTTGAAAAATTAATTATATTATTATATAATTTGAAAATTATTCAAATAAAGGAAATTTAATATTTTAAATTTTATTATTTTGAATTGGGCAAATTTTATGAATTTGATTTTTATAATTTAACACATTATATATTTTCAGGATAGTGCTTACATCTGCTTTACAAGAGATGAACAAGTCAAAATCAATCACAGAACCGCCGAAGAATTGTGGAGATTCCGGCTCGATATGGGAAACTGGCAAAAACCTGTTTGAGTATGGTTTATTTCTACTATTTTCTTTTTCAATTTTTTAATATAAATTAACTAATATTATATGATACAATTTCAATCTATTTTAGATTCATCCGCAAACAGGAATTATCAGGTCACACTGGCAAAATAGCGTTTGATGATAATGGAGATCGTATTTTTGCGGAATACGACATAATTAATATTCAGGAGAATGGTGATCAAGTCTCCGTTGGACGATATTTTTATCCAGTGAGATTAAAAAAAAATAAATATAATAAAATAATAAAAGCATAACTTTTTTTTATACTTATAATTGTTTCTTTTATGATTATTTTCTTTAGATATTAATTTATATTATTAATTATTTAAAAAATGAATAATATTTTCCTTTAAGAATTATTTGTCACAATTTTTAATATAATAAATAATGATACCTTATGATAAATTTATACATACATAATCTAATTTATAATTCAATATCTAATTTAATATTTTAAAATATTAAAATCTAAATATTTTGTGAATATATCTTTTTACTTCTTTAGTATTGATATTCAGTATCATATCGTAGAATGGTACTGAAAAAATGACATTAAGTGTCAACGAATCGAATATAACATGGCCTGGCCGATTGCAAACTAAACCTGAAGGTTTCATGATTCCTACGCATCTCAAAGTGCTTACTATTGAAGAAAAACCATTTGTTTATGTTCGTGAAATCGCATTCAGTGAATCATGTCTTCCAGAAGAGATTCTATGTCCTCATTTTAATGTCACCGATGGTGAAAGTAAGAATACTAAATATCACAATACATATTATATCTTTTTCATTATTGACATTAATTGAAATATTTTCAGCTACAAAAACATTTTGCTGCAAAGGATACTGCATGGATTTATTGAAAGAATTATCAAAGACTATTAATTTTACCTATAGTTTGGCTTTATCTCCCGATGGACAATTTGGCAACTACATAATCAAAAACAATTCAGGTGCAAATAAAATTATAATAAAATAAGTATAGAAAGAAATAAAATATAAAACATATAAGATTTCACTTTTTTTAAAAGTAAACTTTGATATGAAAAGATGATTTATATTTAATTTATGAATACCTTTTTTTAGTAGGAGGAAAAAAGGAATGGACTGGACTCATCGGAGAACTGGTGAACGAAAGAGCAGATATGATTGTTGCTCCTTTAACAATTAATCCAGAACGTGCTGAGTTCATCGAATTTAGTAAACCATTTAAATATCAAGGCATCACCATTCTTGAAAAGAAGGTATATTTTTTAATAACTAATTTCAAATTAATTATGATTAAAATTAATTTTAAATTAAAGAATAATTTAATAAATAAATCTAAATTAAACAATTTAAAAAATAATTAAAAAATTTATTATTTACTTATTATTTAACATTATATTTCATAATAATAATTATTTGAATAAATAATTAATATTATATTGATTAATAAAAAGATTATAAAATATATTACTAATATTAAAAAATATTTATCTTTAGCCATCAAGATCATCAACTTTAGTGTCGTTTTTACAACCATTTAGCAATACTCTGTGGATACTGGTAATGGTATCGGTGCACGTAGTGGCTCTAGTTTTGTACCTCCTCGACCGGTTTTCGCCTTTCGGGAGGTTCAAGCTAGCAAACACTGACGGTACCGAAGAGGATGCTCTGAATCTATCTAGCGCTGTTTGGTTCGCTTGGGGAGTTCTTCTTAATAGTGGAATTGGAGAAGGTTCGTCATTTTCTCTATAATAAAATCTATTCAGACAAAAAAAAAGAATTTATGTAATATATTCATGAAAATGATGAAAAAAATTTTTTAAAATAAAAACTTATTTATTATATTAGCCTTTTTTAATACTTATATAATTATAATTTATAATACTGATTTCTATAATATTAAATATTATAGAATATATTTATAACTATGTAATATTTTTATTAAAGCTAATTAAAGTATTATTAAAATATTGATTGTAAGCAAAAATTGAGTTGCGTAAAAATAATTTCTATAAATGAGCATGATTTTTAAAATTTTATTTAACTTTATTTATTTAATAGGTACTCCACGGAGTTTTTCTGCTCGAGTGTTGGGCATGGTATGGGCAGGTTTTGCGATGATTATCGTTGCTTCTTACACTGCCAATTTAGCTGCATTTCTTGTGTTGGAACGGCCAAAAACGAAATTAACTGGTATCAACGATGCTCGAGTAAGAATGAAATTAATAAAAGCAAAATCGATATTAATTTTTTTAAATGCTAATGCAATTGACATATCCAAATTGTTCCATGACAATATTCAATATTCAACTGTAGTGCTTTAGACATAAATCTTGACATAAATCTTTGATATTTGGAAGAAAAATATTAAAAATAATAAAAAGAAATCTACAATTTATTTTAATAACGGTGTTCATAATAAATATAATAATATTATATTGAATATATTGCATATATTTTGTGTGTATTTTTTCATTATATTTATAATATTTTTTTTATTAATATTTATAATTTTAAATTCTTTACCGAGTTATTTTTATAATATTTTATATATATATATGTACATTTATCGATTATTGCTATTATTGCTATTATTACTTTTGCTACCGTGTTAATATTGATTTTAGTCAAAGTAACAAAGATATTACATTACCTGCAAAATATCACATACATATATTTATAGCATATATTTATAGCTTAGAAATACTATGGAGAATCTTACATGTGCCACGGTAAAAGGTTCTGCTGTAGACATGTATTTCCGTCGCCAAGTCGAATTATCCAATATGTATCGTACAATGGAAGCAAACAATTACGATACTGCCGAAGAAGCTATTAGAGATATAAAAATTGGGTAAAAAAAAAAAAAAAAAAATTCTGGTTACTATAAAATATCATTAGCAATTCTAAGAGAATATAATTCTTAAGAATTATATTATGTTAGGAAACTTATGGCTTTTATCTGGGATAGTTCTCGATTAGAATTCGAAGCTGCTCAAGATTGTGAATTAGTAACTGCTGGAGAATTATTTGGTCGTTCTGGCTACGGGATTGGTTTGCAAAAAGGTTCTTTATGGGCAGATGCAGTAACTCTTGCTATTTTAGACTTCCATGAAAGTAAGAATTAATATAAATTATTACTTAAAATAATTAAAAATTTATGATACAAAAATTATCATATATTAAAGTTAATAAAAAGAAATATTAATTAATAATTGTTATTTCAATTATTATTAAATATATAATATATTTTTAGGTGGATTTATGGAGAGTCTTGACAATCATTGGATTCTCCGAAGTAATGTACAACAATGCGAACAACTTGAAAAAGCTCCCAATACTTTGGGTCTAAAAAATATGGCCGGAGTGTTTATAGTGGTTGGTGTTGGAATTATTGGTGGCATCGGACTAATTATTATCGAAGTAGCATATAAAAAACATCAGATTCGTAAGCAAAAGAAGATGGAATTAGCAAGACATGCAGCCGATAAATGGAGAGGTGCAATTGAGGTAAAGAAAGACTTGAATATACTAAATTTTTAGCAGAAACCGATTTTCTTCTGTTCGATATCTTTCGTTGTTTTTTTCTCAGAATTCTATGTTTATTAGTAAATTGCAAGCAGCCAGGACAAATTAGGGGAGCAACGCAGAAAATTCTAACAGATCTCAGTAACAAAAAAGAATACGATTATCAGACGAACATTATAGATCAAAGCACAAATATTCATCGCTTTGCAAGCTTTAATAATAATGTCAATGCAATGAGATTTAACTTTTAATGAAGATGTAAGCTACGATGAAAAAAAAAAATAATTATCGTATTCTACACCAAAATTGCTTCTTTTATGTTGTATCATATAGTTGGCTTCTTTAAACTGATAATGATATTACCTTTTTAATCTTTCCTTTCAAAAATATATACAAAAAATATATACAAAAATTGAAAGAAAATTTCTAGATTTTAATATGCTACTGCAAAAAGCTATCATTATTATCATAGAAACGCAAAATATCACTATTTATCATTAATTTTTTATAATACATTTTGCATTTTGCAATACAAATACAATAGCATTAGTTAAGGCAATGAAATGAATGCAATTGTTTAAGATAATATTTATATCTAGTTTAATTTTTTGATTTTTGATTTTTTTTGAAATGCAGAAACGGAAAACTTTGCGGGCTTCGATAGCTGCTCAACGAAGAATTCAAAGTAACGGCCTTAACGATCCTACAACCGTGAGTTTAGCAGTCGATACGGTAGCTAGATCAAACGTGACTCCACGAAGTCCTGGTCGAGCATGGCCAGGAGATAGTGATATCCGTCAACGTCCTATTCCTCGTTCAGATGATATCAGATTATCGCCAGCTGCATATACAGCAAACGTCTCACATCTCATTGTGTAAACAAACTAATTTCTATCTTAATTTATTAATTACTTGTATATCATAAAATATTAAAATATATCATTACCTGAAAAATTTGTTAGATGTGACACATATAATTGTGTTAAGAATAATAAGATTTGTTTTATACAATAATAAAAATTATTGTTTTAATATGATAATGTTTTGATGCTCAATAAATATACTTTAATTAATAACATATATAAATTATTTTAATTGATGATTTATTGAATAAGTTTTGTTAATTTCTATAATTCATAATTTCAATAATTATTGAAAAAATATTTAATAATATTTAATATAAATAATTTATTATTTATATTGTTTAAAATTTTTATCATATTTTATTATTTAAAATTTTGAACAATAAACCATAATCAAATATATATTATTATACAATTTCATAATTGTATACATATCGAATTTTTCAAATTATATGTATCTATATACAAAAATAATCATTTTAATTATTTTTATGGTTATACGATGAATTTTTCTAAAAATATATTATATTTTAAAACATTTTTACCTTACATTATTATTGTTTATTAATTATATATTTATATAATTGAAAGCATTGATATATACCCATATATCAATTTTTAAATATTTTTAAAACATTTATTTTATATAACGTATAATAGCTAGAGTCAATATATATAATATAACTTTATATAATATAACTTTCGATTAATACATCTATAAAATATCTATAATAACTATTACATACTATTAGAATATTTAATTATACATTTAATTTATTTAGCATAATTTTATATTATTATATTATTATTATTAATAAAAGATGATTATATTAAAATTTAATCAATTAAAATATAAATTTAACAAAATGTAGTTTTTAATAATATTTTATAAATGACATAGTATATGTATCTTATTTAATTTGTAAGTTTCCTCTCTATCTCCATTCTCTTATATCATAACCATAGACATAACACATGAGAATAAATTGTGTCAAGTTTCTTACCGCTGTCATTTGACGAACTTTTATTATCCATTGTATCAAATTTGTTTTTTAGGTGATATTTAAACTGTTTAATTAATTTACAGTTAAAAGGTATGGCGGATACGACAGTGGATGCTACACGTCGTTTAAATGTTAAAAAACAGACTCTGGATGACGCTTATGCAGCGCCTGCAAATTTTCTCGAAATTGATGTGATTAATCCAATCACACACGGCGTCGGCAAAAAACGATACACTGATTATGAAGTTCGCATGAGGGTGAGTGATAAATCCTTTTTATTTTAAACTTATTTTTATCTAATATTATAAATTTTGTATATTTTAGATATTTTTCTATTCTAAATATCAGTTTTTCTTTTGCCGCTTAAATGCAATAATATAAGACTATATATTCTTATCAATATATATAAACTCTTTGTATTTTTACGTAATATAATAAAATATTTAATTAATTCTTCTAATTGATTCTTATTTATTAATATAATAAGTAAATAAAAATTAATTACTTATATATATTAATATACTTATATATACTTATAATTAAATTAATTACTTATATATACATCATTTTTTGTAAAAAAAAATTAGCATTTAATATATATATAGAGTACAATATTGTTACATTTTATTAGATAATTTACAAAAGTTTACAAAAATAAAATTTAAATGTTTTTAAATATTTTCATTTCATATATAATTATGACATTAATGAAAGGAGTAATTTTATTGTAGATATTAACCAAATCTATCATGGGCAGTGTCTGCTATCTTACTTTTAATGATAATTTGGGTAGATATAAAAAAATATACTATTGAAATTATAAACTTTAGATTAATGTCTATGGATTATTTTAAAAAATTAAAGCAATAGTTCTTTATACAAAATAATTTTTGTATAATTTATTTACATTGTATTATTTATAATATTATATTTTAATATATTATAATAATTTTATATTATTTAAATTAATTTAAAATAATATTAATTTGTATACTATATATTATATTAATATTAATAATATAAATATTTTATTGTTTTAAGATAAAATTAATTATAAATTATACATTTTTATATTATATTTTAAATGCTATATAAATAAATTATGAAAAAATAAATTTTCATTTCAGACAAATCTTCCAGTTTTTAAAGTAAAAGATTCCACAGTAAGAAGAAGATATAGTGATTTTGAATGGTTAAGAACTGAATTAGAAAGAGATAGCAAGGTCAGTTAATAAAATATATTTAAAAATTAAATTAATTTTTTTAAACATGTATATTTAATATTGGCAACATTGACTCATTATGCTAAAATTTTTCTATTAAAAATACCAATATTATAAATAAATAAAAAATATTTGCTACAAATTTATAGATAGTAGTGCCTCCATTACCAGGAAAGGCTTGGAAACGTCAAATGCCATTTCGAGGAGATGATGGTATTTTTGAAGAAGATTTTATTGAAGATCGAAGAAAAGGTTTAGAAGCTTTTGTTAATAAGTAAGCATATTAAAATATTTTAATATAATATAATTAAACTAAATATAACTATTTTTTTCAATTTTAATATATAAAAAAATTGCTAAAATTAAATAAAATTTATAATATTTCAGAATAGCAGGACATCCATTAGCACAAAATGAACGATGTTTACATATGTTTCTACAAGAACCTGTAATAGACAAGAATTACGTACCTGGAAAAATACGTAATACATAAGTTACAATAATTCTTATTTCAAGTATATTTTTCTCCCCACCTTCAATATATATGTAAAGTTATATTTGATTATTTTAAATTTACAATTTATTAAGATCCCTCTATGTCTATGCAATATTTAATCGAGCTTTCTATACTGTGATGTTGGACTGAAACTTGTTTCTTAAGATCATTGTGTTTTAAAATACAATGATAAAATATTTGGAGGGATTTTATTATTGAATATCATTATCAGTCGTAGAAAAAAAGATTAATAAAATTTTTTCTTTTCATTTTTTTTTTTTTTTTTTTTTTTTTTTTTTTTTTTTTTTTTTTTTTTTTTTTTTATTTTATTTATTTAGTAATATTATAATTATATCAACTTCTATAAAATATTTATAAATTTACATTTATATATCAGTTTCAGAAATTGCAGAATAATGTTATATACAACAGTTCAATTAATATATAAATATATGAAATTTATGAATTTCAAAATATGGCTTGAAAAATAAAATATTAAGACAAAAAGTATTTATTTACAAGTTATTCAATAGAAAGTATAATAAAGATTTGATCTTTTTTAATAGCTTTATCACTGTTTTTTGTATACAAATAATATCAATAAAATAAAATAAATTAAATAATAATATTTTATTATGCTGTTTTTTTTTGAATAACTTGTAAATAGTATATAAGTTTATTTGTAAACAGAATTATTACAAATAAGTAAATAAGATAAAGTAATTTAAAAATAGAAATGAATCTCTAAAAAATTGTTTATAATTTAATATTCTTTGCATAAGAAAAACTGTTAAAAATCTAATATTTACTAAATTTAATCTTTGTTTATTAATGATAAAATATATATATAATTAAGATATTTTGAATCTCCTTGTTATGCTCCTTATTTTATTTTGAAAATAAGAATATTATTACTTATATTATTACAAGAATATTATTGCTTTATGGAATGAAACTAAAATCAATAATTCATATATTATGTTTTCATATTTTTGTAATTTACATTAAGGAGAAATAACACTTTTGAAACATTTATATTTATCAAAGGGACTATGTACAGGGCATAGATTAAACTATTTTACATTATTTTATTTAAGTTATAGTTAGTATTGCAAAAAAACATTTTAAGTATATTTCATTAATTTAATATAAATATATTTACGTGTATATACAGATGCACACATAATATTGCATACCAACAGAAATATTATATATCAATATAAATAATAAGGAACATAAGAATAATTAAGACTGTGTTTTAAATATTTATTTTTACAAGATTAATATTCAAAAAAATTTTTAATTTTAGTTTAAAAAATTTATTTAGTTTATTTTATGTGAAAATTTTCATTAAAAATTCAATATTCTTGAACTATAATATTTTTTTTTAAATTAAAAAAAGTGTCCGTAAATAATCTTAAATTATTATTTTATCTTATATTGCATTTTAAACTTATTTTATAATAATTTAATATAATATTTATTCTTTTTTTTTATAATAAAACATATAATTTTGCCTTTGATTTAATCTCAAGCTTAAAACTTTTATTTAAATAAATGCAATATTAATAATTGAGTTATATGAAACATTTTATGAGATTTTTTTGATTTAAGATTAAATTACATAATGTATATTTATAAATATACATCTTGTTTAGTTCTAATAAATTTTTTATTTTTGAAGTATGTTTCTATATATTTGCTCACACAGTCTTGTTCTGAAAAATAAAAAAAATATATTATATTAAATAATATTTTTAATTGTTAAGAAATTTAATATTTATTTACTAACCTGGAAATGTATTTTCAATAATAAGCATATCAGCTACATGCTTTGCAACTATTTTAAATAACTGTCTATCTTTAATTCTTCGTTTTTTATAGAATGGCATCAAATGTTTTACAATCCATGGTGCTATTCTTTCTTTACATGCAGTTAAATGTTCTTCTATACAAATTGGTGAATCTGGCATCATTTCTTCATCATCAGTTTCTCCAAATAGTTCAATAAATTTTTCTTTAACTCTACCATGTCTTCTATAATCTTTTAAAGATAATTCTGTCATTTTTGCTTTTAATTTAGATACCTGATATACACGTTCAACAAACCAAATACTGTTTATTCTACGTTTATGTTTATTTTCTATTGTTTCACTTTCAACTGGTAATAATTTATTAGTTTGTCTGGTTTTCATTTCTTTATAATAACTAAAACTGTATTTTCCTGTATTTGTATTTAATGCCTTTATATTAGTATTCTTAATAGAATTAATTTTTATATTATTTTCAGGCATATTAATAGAGCCATTCGAATTATGTGGAAGAAGAGCATTAATTTCCTTATCCATATTAGCTTTAGTAACACCTGAATGTTTTTCAATTAATGTCATAAGATCGCTACTATCGTCACTATCACAAAACATGTCTTCCATGTGTTGTAAAAGCGAATCCTGTGAATTTTCATCATCATTTTGGTTATTAGATTGATTTGGAATTTGAGAATTAGAATTATCTTTTATATAATTAAAAATATTGCTATCTTCTTTCATTGTCTCTTCATCTACTATCATTTTTTTATTTATTTCTTCATCTGATTTGATATCAAATTTATTTTGTATTTTATCATGGAAATGAGTAGAATTTACAGTAGGTGAAGTTGTATTATTGCAAATAGTTAATTGAGAAGATATATCATAATCTTCACTTTCATTATTTATATCATCTTCTTCTTTATACTTTGGTGTTTCTTTATGTAAGGATAATTCTTCACAATTAGATGTGATACATATACTTTGTATATTATCTGCCCTTTCTAATTCTGCCCATGTATTAATTGTTTGAACCCCAATGTCTACTTTAGTTGATGGGGTTTCTAAAAATATTATTAATTTTTTATAAGCTTTCTTTTCTGATGTATGTGATTTTACATCTGAAATCTATAAATCTTAATTTCAATTATTAATCAATTTATTATATTAAAATACATTAATAAATAGACTTACTAATTTTAACATATTTTGTCTATATAAAGTAGCTTCTAAAGATGATCGCACTGCAAGCAATTCCATTTCATTTGCACATTTTTTTAATTGACTACTTGGAATATCTTCATTTTTCTCTTTATAGCAAAGAATATAATTAGTGAGTAAACATTTATGAAGATATGAAAAATATACAGCACGAACCTGTAATAAAAATTAAAATATTAAATATTTTAACATTTTATAAATATATCGATATTTAATTAATTATAAATTATAAAAACCACTAAAATTAAATGTTTAAAAATAACTAAATATTTAGATTTTAATATTTTGAAATATTTATTATATTTTATACAAGAAACATGCCGTAGTAGTTAATCGAAGAAATTCATCATTTAGATCAGTAGGAATGTGAAATTTATTCGCCGAAAGTGAAGGTATTGATATTGATAGAAGATCGTTAATATCCTCGAGACTTGTATTGTCATCATCAGTATCTTCTATATCAAATTTTTCTTGTCCTTGTTTCAACGTGAATGGTAAAGATGTATCAATTTGATTTATCGTTGTCATATTCAATAGTCTGTAAAAATTTTATAGAATTATTTCAAATTTTTCACGGACATTTCATATATTTCGTAAATATTCACCATGCAATAATATCTTGTTCAACATTCTTATGAATCAAACATCCGTTTGTTACTTCGTAAAATGAATGTAGTAGCTATTAAATTTTTATATCAATATTATAATTCAAGGAAAAAAAATTCTTTTTGTTATCAAACGAAAATATTATTTATATCTACACTTATTTGACTCCACAATTGTAATTTAAGTAACTAACTTCACACATATCAAAACTATATGTACATAAAATAATTTTTATATAATTTATGACAATCATTAATAAAAAATTTAAATAACTAATAATTGTTTAAATATAAGAAAAAATTTTTATTATATTCTAGAATATTGAAAAATATTTTTAATTAGTGAATTAAATAATAATAATAAATTATTTATCTAATTACAATAATAATCACAATTTAATATATAATTGAATAATTGTTTAAATTTGAAATATATCAAAATTAAATTTAAATAAATATATCAATATTATAAAATAAGTTATTGAAAGTTTTCTTATTATACTTCTAATATAATTACATTGCATTTTTATAAATATTTTTTAAATATTTCAATATAATTATATGATAAAACTAATAATTTTCCAATTATTAAAAATTATATTAAAAAATATATTTTTATAAGAATATTAATTTATATTATAATAATAATTAATAATAATCACAATTATTAAGTTCATATAATGGTAAATTAAAATACACAAATTATTTTTTTATAATTTTTTTATATTACAAATTTTATTATTCTTTAATTTAAAAATAATATTAATGGTATAGAAAAATACAAAACACAAAATCGGAAAAATTTGTTTTAATGATCCTGATTTATATTTGTACTCTTTCAATACCAATTTTTATAAGAATGTTAGATTTATATTAATATATGATGAAATTGAAATAGTACTGAAATATTTTAATTGTCTCTAGTTTCTGGTTCTTCATCATATGCTCCCATAACTTTTTCCATTATTTCCCAAAGTTTATCTCTTGTTAAATCTTTACAGAAGACCTGAAAAAAATTACAATTTGTTTTATACTTTTAAATGATTCTTGATTTTTAAATTTAAAGTTACAAAATATTTTAATCATTACATTAAACCAAGGTTGCTGATCACATTCGTCCATTAATGGCACTACTACACCATAAATTTGTAGTGACAAATTAATACAAGCAATTGCTATTAAATTTGGTGGATAATCAAGTATAGCTGGAGAATGATGAAAATCTTGTAGAAGTGCCATACTGGTTTTTGCAACTGGATATTTAGACCACTCTTCTTCTCCAAACCATGCTTGCAAAGACCGTAAATAATGTAACATGTACTAAAATTAATATTGATTAATAATAATATTTATATAATAATATTTATATAATAATATTTATATAATAATATAATATTTATATAATATAATAATGTATGATTAATATTTACTTTATGTGGATGTATTGGAGTTACTTGAAATTTGAGCATACGCATGATTAAAAGTTCTGCTTGAACTATTGCATCTCTCATACTCCAATATTGATCTCCCAATTCTAAGGGTTGTGATCCTCTATGTAATGTGCTATAAGATACATTCATTACATCTCTTATTTTTAAATTATCATCTTTCACTTTTCCAGCTAAATAAAGGCATGTTGCAGCAATTAACTAAAAGACATATACATGTATATAAATATTAATTATAAAAAATATATATTAGATATTTTAATTAATATTATAAATGTGTAATTTACATAATTATCATAACCTCCTGGAACAGCTTCTTTTATAAATCTATGATATAATGTTGCAGCTGTAGCAATAGTCAATGGATGAGCTTCTAATTTTAAACCTATAATTTTACAAAACTTAAAATTACTTTTCATAAATATAATCTTTTTGAAACACAAAATTTTTAATCATTATTTTTAAAACCTACCACATTCAAATATAAATCTTGAAATTGTGAAACTATCACTACTTTTTGTATAATCAATTGTAATACTTTTCTGCAAAGTATTCCTCTTCTCTCGTTGCATAGCTAATACATCAATAACATCTTTCATTTTGGAACTATACAAAATTTGAAAAAAAAATTTATTTTAAACAATATATTTTTATTAATTAATCTATTACAGATATATTATTAATTATAATTAAATATGAAAGATATATATAAAATTATTAAAAATACTATAAAAAACTAATTTAAGCATAAAATTTATTTAATATATTATTGAATTTTTTAAATATAAAATAAAAATGAAATAAAATATAAGAATTGCATAGAAATTACGATTCAGCATACTTTTAATTTAAATTTAAAAAAGAAATTTATTTTAAACAATTAAATTATATATAATTACCTTAAAGTTTCAGTACTTGTAGGTTCCGTTGGATTCATTTTGATGATATTTTAATTGAATTTGTTTATAAAATAAAAATGAAAACAATTTGTTTTGTTACAGGTTATAATATTTATTTACCGTACACTGCGTATCAAAATTACCAACAGACAATTATATTCCCGCAAAAATTCCTTCTTAAAGGAATATGCTATATGATTATTCTCAGTCTTATATCTCACTTTATTATGTGATGTAATCTTCACTTTCATTTGTCAACAATCTACAATATGATAATATTATTATAAATTCATTAATTAATTTTTTTTTTAATACAATAATTCTATTTATTACTTTTTTATTTTCTACATTAGCTGATCAATATCTGGCAACTCTGATCAATATGTACTTTTTTCCATTGGAGATTTTAATACCAATATTTGAATAATTAAATATTGTATTTTTTAATGAAATTTTAATAAAATTAATTCAATGTGTATGATTAAATTTTATTTTGATATATCAAAAATTGATAATTTTTTGTTTTTCCAATAACTTTTAACGAAGAATCTAAAAATATTAATTTTTAATTTAAAAATTCACTAGTTCAGAAATTATTCATATGTAAAATTGATTCTTTTTAAAAATATATATTACATATTGATTTCGCTCATTAGACAAATTAATATGATGTCTTAATAAAATATTAGTATAAAAATATAATTAATAATTAAATTTTAACACCATTAAATAAGTTAAATACGAATAATTTTTGACCTAGTAGATTTCTAAACTTAAAATTAATATTTTTGAATTATATTCATTAAAAACTAAAGATACAAAAAAAAATTAATAATTTTTGATGTTTTAATAAAGTTCATTGATCATAATTATTATACATATCATATACATTTGCTATCAAAGTTTTTTTTTTTAATATTCTTTTTTTATTATTGAATATGTTTAATATTAATGCAATTGTATGTAAATATTCTATATAATTTTCATTCTGTGTTGATTTTAAAGTATTTTGATTCTTGACTTTTATCATTTATATATAAATATGCCTTTAAAAGGTATAAAAGTATTAGAATTAGCTGGAATTGCTCCAGGTCCTTTTTGTGGAATGATATTAAATGAATTTGGTGCATCTATAATTAAAGTAGATAAGGTATTATTAATATATGATTTTTTTTCAATTGAAATAAGTTAACATTTGTTTTTTGTAGATTGATGGATTTTATAATACCATTGATGTTCTAAGTCATGGAAAAAGATCAATTGCATTAAATTTAAAAACTTCTCAGGGTCTTGATATATTTAAAAAATTGAGCAATCAAAGTGATGTGATTATAGATCCTTATAGAGCTGGTAGTATTTTTTAACAAATATTATTATTATGTAAATATAATAAATCATAATATAATAAAATTGTTCAAGGAGTAATGGAAAAATTAAAACTTGGGCCAAAAGAACTTATGGAAACAAATAAGAGATTGATATATGCTAGATTAACAGGATTTGGTCAAAATGGACCTTATGCTAATATGGCTGGACATGATATTAACTTTTTAGGTTTATCTGGTAATTTAGTAATAACATATATATTATTATGTACTTATATATATTTAGTTATTTTATTTCAACAAATATTTAATATTATAAGAATTTTAAAGTATTTTTAATAATATTCAGGTTTATTATCATTATTTGGACGATATAATCAAAAACCAACACCACCAGCTAATCTAACTGATTTTACTGGTGCATTGATTTGTGTTTTTGGTATAATGCTAGCCTTATTTGAACGTAATAAAAGTAACATTGGTCAAATAATTGATGCATCAATGGTAGATGGATCAGCATACATAGGTAGTTGGATGTATAGATCTCAAAATATATTTGGTTTATGGGGAAATCCCCGTGGTAAAAATATGTAAGAATTTATAAACTAAATCACTACTTATTTTATTCTCTATAGTTTTATAAAAATAGATAATTAAATAATTTTTTATAAATATAGATTAGATTCTGGAGCACATTTTTATGATACATATGAAACAAAAGATAAACAATACATATGTGTTGGAGCAATTGAATCTAAATTTTATAAGATATTTTTAGAAAAACTTGGTATTTCTTCTGATGAAATACCACAATTTGATAAATTTGAAAAAAATCGTGAAAAATTAGAAAAAATATTCAAACAAAAAACTCAAGCAGAATGGTGTGACATATTTGATGGCACAGATTCTTGTGTAACACCAGTTTTAAATTTAAAAAATGTTGCATTACATGCACATAATAAAGAAAGAAATACATTTAAGATTGAAGATGATGGTTTAGTCACTCCAAATCCTGCTCCTCGTTTATCTCGTACACCTGGTATATCCAAAAAATATCAAAAAATTCCTGAATTAGGTGAGCATACTATAGAAATTCTTAGTGAATTAAATTTTAAACATGAAGAAATTACTAATTTTATAGCAAATGGAATTGTTAATCAAAAAATAAAACGTTCTTCACTTTAATGTATTTGATTTCTATTGAAATTTATATATCTTTATTAAATATAAAATTATAAAATTATATAAAGACATATCTATACTACATATGATAGATAATCATTTATAAATGATCCAATAAATAATGAGAATAGAAAGTATATATTTTTTATATGATATTATCTATGATTTATATATATAATTATGTAACATTGTTAAAAGATATATACATGTGAACTATTTATAGATAATGTCTATTAGTATAGTCATTAGTATAGTCATATAATCAAGTCCTAATATGATTGTATGCATAAAAAATATTCTTTTGTTTTATTACTGTATAAAAATATTTTATATTTTTGTATTTCATTACAAATATAAGTATATATTTTTTAAATTATTGTTTTTGTATATTATAATATATTATAATATATATATAATATATTTTGTATATTATAAAATTATAAAAAAACAGCAAATTATTGTTTTTAAATTTATTTCTCATATTTCTTTTTTGTTTAATCACATATTTACCATGATTATTGGATTTTTAAAAAATCATAAATTATTTATTTGTTTATTATAATTTCTGAAACATTTTTTATAATATAAACAATTGCTACATCATCTGGTTTCATTACATAAGCAATATGATCAACATAATGTACTATCAAAAATAAATTTCGGTTTTTTTTAGATATTTAATCCAATGCTCGAGAACTTAACTGATATTTAAAATTATCTAGCCTCTTTAATCTACTATAGTACCCGAATCTATATAATATTTAATTCATCTTCTATCTTTTGTTCGATTTATTTCTATGATATAGATTTTATTAAATTTTAAATTTTTATTTAAG
This sequence comes from Apis laboriosa, assembly GCF_014066325.1. Taxonomy (NCBI): domain Eukaryota; kingdom Metazoa; phylum Arthropoda; class Insecta; order Hymenoptera; family Apidae; genus Apis; species Apis laboriosa. The sequence goes on from NW_025222299.1 coordinate 802,362, forward strand.
TTTTGATATAATTTAGCTGATTTTTTAACTATTAAAGATCTGTAATTTTCTTTGGATTGCAAATCAAGAATATTTACCAAATTGTGTTCTATATTTTATCTTTATCATTAGTAATTTCATGAAGAATTATTTAATTAAATTCATTATCTATATAAGTCATTAGATCTTTCAGAATTTGTAAGACATAATATTTTTAAAAAATATACATATATAAATATATATCTTGGATATTTTATCTCTTATGTAAAATAAATATATATATTCTATATATATTCTACATATTCTATATAAATATATTCCAATATTCAGTAAACAGTTTGCATGTTTATACATTATACATAAAAGAACAATATTGACAAAATTTTTTTTATAAGAGAGAATACATATTTGTAAATAAATTATATAACTGACTGACACTAAGTGAAAAAATCTATTAAATATTTAATATTGAACTAATTTTCTTAACAATATGTCTGAATATCTTATGAATCACTTTATAATATATAAATTTTATTTACAATAAATAATTATTACAATGTCTGTTTATGTAATACATTGCTAATTAATTGCCAATTTTTTGCACTTTAAATTTTTCACATAAATTTTTTACATAAATTTTTTAAAATTAAAATTTATATAAAATATATTTTATTATTTAATGATAAATACCTACATAATAAAATTATTTATAATAATGTACTTGAAATTTAATTTAATTTATCAATTATATACTTGAAATGTAAAATTTTATTATAAATATCGAATGTTTGCTACAAACTACATCAACAAATATGAAGCATATTATTGAATTGGAGATGGTTGCACAGGCTCATCTCGACGAGAATCCTTTTTGACAGGGGGAATAGACACAGATTTTATTGACAATAAAGAACCAAACAAAACATGTTGAATAACAGGGAATTTCGCCAGAACCTAATATTTAAAATATAAAATTTTTTAAATATTTAAAAATTATATTTAAATTTATTATTAAATTAAATTTATTATTAAAATTATTAACAATAATATTTACCTCAACTCTATACATTTTAATAAGACCGCTATTTACTTTGACCCATGTAGACACTGCACTCACATTCCATAATTGATTTGAATGTTCAGCAAATGGGCCTGTTTTTACCTAAAATAATTTCAAAATTTAAAAAAAAATTAAATTATACTATATATATGCATGTATACATGCATATATACAAACCTTTGAAATGAATTCAATGCAACCAAGAAACATATATTGTTTGCTATATGTTTGAACAATATCTGATTCAACAAAATGACGAGGTTCTATACGAGGATGTCCTAAAATATTTATTTTATGTATGTTTATATATACATGTTTTAAATATATTATTATAATAAAATACAAACAAAATAATACCAATTAATTGTGCACTTCCCCATATAAAAGGAACAAATTGATAGTCATCTAGACTCCATACACCATGACTACCTGCTGGTTCCATCCGATAAGTTAATTGTAATCTACGTACTAATTCCAGATATCTTTAAAAAATATAAATAATTTTGTTTTTTTAATTTCAAGAATATATAAAATATTAATTTTTAAATTAAATAAAAAATAAATTACCTGTTAAATATTTTTATAACTACTGCAACTTTATCATCTTGTGTAAAAGCACCAATTTTGAACATACAACATAAAAACATTAAAAATGCCATTTCATGTCCTGTGCCATAATCTATACGTGTTGCATTCCCAAAGCCTTCACATAAATATTGAACTATTTCTGGAACTGCTCTATGTAATTTTTGTGGCAATACTTTTTGTAATTTTGTTATTCCATTCTGAAATATTATTAATCAAAAAATTTTGAAGATTTTCATATAAAAATATATCATATTTACCTGTTGTAATCTTTCATGCCATATTCTAAATGATTTATTTCCAAAACGTTGGGGCTGTTCAGTAGGAGGTATCTGTGTTATCCAATCATCAAATTCATTAAGCATTTTAATAACATTTCCTATTGCAGGACTTTGTGAGCATTCAACATCTAAAGCTTTTCCTTGAACTGATTCATTCAAAGCCAATATAAATCCCAAATATTCCTATAAAAACATTCTTATATTTTTTCATGTATTTGAAGATATTTAAAAATATTTTATGATTTTATGATTTAAAAAAAAGTAATAAAAATTCTTACAAAATATGCTTCGGATTTTTCCCACATTTTCATATGAGCCGGTGTTTTAATCGATTTTTGTGGAACAACAAATTCATGATCATCAGCTAAAATTTAATAAAAAATAATTATTTGAATTTATTAATTGCAATTTTGTAAAATACATACGAGATATAGGTAACTTTGACGTTGACATCGTATTTATCGTAGAACTTGACTATCATATATTGAAAATAAATTCGGACTATGAAAAAAAAGAGAGATATATACTTAAATTATATATATATATATATATAAAATATTATAAAACATTTGAATTATGTACAAATACCAGTGTTAAAAAGCTAAGTTGTTTTAAATATTAACACAGTTTTATTCGGAAACATACAAATTTAACTTAAATTGTTAAAATTGTGTAAGAAATATGTTTAAAAATGTTTTTAAAAAATTGATTTCTTATTATATCAAAATTTCATAAAGGAAAAATTAAAATACAAAAATATATCATTTATGAGCATTAAAATTAAATTTTAAAGATAGATCATATACTGCCTTATATACAAATTTATTACTAAAAGTAAAACCAATCATATTATGTTCAAAAGTTACTGGAAATATAACTATCAAGAAGTTACTGGAAATATAATGATTGAGAATGAAATTTTTCCTAGATAATAAAATAGTATCATTCAAATTAAATCGAAACGTTTAAACAACAATTGTATAAAATAAGTTATTAAGTTAATTTAAATTAATAAAAATAGAAGAAAATGAAAAAGTTATATATTGTTATGTATTTTATAAAATATTATAAATATTAACTATACAAGATTTATAAAAGAATATATACAAAGATATATACAAAGAATATATATAAAGAAAAGTATATATATATATATATATCAGATTTATAATTATAATAAAAAAATTAAAAATATTTAATTTTTAAACATTTTTAAAATTATAGGCATGAATTATTCTCAAGAAGAAATAGAAAAAAAACGTTTATTAGCTATACAACGTAAAAAACAAGCTCAATTAAAAAACAGTTCATTTAATTCTACAAATATAGGAAATAATATTTCTTCTAATGATAATATTTTAATTAATGAAAATAAACTAAATAATAGTACAAAAGTTTTGAGACATGGTCAATCAAAATATATTAATTTCAAAACAAAATTTGAAAATAATTCTGATAAAAATAATGCAAAATTCAATAAACAAAAAGAACGTTTTAATCCTATATCAACCCAAAATTTTTTTGGTCAAAAATCTTCTATTACAGGAAAATGTTATATGATAAGTGATACAAGATTTATATTAGAAATTTCATCATATTTTCCTCCACTTATTGAAACATTAAAAACAATTTCAAGCAGATCATATGGTAATATAAAATATATATTTAATATAATTTTATTAGTTAATAATTTAAGATTTAAAATAAAATATATATATATATTATATAAATAATAATATTTATAAAATATTATTATAAAATGTATATTTTAGATATGAAAACTAAAAATTGGAGTTTTCATTTGAAAGATTATGAAGCACTAATGGAAAAAATTATTAATTTCAAATCTGATGTACAAATCATAGGATTACCAAAAATAGTTCTTCAGGTACATTGAAATATATGTTATATAATATATATATAGATTTATATATTTTAAATATTTTTTTAGATATTCAGAAAAAATGATACTTCAATAAATACAATTGAAAATATTGATTTATCAGATATTGATCCTAAATTATTAGAAAATATAATGCCATTTCAACGAGAAGGAATATGGTATATGATCTATGTATTTTTAATTAACAAATTTTTTAAACCAAATAATATTAAATTTGTTATTTTTAGTTATGGAATATCTAAAGGAGGTCGTTGTATGATTGCTGATGATATGGGTTTAGGAAAGACTATTCAAGCATTAGGCATTGCACATTATTTCAGGAAAAATTGGCCTCTTCTTATAATTGTACCTTCTTCAATGAGGTTTGATAATAAAAAATACTATATACAAAAAAAAATATATATATATATATATTATATAAATATGTATATTTCATTATAATCATAAATTTGTTAAATATAGGTATCAGTGGGCAGAAGCAATATATACATTTTTGCCATCTGTACCTACACATTATATTTATCAATTTGCAAATACAAAAGATATTATTGATGATAGTAAAATTGTTATTACAACATATGATCTCTTAGTACGAGCTGTGGACACATTTCAATGCAAAATTTTTGGTTTTGTTATTTTGGTATGTTATAAATATGTTATATACATATATACATATAGTAACATTTTATTGAAATATAGAAATTTATATATTAGGATGAATCTCATGTCTTAAAAAGTTCAAAAACTGCAAGATTTAAGGCTGCACAGTGTATAGTTTTACAAGCACGTCATGTTATTTTGCTCTCAGGAACGCCCGTGTTATCAAGACCTATAGAATTGTATTCTCAAATAAATCTTATAATGCCAAATTTTATGGGGTAATATAATATTTCTTATATATAATTTATGCATAAATAAAAAAAAATTATATTTATATAGATATCATGAATATGGAACTCGATATTGCGCAGGAGAAAAAACTTCATTTGGATGGGATTTTACAGGATCATCAAATATGCAAGAATTGCACTTATTATTAAAACGTACTTGTATAATTCGAAGATTAAAAAATGATATTCTAAATCAATTACCAATAAAAAAAAGGTAAGAAATAATATTAATATTATAAAATTATATATAAATATATATCTTTATAATAATTATTTATTTATCAAATAAATTTTAGGGAAGTTATTTTATTAAATCCAGATTTAATAAAAGTTGGTAAAGAAATGTTAGAAATATCTAAAAAGCTAGAAAAAAAAGTTTTAAATAATTTAGAAAAACATAATACTCTTTTACAATATTATAATGAATCTAGTATTGCTAAACAAAAGGCTATATGGTAAATAATATTATTATAAGTATAATAATATATTATTTAATAAATACCTTTTTGAATCAATAATATTTATAAATGATAATAATGTTTTAGTGATTATGTTTCAAAATTATTTGTAAATAAACAAAAATGCATTATATTTGCTCATCATCATAATATTCTGAATGCTATTTGTGAAGTTGTGGAATCCATGAATATAAAGTAATTATATTGATTATATTGATTATATTGTTACTTTTATCCCAAAGATATGAATATGTAAATTTTCTTAAGTAAGAATATAGATAATAGAGAATATTATATTTAACTTTAATTTACAATGATTTAAAAATATTTTATAGTCAAATTGACATTGAAAATAAATATTGATATTTTAAATATGTTGATTTCAATGATTGTTTTTTTATTTTTAATATTTAAATTATAAACTTCCATAAATTATTAAATTGCATATTTATATCTTTAGTATAAAGGGCATGATATATACTATTACAGAAAGATAAAATTTTTATTTATTCGCAAAATTCGCAAAATATATGTTTTAGATTCATTAGAATTGATGGGAAAATGAATTCTGAACGTAGAAAATATGAAATTGATAAATTTCAAAACAATGACTCTTATATTGCAGCAGTATTATCAATTACTGCAGCAAACGCTGGGATTACACTCACAGCAGCACAACTCGTAATTTTTGCAGAATTGTTTTGGAATCCTGGAGTATTTATCGCTTATATTATTTTTGAAATTATTATTATTATTATAAATTGTAATAGTTATATAAAATTAAAAATTAAATTTATTTAAAATATTTTATTATAGATTTTATGTCAAGCAGAAGATAGAGTACATAGAATTGGTCAATATAAAAATGTTATTATTCAATATTTAGTTGCGAAACATACAGCAGATGATTATTTATGGCCTTTAATTCAGAAAAAAATGAACGTATTGAACGAAGTTGGACTGGATCAAGATTTTTCTTTGAAAGATATTGATTATACTACACAAGGATTAAATTCGAAACAAAAAACTTTAAGTTTTTTCATTAATAATGAACAATATAAACACGAAGTTGATAAAAAAATAGTACAAGATAATGAAAATGCAACAAAAAATATCATATCACAAAATCAATCTTCTACTACAGAAGAATTTAAAGAATTACTTGATATGAATGAAGAAGACTTTGATTTTTGTGATTGGGACAATATGGAATGAAAAAGAATTATTATAACTTTATATCAAGTGTATGAATTTGTATTTAAGTAATAAAAATATTTATTTTTTAATATTTTTTTTAAAATTATTACTAAAGTTTTCGTAATAAAAAATATGTGTATTTCAGTAATTTTTCATAAAATTTTAATTGTAAATTTGTGAAATCAAAAATATAATATATATTATTTTATTTTTTATATTAAAGATTATAATTCTAAATAAAAATATTAAGATTAAAATAAAAATGATAAAGTTGCGTTGAAATTGATATCTCATATTTTGTCTGTAATATGGTGTCGAGTAAATATAGAAAAAGTAAATAATAAAATAAAAAAAATAAATAATAAAAAAAGGATAAAAATAAAAATAAAATAAACAATTAAATTTATTTAAAATATTTTATTATAGATTTTATATCAAACAGAAGATAGAGTACATAAAATTGGCCATCTATAAATAATGAAATATATGTAAACAAGAAAAATAAATAATGGAAAATAATGGGAGACAAGAAAAATTGACTACTAGCGCTATCTCTTTAATACCAAAAACATTTCATTCAAAGATAGGATAAGATAGAGTGAAATTAAGGATTAAGTGCCCTCTCTGAATGCATTTAGAAAGATATTTTTTGGAATAAAATGGCATTGGCTTATGCACATCTTATATGAATATAGTAATAGGTTACTTTGAATATTTACCGCACAAACGAATGCTTTCAATGCAGTGTTTTTTCTGAAACTTATGTTTGTTCGTTGATTAAAGTCGTGTGTGAATCTTAATTTGTATTTATTTATAACAAATATATTTGCAATGTCCATTTTTAACGCGCAGCAGTTTTTAGGTGCATTGTATAAACGTTATATAATTTCATTGCCATCGATAAATTTATCTAGAACTCAAAAAGCAAGTATCTCTTTTTGAGGTTAGAATAAATACATTTACATTCAATAATTTTGATATTACATAATATTTAAAAAATGATATTTCATATTCTTTTTATTATATTATTCTTCATAATAATCTGAAAAATATTTGTATTATTACTTTGTAATAAAGTAATTAATAATATTTTAATATCTTGTTTCTCTTTTTATAGATTTTTATTATTTGTCTTACGGGAGGATCATTACTATTAGGAGGATTAGCACAATTTTTAAAAAGACGAAGAAGACATCCTCTCCCTTCTTCAAGAAGACCTTTAAGAGAATTAAAACAAAGATATGCTGCTGCAAAAAGTTCTAATTTTGGTAATCTAAATTAAAATATATAATTATATAAAATATAAATTTATAAATAGATATTTAATAATTGTGATTAATAAGTATAAAGTATAAATATTTTATAATATTAAAATAAAATTGCACAATTTTTCTATATGTATAGATGCATTATCACAAGCATCATGGGCAAGAAAAAGTGAGGCTAGCAGCAGAAGTCATATAAGTGATCGAGTATCACTTATATCTTCTGTTCCAGGAGGTCCAGATGGTGATGTAAGACTTACTCCACAACAATATGGAGTTCTTGGTAAGTCATTTTTATATTTAGCTCTTATAATATATTCTTCTAGTCATATTTTAAATATATTTTTATTATATATTTTTTATAATTTCTAAAAGATTTCTTAAAAATATTTAATTTTTAATATTAATATTATTCTATTATTATTATTCTATTATTCTATTATTAATATTTAAAAATAATATACAAAAAAATTATGAACCAATTTTTTTCTTTATATGAAAATTGGAAAGTAAAATAATGTAAATAATTTATTAGTTTTTAATTTTATTGAGATATTTTTTGATATACAAGAAATAGGAGTATATATAATATTATTAAAGATAAAAATAACAGAATATAGAATAGATATAATTTTTTTAACATCCAAAATTATCCTTTGCGCGCGCGCGCGCACGCACGCACGCACGCACACACGCACGCACACACACACACACACACACACACACACACACACACACACACACACACACACACACACACACACACACACAGAGAGAGAGAGAGAGAGAGAGAGAGAGAGAGAGAGAGAGAGAGAGAGAGAGAATGCATTTATATTTGTATGAGATAGAAATAACATAATAATTTATAAATGATATACCTGCATCATACATGTATTTATAAAAGTTGAGGATAGTTGTGGATATGGTTAAATGCAATTTTTTTATGTTGGAATTTTTATTAACATTTTCTCAGAGGCATACAGAAATATGAAGAAGCAACAAAAAATAAGCGATAATTTTTTTTTCAAATACACAAATATCCTATTATCTTTTGTTTCTTTCTTTTCAAGATAAAATTAATTTTATCTTGATACTATATTATTAATTTACTTTGGGCCACATCCGATGCATCATTTTATTCACAATGAGAAAATATTCTTGAGTATTAAATATCATTATTTTACTTTATCTTCTATCTATTTTTTTCTTCTGCTTCATTTAAACATATAACATTCTAAAATTTACATGACCCAATCTCGCAACAAATTATTGCTTTCTATTATAATTAACAAATTGTTTAACAGAATATGTCATATCTTTTTACATCTACATAAATCTACATAAATTTTTTACTGAATATATCACAATATTGTGATTAGGCTTACTTTGTATACATATTATTAGAAAATTGTGGACATTTTGTTTTTATTCAAATTAAATTATTTATAATAATTTTCGCGTTATTTTTTTCATTGATGCATATAATGTAATAAAATATGAATAATTCATACAATATTATTTACCGTTCTTAACTATAAATGATTAAATAAATTCGTAACAGTTATTCCTAATAAGAAGAAATATAGAAATTATGTTATATATATACAAATGTACTAAGAAAATATCGAGAATATGTAACGAATGTATGATAAATACTATTTTATTTTCCAAACTTCCAATGCAAAACCAAGTTTAAACTATTAAATGTAGTTTTTAAATAAATTCGTATTTCTCGTTTTCTTATCAAACAAATGTACTTTACAAGTTATTAACATATCTATACAAATTAAAATACTGCATTCGTTTGCCATTACAATTTCCATTAATAATTATTTTTTAGGAATCTGCAAGCCTATCACTTTACATGAGACAGATGGGTACACAAAATATTGTATTATTTTTACTGTATTCAGAAGAAATCATTTCAAATAATTATAGAAATATTAATAGCTTCTTTTTAATTCTTTAATATTATTTGAAAATTTCCATATTATTATTTATTTTCAAATAGTGTGCACTTTATTATTATTGTTATTATTATTTATTATTATTATTGTTATTATTATTATTATTATTATTATTATTATTATTATTATTATTATTATTATTATTACGTAGCAAATCCTACTATTTTTTTTTTTGTTTTATCTAAGGGTCTTTCAAAGCTTTACATCAGTCGATTAAATAATATTAAAATAGCGTTGGAAAAATACCACGTACCCATCCACCTGAACTCTACATATTCTTATTTGTTACACCTTTATAAATCTTACAATTTTCTAAAATTATACTGCACTTTCAAAAATATATAACTGCATTAATTCGCGAATCTTTGTTTCTCCACATTCTTATTCTCTTTCATTATTCTTCAATTTCCATTCGTTTACTCATTAAAAGCTTCCTTTAGAAGCTATACACATTCTTATATACATATATAGTTGTCCGAAATAATACCTGTGGTAATTGTAAACTCTTTTTGAATACGTCTCTCTCAAAAAAAGGATATCATTCTTTTCTTTTTTATTCTTTTTTCCATTCAAAGCTTTTCTTCAAAATTTTTCCCAGAGAAGATTCTAGAATGTACACTTTGCGAAGGCATAAAATAGTTTAACTGGAAAATCGATTCACAGCAAGATTAGTTTAAAGACGGAATGTCATTAGTTTACATTCATCAGTTAATTCAACAATATAGAGGTAAATGTTAACGATCCATAATTGTTAACATATCCATATATATGTTGGCTGCGATCGCTTGTACTTAACATTCGTCATGAGACTAGCTCATCGTTAAGATATTCTTCGCTATCCTAAATGTGTATATATATATATATATATATATATATATATAAAATATGAAGTATTTTTTATTCATCTTTGAAAGGCAAGCACTATGTCAGCTCTGACATGGCATTCTGACTGATCAGCAATTTATAACGAAGGAGCTTTTTTATTTCATATCCACACTTGCTATATGTACGAAATTACAGCAATATTTCGGTGTGATTTGTTCTTCTATTTTTTTCTTTTTTATTCCTTTTTTTTTTCCTTTTTTTTTTTTGGTGTATTTTCTTTTGTAATCTCTGGACAATGTTTTTCTCTACGAATATATTACTATTGCAACTTAGGTAATTAGAATATTTTTAAAGTTGTAATTATTTCACGTAATTCTATGGACGATAATTATTAACGAAATTATAAACATCTCTAAATTTATTCTAAATAGAAATGTTCCAGAGTGCGTCGTTTCTACTTTATTTTTCAATGACAACGGTCCACCATCGTCGCTTTGCATGTTAGATATATCCGATTTTTTTGGCGGTATGATCATGTTCTCATCGTGATCTTCGTTATCATCTATGTTATGATCACGATGAATATCTTTGCTCATGTTTTGAGAAATTGTGGTAGTAGTAGTAGTAGTGCTCGGTTCCGTTGTTGGTGGTGCGGTAGTTGTAGGAACTAAACTGTAATTTCCAAGGAAATAGATAGATCCAAATTCGGGTTTTACATCAAATATTGTTTGTTCGCTGCGAATACCGCTTATTACACGAGATTTGGTCTCTCCATCTTCGTAATGCGAAATTAAGGCTCCAGAATAGGGTACTTCCATATCGATACAATAACCTTTTAGAGTAACGTTTATTCCTGTACCGGGTTCGAGGATTATTTCCACCCTATTTTAAATAAATATTAATATATTAAATGAATATAATATAATATTATATTTATATAATGATAATAATTAGAAATATGTTCATGACATAAAGTATAATTTTTTAAATCAAATAAATTATTTAATATTATTTAAAAGCTGTTAATAATTAGTTGTATAAAAAATCTGTTATTTCTCATATACTCTTAATTGATTTATTTTAAATGATACAGAAAATACTCACGTATATGCATCAGTACGAGTACTAGTTTCCTTTGTACCCCACATTATTTGTGGCAAAGTCGTACCATTCATCAATATAATTGATGTATTTAGGCCTTTCAGAATGGCGTGACCTTGACCCCAGTACATAGAATAATTGTACGTATAAGTGAAAGCTTTCGCCATTTTTGCAGCTTCCGGTCCATTATTGACGATCGTCGCGTTATCAAATATACAGGGATTATTTGACATTTTGGTCACTCGTTTTTTAGGCCAACTTAATTTAACCATCGTCAGATTATAATAGATAGGTTCCGTTTCGACCAGAACATCACCACTCTTTGCGATTCCTTCTGTACCATCCTAATGGAAAAAAATATAATGCTTTTTTAATTATATTTTATTAAAAAAAAAATTTATATATAGTTCAATATTTTAATTTTTATTTTATACAATATTGAGATGCAATTCACGTTTTGAAATAATATTAACTTTCTAATTAAAATAACAAATTTCTTCTAATTTAAAATAAGTATCAATCAATTACGTAGCCGATAAATGATATCAGTTCATTTATCCGTTATTTACAATTAATTATTATATTAACAACTATATTTTCCTGCTCTACATCCTACATCAATCCTTTCCTATTTCACATTAAATAAATGTTTCAGTTTTAACATATTTATAAAACATATAATAAAAATATATACAAAACAACTTTTGAAACTGCTATTGCATCGAATATAAATCACTGCCACTCAAATTGCAAAGGGTTTTAATTCACCGCAAATCTTAAAACCCGGTGGCAATGCCCCGTTTTCATCCAATTCTCTGACTGAAAACCAACCCATAAACGCTTCTCAACCGCAACTACTTCACATCTGAAAAGGAACACCCTCCTCTCTTGTTTCTCGTTTCAATCCCCTCCACCACTCTCCATTAACAAATCTCGATTACGGGCATTGCAATTTCCATCATCCAAGCAAACATCCAAAAGAGGAGACTAACCCTCGCTAATCCTCAGTCTGTTTTTATTCCATGATATGAATGGCTTAAATCCCTCTACCACCTTACAAACGTGAAACGCAAGCATTGCAATCTCAACTACAAACATCCTTCTTCCTCAAGAAAAAGAGAAAGAGAAAGAGAGAGAGAGAGAACACCATGCTCCACGCTACATGAACCGCGTAGCAATTACTTACATCTTTCACGTAGCTGATACTCTCTAGAATGTTGTCGTTGGTGGCCAAGGTGCCGATATAATGGGTATATCTCGCCACCGATGTGTTCTTGGGGATTTCCGCTAGGTGTCGGGCGACGAACATCTTCTCCGTTGCTACAGCTCCCAACGGGGTGGGTTTGTATTTGTCCAAGTACTCCCAGTTGACGCGTGCTGCACTCTTCACGTTCTCGAGCAAGTCGTATTTATCGTACGATTGCACGGTACCGTGCATCGTCACGGTGCATCGTTGCTCGTTACCCCTTTGGGCACCAGCCACCCAGACAGTCGTGTGCAATACCCTGCATACGTACAGGGGTACTCTTTTTTCTGATTTGTCTGCTTGATTGTTGAACGAGTCGTCTGCGGAAAAAAAGAAAGAAAGAAAAAAAGAAAGAAAGAAAGAAAAGAAAAAAATAAATGTCGACGGATTTTTATCGGAAGAGACGAGAACGGTTGGATATTTTTATCCAGCCAAGGGGGGGGGGGGGATGAAGGAGATGAGAATTGTATATTGTCAAGATATTGTCAAGAGAGAATAATCCCGTCTGGGCCAGGTGTATAGGCGAGAAAAGTTAATTCATGGGCTCTTTTGAAGATGTTGCTTCGAGGCGATGCTTAGCGGCAATTAGTAAGAACGGGAAATTAACGCGAGCTTGTGCAACCGTGCAGGAGTGTTTCCGGATGTAAATGATATACCTTACCATTCACAAGTGGTCGGATACTTGCTTGATTTCGACTTAAGGATATATCTTAATTATGAGATTTTCATGAACGGTGATAAATATTTGTTTATAATAAAATATTATAGCTTTTAAACACAATTTCTTCGAATTTACATTTCTTTTAAATATTTCGAAAAGATTTTTTATTTTTTATTTTTTTTTTCAATTTTTACTATAAAATTTGAAGGATATTAGAAAAACAATGTTTAATTAAATAAATAAATAAATAATTAATTAAAGTTCTTAAGATTAATTCATTTATGATGATTATAATACAATATGTATAAAAAGCTAATTTATTTTAATGCATTTTATATTTCAATGCTTTTTCATAACAAAAATTAAGACTTTTTGACAAAGTTAACCATCGAAAAGATTATATTTCATCCTGTTTTCTCCTCTAATTCGACATACCTTCCACTTTTTCGATCTCGAAACCACCAATGACTATATCCTTGGAGCCATCATAATGGGTGCGGGGCAGCCAATTCAGGGTGGTCGAAGTGATCAATTGGTACTTTGACAGGATGTGCACGCTGTTGTCTGCATTCGTCAGCAATAGAAGAACACCGAATAGTCCTACAGCGAGGAAGACCCTTTGCCAAGACATCTGCAATTTTAACGTTTTAACGTCATTGTGAATGAAAAGAAAGAAAAAAAAAAAAAAGAGAGAGAAAAGAGGAAAAGAAAAGAAGTAAAAATGCCTGTGAAGAGAATAATTTTTTGTGCGAGCTATTCGCAAAATCCATATGTTCAAGAGGAAGTTCAAGAGTGTGTTCATATCTAATCCAGGAAAGGGTTGAACACGTGGTGAACGAAGGAGACGAGCTCTAATAAGATCGTTATTACGATACAGCAAGCTAATTTAGAGGTAATTTGAGATAATAAGGCTCAGCTTGCACCGTAGAAAAAAAAATATCGGCAAATTTAACATCGTGTGCGTTATTAGCTTTTTTATTAGCTGTGTATATTGTTAATGGATTGAAGCTTCATCATTTTCTTCGAGGATATTTTTAACATTGCGTGGAATTAATTTTTATTCGGGTAGTTTTAGAGATATGCAAAAGTAAAAATTATAACAATATTTAAAATGTTCTAAAAATAAGAATATTTTCTCTACTCTATTGATTTGTATAATTGATAATATTTCTGTCTTAGAGAGAAAATTAAGTAAGAGAATTTATTTAAGGGTAAAATTCTTTGAAGTTTGAGAATTGCTTTAATTTGTTCATTTTGAAAAATTTTTTTCAAAAAATCAATTATAGATAATATTTTTTTTTTTTACAAAAATAATACATTATCATTTGCCATATTTTAAGGCAATGTATATTTCTTCCTTTTTCTTATCATTATTTTTCTTTTTTAAACTGAACATAATTGTTTCCGACAAAGTGATCTATCATCATTTGCTTTTTTTTATATAATGCATGGTATTCTCAAAAATGAGCCAAGTTTCCAATTTTTAAATACAATGTTACGCAACGTTTCAACACGTTTTATAGCGACCTTAACTTTTGTAACAGTAATACCTTGCCTCTTTGCGATTATGTTTCTGCTTACAGAGCGTATCTTTAACACAGCTCGCGTATAACTGGATCTCCTACTTCGCCTCATGTGTTTTCGCTTCAGTTAATGGCAAGAAAACGAAACGAACACGCGAATATTTCTAGAGTGTCCTGTGATCGAGCCAAAATATTTTCTCATTGCCATATCGTATTCATGGTCAATTCTTTTTATTTTATCAATTTCCTGTTTTTGACTTCTTACATATTATTCATAGAGTATATTTCTTTGGAAGTTCTCAGAGTTTAAGAATTAAAACTTTATATAATTTTGTACAAAGTTAATAATATCGACAGAAATTCGAGAAAAATTCAAGAATTTACGATAAAATGTCTCGAATTCTCGAAAAGTAGAAACGATTTTAAATTCTTTGAGGAATTAAAAACATCAAACAATAGACTTTAAAAGGAAATCGAATATTTATAATAAAATTTTTAGTTGTAAAAAGATAGTAATACATACATAAATTCTTAAGAGATTCTTAGTTATTTAAATTTTTTAAATAAATTAAGAATATCCATAGAATTTAAAAAGGAAAAAGAAATTATAATTTTATAATAAAAATATTTAATTGTAAAAAAGTAGCGACAAATTAAAATTTATAGTATATTTTGCATATATATATTTTGTTGAAAAAATGAACCTTGAATATTTTTCTTCGGTCAGTGGAAATTTTACCTTCAAGCTACACTGCATGGAACGTGTTAATATATGATTTCCTGTATTTCTTAAGTTTCTTTTTATAAGGATATTTTATATTTAGCAATTTCTAGATAATATTATATAGTTAGACGATCCAAAGTTATTATTTTAATAATAGATAGATGTTGAAAAAGAAGAGATTTTTCTTGAAATCAGTCCATAATAATTTGGAGCAATTGATTTTTTATTTTTCGATAGACTCTATCTCACTATTTAAAACATCTCAGATTTAAAACATTTTCAACTTAATATTAAAATATTAAAATTTTAAAATCGATTGTCCGAATTTTTTGCGATTTTAAAATAATTTTGATCAATAATTTATTTTTTTCGAATAAATATAACAGAGAAAATTACTTTTTCTCGTTTTATAAAAGAAATTACAATTTTTGTCTGTCAAAATTTTTTATAAACTTAATCGGTCATGCTCGTCTACGCATTCGCAGTTAATGATGTAACGGAAGTCGCAGCTTTAACCATCATTAACGGAGATTCATAAAATAATATAATATCGAGTTGGAAAAAAAAAAAAAAAAAGAAAGGTTCGGTCGTAAAAATGTTAGTCTGGAAGGAAGCATGAACGCACTAGTTTCCTTTCAAGGTGTACCTGGTATATATATATCTTCAATATACATAGAAGTTACTGTAACGGTTCCGTGGCATATCCGTTTACGTGATAATACACTTATTTTATAACGCTCGTGCCCCACTGCGTACAATTCTTTGCTTTTTCATTTTAGGATCTCGCTTGACTGACTTCTAAAGTTATCTATGAACATGGGCAAGAGAGTAAACTTAACTCAACTTTTATGCGATATCTAATAGTATTTTATTGCGACCGATTTAATATGAAATGGGAAAATTCTAACATGATTATGGGGGAAGTTTAGAGAAATTTTTATCTTTTAAAGGATTTAATTAAATGTTTGATGAATAAATTGGAAGAAATTAATTTCTTTGAAAACTATTTCTTTGAGTTATTCGTCTTGGGTTATTGATCTGTTGATCCGTGACTCATATTTTTGAGTCATAGAGAACAGTTAGGTTACGTTATTTAATTTTATTAATGAGTATAACTTTTTCCTATAAAATATACGTAGAATACATTATATTATATAAATATATTATTTTTATTAAATAATTATATTAAATTTTTAATTATAGATTAAAATAAAATAAATTCGAAATTATTTTGATTTGATACTAATAATAATTAGTAGTGGATTAAAGAAATAAGAGAATTTTAAATATTTTTTTCAAACGATTTATATTCTTTAGACAAAAAAAAAAAATAAATAAGCAAGTATATATTTGAAAGACTTGGTCGATTTTTGGGATAATTCCAAATTGTAAGGAGGGCTGTTCCATAATCTAGTTTGGCGAGTAAAATAGATTAGGGTTCACAAAGAGAGGTGGATGCTCTTTGTTCCATTGCGTAAAAAGCTGAACAAAAGCGTGACGTTGTAGCTAGAGGGAACAAAAGAGCATCTGTGTTTTTCATTCCAAGTGATCCTGAATCGCGACCGGGATCAATTTCATTTAAGAAATGATGCAATTTTATGCGGCAAAGTGCTCCGCGTTTAAACACTCAATTTAAAGATCTTGCATTCACTTTGAAATAAAAAATTCAAATCGAATCTTTTGTTTTAAACGAATATTTCGAAACATTCGTTTTGAATTACAATTCGTTCAATTAATTACAAATTCGGCCCATTTAGAAAAAAATTTATACATATAATACTATATATTATGTTAAAAAGAGAAAAATTGTATTTTTCAAAATACGATATTATATCTCCATTTATATGAAGTTTATCTTATAGAAAGTTATAAGATAGTTATAACTGTATTTTTTTATAAAAATTATTGAAATTTATCCAATAATTTGTCCTGTCAGTTTCGAAAAAATTAATTTATTTGAGCAAACTATGATTACATAAATTAATTTCAAAGATGGAAATTTCCAAATACACTATCCGATAATTAAATTCTATTCCCATGATCCCTGAAATTTCATTAATTCTTTTAAATTGATCCTAGACACGTGATCCTTCGATTCATTTAATTATAAGATTTATAGATTAAAGATATATATATATATCTTTCACAAAACCTTATTTACAACTCTATCTTACTTTTCTCATTATTGATATTTTAATTATATGAAATCTCATATATCATATGAGATATCTCGTATATCTCATAACATCGACATATATCGATAGTTACAATTTTACTCCACGCTACTTGATAGATTAAAAATCGTGTGATACTGTTCTGTCCTGTTTAAAATATTCTATCTAACATTTCCCAAAATATGTTGCAACGTTTGGAGTTTCATCTTTTTACCTTTTCAAGCAAAGTTAGAAAGTTTGAAACGAAGTTTGTAAAGGAACGGCACAAAGAAAATGATAAAAGACCTATCGACTACTAAAGATGGCAGTATTTTATTTCGTATTTGTATTGATGAGCGAGATCGTAGGTAGGTAGCGTGGAATACCCTTGTGTTTACTCATAGTTTAACAAAACGTTTCCGTTCTGCCCCACGGATTCCCGCGGATGCATCGGTATTGTTGCTGCTTTCGATCGAACGATCGAAAAAGGGCTCTGACCTGGTGGAGATATCGCGTATTGTGCGTTCCTACGTGGAACGGCTAGACTCAGTGATGGTCGGTCGAGCATGTTGAACGATCAAGCAATAAAATTCCCCACCTTGCTCTCCCCAAATCGAAATGAGAATACCTATGGGCTCAAAAGAAATCGTTTTTCAAAAGAATTCATTTTTATAAATTGATCGTATTGAATTGTGATCGTTCAATCGATATTTCCTGTTTTTCCCTCCCCCAATTTTTCTGCAATCTGTCTGTTTGCAATGAGTTTTTATCAAGAAGTAATAATTTTTTTCTTTTTATTTTCAGTATTTTAATTGCTATTCAATAATTTATAAAAAAGATTGTTGGGTTTCCCTAATTAATATCAGAAATGTTGGTTTTTATTTTATTTTCTGATTATTTATATTTATACGGAAGTAATTCGATAATATTGTATTAAATTATGATTTTTTTTTTTTAAGTAATCTATTGTATATATTTATAATTCAAAAATATTCAATATTATAGCGATTCTTTCATGTTATTAACATGCTTTAATTAATGCATGCTTTCATTTTATTTCGTTATTTTATAAATTTAAAAGTTTGATTATCTATTTTTCTTTCTTTCTTTTCTTTTTAATTTGTTTTAATAATTTTTAAAAATGTATAATCTCATTAATCTTAATTCGAATTCTTAGATTTCGATACATTATGGATCAGCTGTGAGAATTTCCCGTCGTTCTATTTCCAGTTGTTCGATCAGCCGAGCGGTTTTATTGAACGACCAGTCGCTCGTGATTTAATTAGCCTCGAAAACGAGGTATCTTCTGTCGAATCTCTAGCTGCATCTCTCCATTTATATTCCAAAATGGAAGTATGTCCTACATAGATGTGATTTTATAAAACATCAACGAGATCGTTGCTAGATTATTATCGAAGTGTTCCAACAGTTCGAATAAAATGAGGAATATTTTAAAAATTAAATTCGATACTTAAATACCGTATTCTGAATTTGTACGTTCCAAATTCATCAAATATCGAATTTATTTCGAAACTAGGATCGCTAATAATGAGGAATACTAAGAATACTCGAGCAAATATTTGAAAAAAAAAAATTTATCTAAATTTTATAAGTTATAAATAAAATTTTTAACTTATCAATTCACGAATATTATTAATTGGTCAAGAAGATTTGATTATTTGAAAATACAAGAAATGATATTATATATTATACATGGTCAGATAAGCTTATAGATTATTTGGTGAAGATCTGTAAATGATATATGTATTTGAAGATCGAGAATGAGAGAAAGAGATTGAATATTTATTTTAAAATATATGTTATCTGAATATCTGATTGATTCTAAGAATGCACATGGAAATTAGTCCACACGTAGAATAGAAAAGAATTATGAAAGTAACACAGAAACAATATACATTTTTTTTTACCATTTTATGTCATATTTTATTTTCAAAAATTCCATACATAGGATATTTTATTAAAGCTAAATTATTACATTAAACAAAAAAGGGAACTTAAAATCATTTGAAAATTGCCCGGAATAATTATTTTTACATACGAAAAAATATGCAGAAAAGATTTTTTACCATAAAAAAAAAAAGAAACAAATCGAATCAAAAAATACTCTACAGACACTCGATCGTGACACTGGAGAGATACCAAATCTAGCTTATCATCGTTCGACCGAAAATAATAGGATAAAGAGGTGGTGTCTACATAGTAGGTGGTCTGTCAACAAGTTACTTTGCAACCAGTTACTTTACCGATAATGCGAAGCGCCAACCTCGATAATGTCTCGAATACAAGTTAAAGAGCTTCAATAATAACCGTTTTACCGTTTTTTTCCTCTCTCTCTCTTTCTGTTCGAAACCAAGAAAATTTATATTCACGAAACGTTATTCCATCTGCTCGTTTCACGTAAATAGCCTATTACGTGTATGCATGGAGAATTATTATCCTTTTCCCCTTTTTCTGTCGCGTAAGTCTTGTCTAGGTTGCGAGTCGTTTCACCATGAGGATCACGGTCCATTGTGGAATTCTGGTTACATCATTTTCCGGCTTCCGTGCGATTCACACCGAGGGAGAGTAAATTGCCGATTTAATCGTTGCGTTTCCTTTCGAAATCGCTTGGCACGTTCAACGATTCGGAATAACTACAGCTTCGAGGGTATAGACATAAACGAGTTGGATGAAATTGCTTTTTTTATGTAGCTAGAAACGAATATTTTAATTCATAATAGAGAAAACTTATCGTGTATTTGACGCGATAAATAGGTTAGTGGAATTAGATTATTAAAATCGAATATTAATTAGAATTTCGATAATAAGTCAATTATCAAGAGATCACCATGGATAAATTTCCATCGTTTACAGAGAAAATTATTTAATCTATCGAAACTTGACCTATTCTATTTAAAAAAAAAAAAAAACGCTTCGATCATTATTCTTTTGATCACGAAAACATGGAGCATCCTCTTTTCAACCCCTGCAAAATTCAATTTTCCCCAAAGTGACCATGAAAAACGGACATCGATTGCCATCGAAAGAGGGAGAGAGAGAGAGAGAGAGAGAGAGAGAGAGAGAGAGAGAGAGAAAGAGCAGGTTTCTCTCGTTGCGGCTTTCATCAAGATAGATTGGTTGCGACCACGCGATTCGATATCAAATACACGATACATCAAAGGGATCGAGAGCCGCGAGTCGAGAGCAAACATAATGAAACTGAAAGAGAAAGGTGAGAGAAAGAGAGGAAAGAGAAGAAAAAACTGCGTGCACCCTAGTCACGGATGACGATGATGCCTTCAAGGTGCACGATTGACAAGATTTACAGACAAGAGGGAAAGAGGCTATATGTTGTGCGCTATGTGTGCCGCATGCATTATTAACACGCCGACATCGTCCTTCGTGCAATTCGGTCGGGTTGGATTCGTATATTTCATTTGATACGACGCCGACCTACTGACCTTAACTGGTACGGAACTTTTATACATCGAGTCGGGCACATACCGGCACGTAAAGTTTATTTAATTAAGATCATCGCGCACCAGAAGGTACATAAACGTCTGAGACGACGAAAAGGAGACGCCGCAATGGGAGGATTGTGATTATTTCTGCGAGCCTGCATGAAAATTTAAGGCATTCTTCGTGATAATAGGATGGTGCGTACGTGTCGTTACGTATATTGTCTCAACTATGTGAAGAGAAGTGTATGTATTCTTATTGCAACTATTATTTTATAACAGTAACATGATTTATTATCTCAATTATTTTCGTTATTAGTGAATCGATAGAGGAATGATAATTGCATTACACATTGTGGATGGTGGTCATAATCCATAATGACTGCTCTTGAAAGAAAAAAAAGCATCGTAAACTGGAATGATAATTCAATACGTTTATATAATGTTAAAAGTATATCTCTTATTCGAGATGATTCTATTTTTAAAGAATTAATACTCGTTTGTTCAAGATCAATCGATGCAATATTATGACAACCATACATCCTTTATATAACGTTGGAACGTATAACGTAATTCGAGAATACATATCAAACTCTTTCTTTGGTTTAATAATAAAAAAAATTCGAGAGATATGGATTATATTTTTAGAGTTATCACTATGAAAATGTTTATAAACATTTAAATTAAATTCTTAACAAATTGGAATCGATTGTACAATGTTTTCTAAAAAAAATCTTAATGAGAAGTTTTTATTCCCAACTAAAATGCTGGATTACGTGATTGTACATATCAATCGATTTGTAAATGTCTTCATCTTTCAAGAAAGTTTCTTTTTCGTAATCGTATAAATTTAATTTGATTCAGTATTAAACATGCTATGCCACGATAAATACGAACTACTAATGAAACGCTTTTTCTCTGCATCTTTCTTCATCGTGCTTCATCATCAAGTGAAAACAAATATTCCATTTGAACGACTATTCAAGAGAAGTACAACCTACTACAAAGTTTTTCGTCCAATAGATGCCACTTTCTAAAGGAGTAACGAGAAGAGATACGATCTCCTGTTGGAACTATAAAAAGGTCTTTGACCTTTCTTGGCACTAAACTCCAATGAGTTTCGAGGATTTCGACAAATTTCGACCACGGAATTCAAAACGATTCCACGGTAATTCCTTAACATTTAACGTCAAATTGTATCTTATAAAATCGTTCTCTATAAAGATTGCTCTAATTAAAGAAACCTTTCTCCCGATGATACGGATTAGAGTTAGAAAAAAAAAAAAAATTAAAATCACGCGATATACCGGCGTGCATTTACGGTGAAACGTTACCGATGAAATTAGATAATTGACTTTCACGCTAAATTAGCTTTGAAATACCTTCGATCTCCTAGAGCTAGTAATTTTAGAGAAAGTCTGGCCATTCTCTGACCGTAGATTGCTCTTTCGTTCCTCATCGAATACGGTTTTCGAGGCTCGTGGGAATAGTACACTCAGAATTTATTTTAAATCTTTTACTTTGTGATGGAATCACTGTGTAATGTAAATCGTGATCGAAACGTGATAAAGACAGTTGTATTTGTCCATTGGAGATACATTGCTTATCGCCATTAGATGATCGATAATGGTAAGTGAAGAGAGAGAATGTTGCTTTAAAAAAGATTAAGAAAAATTTTTAAAAATTTATTTCTTTTCTTACGTTCTTTTTATGCAATATTTTATTCGATCGTTTAATAATTTGCAATATTTAAAATTAATTTTTAATAGAAAAATTATCGTAAGAAACGTTACAAAGTGAAGGGCCAAATGGCAAATGTTATTTGCGCTGTTCACTCTTTACAATCATTACCTACGTTAACTTGTATTCCAATTACCATTTAGTATCACGTGCCTACTTATGGCATCATTAAATTATGACACAATTTTTCATTATTATCGCGACAGCACTCTTTTCTCTCTTTTTTTTTCCATAATCAACCTATTTAACATTCATATTCATCTCACCTATCTACGAATTTTTTTAAAAATTTTAAAAACTTCAAAGAGGATTTTAAAAATGATCCGACTTCATCATCCCATTTTAAAGAGATGATAAAGCGTAGATGTTTTAAAGTGAAATCAGCTAGATGCTTTAGGACAAGGTAAATTGGCATATACCGTGAACGAACACGATTCGAACATCGAAGGTCGAGTTTTAGAGGCCGGTAAAGGTGGACACTTGAAACCTTTGGTATATCGTAAAAGGAGCGAGCATTGGTCGATTGCGCATGAAAGGGACCAGTCTCTAGGGTACACATATGCACTGATAAATAGATTATCGTCCCCTGCACCTTCGCGAAAACCGATACGATCGACGAAAGATATTCCGGAGTATTATTCGGAATGCAGTGTTATATTCTGATATTTGTACAATTCGATAACAATGTAGGTAAATAATTTAATCTGAGAAACATCGTCCAGATACGAGGATTTATCTAGAAATCGTATGAATATTCTTTGAATATTTATTTCGAAAGGAATTTTTCAATGAAATTTTCGTTTCTAAAAAAAAAAAAAAATGTAATTAACATTAATTTCGTTACATCGCTCGAAGGAATATTCACTTTGTCGATAAAAAAAAGTAAAATTATATTCTTTCAACATCTGCCTTTCAAACCTTCTGAACGCACAATCATATATCTTCATTCGTGCAACATCTGAACCAAGTCTCGCGTGTCTTGGATTACTCCAATTTCCCGGTTCCAAGTTCAAGTAAAATAATAATCAGATTGATCTCCGTCGTATTTAATTCGATTCCATGGTTGAAACGAAGTTAGCCTCGTTTTCACGCCATGGTACAGTACAACACAAAACTGGCCCGATTCGTGAAACGCATGACCGCCCCTCGAATTTATATAATCCATGCGTAGATTAAATAATTCCTTTGCGTGAGAAAATCGTTCTATCGTGTCTGATAGAAAAATTACTGAAAATTTTCCAATGTCGACCGCATTTAATGGGCTACTTATTGCAATTGCACTACTGTTGCGTTGTTTGATAACGCACTTCCTGCACCGGTATACCCAATGCGTGTATATATATATATATGTTAAATATAAGTGTTATTAATCCAGTAAATACTAGCCACATATTAATTTGACAAATATAATGATATGTATTCGCAAGCGATATAACGGTATTGCGATACTATTTCATTTTCCTTTTATATATATGTAAATGTTTTATACGTATATTACAAATTAGTTTTATAAAAAGATCGGTATAGATTATTGAAGATGTAAAAATGTGAATGAGTATAATAAATCATATTGATAAATATGAACAATTAATTTGAGTACAAATATAATGAGAAAAATTATTTTAAAATAAATTTCCCATAACTGGCTTGAACGAAGGAGTACTATGCACAGTTTTACACATTCAGAAATGGAAAAAGTAAACAAGGGTCACAGTTGGTATGTCAGGATGGTAGATAGGGCATACCCTTGCCTTGGAATACGAAATGAGAAAGGTATCGACTTTCCACAGTCGTGCTATCAGCGTTACCATGATAACACCCCCGCATGGCAATCCACGCCGGAGTGAAGAACACTTTACAATTTTGCTTCTTAGCCACGTGCATACACGCGTTGCAGTTGTAGTTATTCCACTTCTTTCGTTCTCTGTTGCCCTGGCATTGGTGTGAAGTAAAGAGTAGAGAATGAAAGAGAGAAGGAGAAAGGAAAAAAAGAAAGGAAGAAAGAAAAAGCCGCGACAAACACTTCAGACTGTGGTAATGACGAGGAAGAAGTAAATTTTACCGGCTACAAAGCAAACATCACGAGGAGACACCTCAGGTACACCCTACCGCGTCGTCACAAGTCGCCTACAATGGGACAAAGAACTTCACTGCTTGCTGATTCGTCACTGTTGTTTCCCTCAACTGGGATATATTGTGTACAGAATCCTGTTGAAGCGAGGATAATAACGATTTAATGGAGTCAAGATTGTTGACTGACTATTAAACTTTAATTAAGTTTAATTTAGTTTTTTTTTTTTTTTTCTATGAGAGGATTTAAAATTTTGGTAGAATTTAAGGAGAAAAATTTGAAATCGTTTATTTAAATTTAGATGAATGCAATTTATCTGATATTATTTGTAAAAAATATGTTTTTATTTGCAAGAATTTCATGTATGCTCGACTAAAAAATGATTCATCGTGGTTAAATTAATTTCAATTTCAGAGAAATTCAATTAAAGTTAATGATAGAAAACTATGAAAATTTTTAGTACAATTCCATTTATCTGAATCATTAGAATAAAAAAGAATTTAATTGAGTCAACATATGGCTATGATTTTTTATTCAGAGTTTACTTTCGGATAATTAAATTCAGAAGTTAATTCATAACTGAATTAATAAATCCATATTAATTAATTAATTAATTGTTTTGAAGTTTTTTATTATCTTTGTCTTCAATTATCTATATCTCTATCCTTTTCGTTTGAAATCAAGCTTTCTTTGATGATCACCATGAATCACCATGAATGACCTACGTGACACAGGAATTACATAGAATAGAATTAAATCCAATTACATGAGAACTCATAAAAATGGAGAAAAATTTTTACAACAAAGATGTAAAAACTCGCAGAAATATTATCTCTATTAATCAATTATTATCGTCCATTATTATCGACATCATAATCAAGACATCAGAAATGAATTTCAGAAAATTGACCCTGATGAGAACTTCCTGCTACTGGGCAATCGATAATACACTCAGGAGAAACGTGATTCATTGCGTGCCACGAATGCGTCAGCTTCTCCGTTTGAAATTCATGAGAGTTTGAACATTATTCGATTATTTATAAACTATAATATATAATATATAATATATAAACTATACTATTATTTCTATTACGAAATACACATAGTAAAACAAAGTTTATTTTGAGCAAACAATTATTAATCGATGATATATGCAAATTAGTTAAACGATA
The DNA here is from genome assembly GCF_014066325.1 of Apis laboriosa. Taxonomy (NCBI): domain Eukaryota; kingdom Metazoa; phylum Arthropoda; class Insecta; order Hymenoptera; family Apidae; genus Apis; species Apis laboriosa. Next base: position 828,621 of record NW_025222299.1, read on the forward strand.
TATAAACAAGCATTATAACTTGTAATACCGGTTTTTTCTGAACCTTTAATCAACGTGAATGTGATCATTCTGAATTTTTCCCCTTTTTTTTTCCTTTTATTGTGGAATTGCGTCACAGTACAAGAATATTTTATCATCGTTAACAATTGGATTCTCGACTTGTGGAACATGTAGTGAAACGCTAACAACTTAAAGGTCATCTTGCTATAGTTATTTGCTATACTGATTCCATGAAAGCTTCCTTGACCCGAAAATTCTCTTTAAACGAACTTCAATATATCCCCATTTTTATTTGTGGAATTTCTTTTATAATTCAATTCTGAATGCAAAAATTTTAAGCCATATTATTTATGAAAAATAAATATTTTCCAATACGAAATATTAAAACTGTTGAAAAGCTTAAGAGTCAGATATTAATTATTTTAAATTGAATACATCCACGCGTTTGAAACTAATAATAAGACTTGTTAGCATAATAATTTGTACATGCTATATGTATACTTATATTCAATTACCAAATCCAATTACCAAATCGATGGAACATATAATATTATCGTCTACAGTAATCATTCAAACTATAAAAAGAAGAACATTCGAAATTACCCAATCGTTATTGGGTATGATTTTATAGTTATTGCCATGTTAATGTAGCAAACTGACTGGTATGGAGTGACAGGACGATCTACATAGAGATTTCTATGTATAAAGAGAAAATAATCTTTTTCAAACGTGATTGCATCATATTAACAGATTGCAAAATAATAAAATCTGCTGTCGAAGAATCGAAATCGAGATTCTCCTTGTTTTCATATGGAATATCCTAGCGGCAAGGCTATCATAGTATCTATTTATCACTGTCAAGGGCATCTATGCAATACCGGATCGTCTCTCTGCAGTCATTGTTAAACTCATTTCCGTCGCTCGATTGCCCGTGAGTGCATTGAAAATTGAACCACCAGTTTATGACTAACAAGATCCCCTTCTCTTATCATTGTCCATGTTGATGTTACACTCGGAAGAAAATTATGTTGAAAGTAGTTATACGTAAAATCATTTATTTTTAATTATTTTTCATTCAAAAAGAAGAGTAATTCTCTCTAATAAATCACTTAATCGTAAAGATTTTCCTTGCCCCAAAAATATCTTTTGAAACTGGGCTAAGTTATTTGTAAAAGATGAATGAAAATTCCATTAAGCTAAATTAATCTTTTCATATTGTAATAAAGAGAAATTCAAACAAGTCATCATTATTATGATAAATTTTACATTTTAAACATTACTATACTTAATGAAATTATCGAAACGTATCGTGCATAAAAGAATTTGAGAATATATATTCTTTTGTGTTAGAATTTTTTATAATGAAAAAAATAGTTAGTTTCTAAGTTATATGTTCTCAATTATTTGTTATTGTATTATTATATGGAAAGTTTAAATGATTTCAAGTGATGTATCTTTTGTGTATGTCTATTCCGGAAGTGGAAAGGTGCTTTAAAGATTTCAGAACCACTTCTATATGTATATATGTTTTGGTAATTTAACTACATATGTCTTCATAAATGTGTTGATGTATTGTTTTTATTTTCTTTAAAAAAGAATCGATATAATTAATTTAAAAAATATTGTAGATCTTGAAGCTACGATTTTATTTTCTTAAAATATTCTGTACATGTATTGAATAGCAGAAGATATTTACAATATACATTGTATATTATTTAAATCTTATATATTTTTTTTTCTCTTCTATTATTCTTAATTGTTTATAATATTTCTCTTCATTTATTTAAAATCGATGATAAAATTGATGATATCTTTTTATTATGATGTGTTGAATTCATTTCATTGAATTTATCGTTCATTAGCTTTTATTTCTTCTCTCATGCAAATCCGTATGAATAATCGATTATGAACGAAGCTTCGTATTTAATTTCACAAAGTTTATTCAAACCGATTTGAAAGCAATCCTCGAGTCCTTCAGATCCAATTCAATGAATCCTCCACTTCAGTTTCGTTCCAAGAGATTGGAATCATATTCCTTGAACTCATCTAGCAAAGTTTCTAACACTTGATTTCCACGAACTTCCTTTACAATGTTACATTGTCTGTCTTCCTCTCATTAAACCAATGTGTCATCTCAAGGCAACGATCTTTCTGTCAAATTAAAGCTAATAAACTAGATTTCTGACTGTATCATACCTCATGCATATATCATCTCTTATACAATGCTGTAGAAGAATTAATATTTATCAAATTTTTTTTTTATTTTTTCTTTTTTCTTTTTTTATTTTTATAATTAAACTTTTTTTTATAATTACTTTTTATTTTAGTTCATTTTAGTATCATTATTATATATATAAGGAATTTAAATATTTATGTTGTATAAAATAAAATTAGCAAAATTAATTTAAATTAAGAAAAGTCTATTTTAATAACTATTTAAGTTAAAACATTAAGAATATCCAGAAGCCATACTATGAAAATTAAGTCACCTATCTTCACCCTACGAAATGTATATGCGAAGCTATACGAAAAAAAGAGAAACCATAATATTGTATTTTTATCCTATAAATTTTAATGAAACAAGTCAAAACAATTTTAAAAATTCATTAAATAAATGCATTAATTATTATTTTTTAACAATGATATAAACTATCAATAAAAAATAATATCAATAATAGGAAGCAAATCATTATTAACATTTATAAATATACAAAATCAAAAATATATATTTACAAGAAGACAAATCAAAACATAGTTTTTTTTTTTTTTTTTTAAATTAAGCTTAATATATAAAGACTTTATTTTATATTTTTGATTCATAGAAATCATCCCCTTCATAAAAAAATCATCCCTTTCGTCTGTGCATTACACAGTCCTATATGTTGTTCTGAATTGAGAACATCACGTTCTCTGTAAATGAAAAATCACTTCATGATACCCGGTCGATGATTCATCCCGGGTATATAACAACGTTAAGAAGAAAGCGATCGTTTAAAAACAAAACCGCTATGTTCGATTCGATTGGATACAATCAGTTGAAAGTTTCCATTCGACAATTCTATTTCTCACAATTTCGAGGATTCAAAATGGAGCGATAATCTTCAAATCGAAAAACTCGAAACAAACGGGACACGTTGCCGCTCTGAATAATAAATAATTACAATCTTCATTGCTGCATTGTAGTTATTTACACCGATCTTACACTTTCATATTGCACCACATTTCCAGGTACTTGAATTCCGACTCGTTCCATGCTCCAACCTATTCCATCGAATACGAAGCTCCCCTACACGCCCACGAGAAACGTTCTAATACCTTGATGACGTTCAATGAATTCAAACGGGTTCAACTGCGAGCTCGGCCGACGAGGGAACTCGCGTTTATTCGAGAATAGAACTTGAAGAAGAAAAAAGAGATATTGGAAGAATTCTATGAGAAAATTGTGAGAAGTCAAATTTTTTGGATTTTAACGTGTTTGAAGTGGAAGTATCTTCTCAAGTCTATTCCTCAGGAATTTTTATATAAAACGAAAATGCTAAATCTTCGAAGAATCATTTCCAATCAAATTTCACAAACAAAAAATCTTTTGAGATTTTTATAAAAGGTGAAATTTTTCTGATTCATTAAATATTTATAATTTTTTTAATTTTTGAATAATGAAAATATGATAGAAGTCTTATTTCTTTATGAAATTTTTTTTTATGAAAAACACGTTGCTTGAAAAAAAACAAAAGTTTGAAGAATTGAAAGGAGATTTGAACTTTGAATTAAGAAAAAATATATTCGAATATTTTGCATTTCTCTTTATTCTCAAAATACTTCATTGAGTTTGAACTATGAGATATAGAATTTATGGATAATTTGAAAACTTTTATATCACCATTGATATTCCATTCAGTATTTCAAACTTTGACTTGGAGAAGAATGGTTTTCGTGTTTCCGATGCGAGTAATTTCTAATTTGCCAGAAAAAAGAACATAACCTTAAATATTGGATCTCGAATTTATTGAGATATCTTAAAGATATCTGAAAGATCTTTTTAGCTGACATGGTTCGTATAATGTGACCTTCGTCGTCTATTTTATGAAAGTAAAACCTAAATGGAGTGTATGTACACCTTTTACCCTTTTTTCTGCTTCACGATTTTTCAAATATTTAATTTATAGTAGTAAGAATATTAATGATATTTTTTCTTTTTACTATCTATAAATATTATGACCAAACAATGAAATAAGACAAAACAATAATAAAATAAGATAAAACAATAAGATAAGATTAAATTTGAACATTAAAAGTGAATTTTTATTGAAAAATGTAATAATTATTAAAATAATTCTTGATATTGAATAGACAAGAAAGAATTAGATAAATAAAAATTAGATAAAAATTCTTGTAGTCTAGAAGAAAAAGAATTCGTCATACTTTAATTTTCTTAAATTTTATAAAATTGAGATCTAAATAATAAAAATAATGAAAAAAATGAATGTATAATGTAATAACAAAAATAAAGGATTAAATCTATTAAAATTTTCTTATAATAACTATAATGTTAGGAAATAGAATTCCAAGATGTAAATTGATTAAAGAAAAATCACAAATGAAATTTAAAATCAATATTTTTTTGATGAATTAATACTATTTTCATTTTCAATTAAATGCTAGATTTTTCTTTTCATAATTTACAAATGTTAAATGTAAATGTTAGATGATAAAGCAAGATAAAAAAAAAATTTGCCGATTTTCCATCAAATATATTTTTTATAAATACTTTCTCTCTTTATTATCTATTGGCATTAAAAAAAAAGCAAATGGAGGGTAGAGCTTTCATGATTATGTGAACCAGATTATGAAAATCAGAGCGAGCCACGTAGGTTAAAAGCTCGTTGTGGCGAGCGATAATGATGTCACTTTTATTAGGCTCATCAGGGTCGAAGCATTCTCGACAGGGGATCTACTATTACCTAATAATTGACACGATCATATCATGTCTCTTGTAAGTTGTCTATAGCAAAATTTGCATTCATCCATCGACAATTGGCATATATCACACGTCTTATATAGTTTTCTTTTTGAATTGATTTTTAATAATCACCAAAACTTACTTTAAAAATCACCAAAACTTTATACAGTTGCATATGGTTCTTCAATCAATTGATCGATTTTTTCACCTAGTTTATTAATAATTTCGTTCTCTATTTTTCTCACCCTTCTTTCTTTTGTTTCAATCTTTTAAAATTAAAAAAAAAAATGATATATAAGATAATTAATATAATTATATAATTTGACCAATCCATTTATGAAAATTTTTCCTCCTTTATTAAATATTTTATAATTTTTTAATTTCACATTTTTTAATTTCTTTTCTTTTTAATCTCATTTAAGTATTGTAATTTTAAAATTATACATTGTATTATAGTTGTTAATATAATTATAATCGTAGGTACAATGTTAAGTCTCTTTAGATAATCAATTCTTCAAGGTACTGTCTAATTCCTTAATTTTTTATTCTTTATTTTTTGTAATTTATAATTTGCTTTTATATTAAGTATATATTAAATGAGTGATATAAAATATATATTATAAAAATATATTATAATTTATTTCAACTTAAATATTGTTGATTCATTGTTATAGATGGTGCTATGTAATTAGATCCACTTTAGAATATCGTTTCGTTTTATCATACTATACTATTGTAATAAAATTTTTTTTTTTCATGTATATCGACTCATATATTTATATCACTTTATATCATTTATTTTCACAATGTATCATTTCCCTTTTGATAAAATTTCAATATATTTCAATAGAATTTTCAAACAAAATTCAATAATATTATAAGAATAATATTAAATTTTTTAGACTCCAATTTTTATTTCTTTTTTTTTTTTATATTTGTGCACTTTAATAATATTTAAATTAAAGCAATATTTTTATCATCAAATAAAATCAAATAAAAATAAAAATAAAAATTAGATTAAATTATAACATAATAAGATTATATCTTATATTTCATTTTCACTTCTTCAATTTTATTCATTATTAAGTTGTTTTGATTGTTTAATTTAAATTTAAACTAACAATTTTAACATATTTATTAATTTTTATTATATTTGATCAATTTTAATTTTATTGTATTTGTATTTTTGTAATTTTATTGTATTTTATTGTAATTTTATTTTATTAATTGTAATTTTTATATAATCCTTCATAAAGATTTGGATAAATTCCATTATCTTGCCAAAATATGGTGCAATAATGCCAAATCTTTTATATTTTGCATACAGTGTATCTCGATTATGGTACATCACTCGTCAAATATCCTATGCATCACGTTAGACGTTTGTACTTTAAGATTTAATAGAAACATGTACAGTTCGTATAGGACAAAATATATGTAATAGATACGCAAATATCATGGGTGCAGGAAGTGCGCGTGTGCTAGGGAAATTTCCAAGTTCACCAGCGCACCAGGCACCTCCATCGATCTGCCGGTACGCGGTGCTATTGTTACATTTACGACATTCACTTTTATTCAAGATTCAACGGGTATGAGGTATTGACCCCTGAACTTGACCTATACTGAAGACATATCTTAAACAATTACAGAAATAGACAAGTTTTTCTTTTAAAAAGATACCGGGCATTTAATATTCTTGGATGATTCTCATGATGTCGTTTATTCAATTGGAAAGCACGCAATATTTTGAAATCTATAATATTTCACAATTTTTCTTACTAAAGATTAATTATCTAGTCAAAAATCAAAAATTATTCTTATTTTTATACATTATTATTAATCTATTTTCTTATCTAAGAAAATATAATAGAATGTTTATGATATCCTTCACATAAATCATTAAATTTTATAATAGTAGCATCATTCGAATATTTTATTTTCCGTTTGCCAGTTAAAATATAACATTCCGAAAAATGATTGTAACGATTTAAAATGTGTAATGATAAAAAATTTTCTATAATTCCATAATTCTTTCTTCAATGAAATTCGGTCAAGACCACTGACATTCAATAATCAGAATAGAGAAAGAAACAATCATACTTACTATTGCATTATCTTAATCCAAATAATGCGAGCGTCCAAATGGCATCAAGGAGATGGGGATTACGCGCTATGGCACTAGATCTTGTCCAAAGATTTATTCTGTATCGTGTAACGTACGTTACAAAATATTTCTCCAAGTACGTTTATAATTTCGCGTATGTCAATTATTCGTTGTAACAATCGTCGAAAAATATGTAAGCACACTACACCCGCCAAGGAAGCGGTAAACCGAATAACTGACGCTAGCGCCGAGGACACACGATGTGTTCCACCCTCCCTGCTTCCTCTGCGCGCTCACTATCTAATTCGATCTTCGTCTCTCTCGTATTGCTTTCGCGTGTTCTCCCTCTTTTCTTCGTATTGCTCTTTCAAATCTACCTCGTCGTGGTGTTTCCAGCAGTGCACTACTAGCGCGCCGAACTGCGATGCCGCAACGCGTGCTTGGAGCACACTTTGAGACCGCGCGCGCCTCCCAGCTGCCGTATCGACCCCTCCCCATTGGATGACACATCCTCCAATAACGAACGTCGAAAAGGATTACGTCACTTTGGTATTATTGACGCCAACCATCCGGCAGCATCGCAGTGCTGGATTCTTCAGGGTGTACCTTTTCTCTAATAGGGGATGCAAGAATTCTCAAAGAGTAGTCAGCTACATGAAAGTTTCTCTCCATCTAAAACTCACAGGGAATCTCTATCTTCGTTAAAAAAAGGATACTTGCACTTACTACGAGCTTGAATAGCATGGTTTGTACTATTTTTTAGGTTATCTTCCTTTTAACATATAAATTTTCAATTGACCATTTATGAGAAATTAAAAAAATTGAAAAATTCAAATAAGTAAAAAATTAATGTATATTTATTACAAATATTAAAATTTTTATATTTATGAATTATATTAAATTCAATATAAATATAAAAGTATTAATTTCTTTTTCTAATTAATGTTATAATTTATATATATATATATATATATATATATATATATATTTAAAATTTTCAATGTTATATAAAATTTGATTCATTTAAAATATTTTATATAAATGTTATATACATTTCATTTCAATATTTTTTAATAACAAATTTCATATTTTTAATAATAGAAACTTTGCTTGTATAGATACGTCACTGATAAATACCCCAACTTTGTTTTTTGTATTTCTTTTTTTATAAGCGTTTCCTTCTCTAAAATTATGACAATTGAAAAAAAAGTTAATAAAAATAAATTTTAATTGAAGAAAAGTATAAATATATTCATCTTTTATACAATATTTATTTATATTTAAATGTCATATAATTTTTATATAACATAAATTTTGTTTAATATAACTACATTATGTAAGAGATAGTAACAACTATTTCAAACTATTTATTTTATTTATATATATTTACGTATTTATGCTCATTGTATTGCTCATTGTCAGCATATTGTACATATATTGATAAGTTTAATAAATAAATTTATTTTTGCACAAATTAAAAGTAATAGATGCACTTTTAAGATATGGATTCTTTTTAATTAATACAAGTGCTTAGTTTTCGTCTCGCAACGAATTTTGAGTAAGCACGCCGATTTATGAGTGATAAAATGTTGAATACAGAGAATGTCGTCACCGACTCGGAATTTAAATCCTGCGACAGTGTGACAACGTTAAGTAGGTGCTCTCAACCCTTTACTCTTTGCTGACTGGTTGACACGCCGGCCAACAGGGTCTCTCATTTGTAAATCTTCTGTCGTTGCAAAATCAGTCGTTGAACTTACCTTTGCCTCTTGTACGAATGTCAAGTACCGAAGTCGCGACATTCGTCTGAAGCTTCTTTCCATCAAGATATTTCCTGGTTGACTGAAAATATATATTTTACTCATTTCTTTAATTCAAAGTATTATCATTTTCTTTTTTTTTTTTATTATATTTTTAAATTTATAAAATTGCATTTTATGAATTCTACAATTATTTTTTAATCAATATTCCAATACATATGTAAAATATAATTTAAAAATATGAATCGAATAAAAAAAAAGAGTAAAATTCCGATTTTAAGATCTCATATTGTTATAAAATTAATATTTCTTCTATTTGAATAAATATAGGAATTATGTCTAAAAAAACTGATTATAATAAAACAATTATCTCATAGAAAGCTCTTAAATTCAACATAAACAAAAATGAGGATTTTAAACAATACCCATTTCAAGCCTTAACTTAAGTAAAAGAAAGTATAAGATTTGTTTCTTTATATCATTTAAATACATTATATTAATACATTAAATACAAGTTTAATACAATTGAAAATATGAACAAATTACAATTATATCAAAAAAATAAAAAATACTTATTTATATATTTAAAGATTTTTTCCAATTATTTTTTATTGACTTAAAGTATTTTATCAATTAGAGAAAAAAATAACATTACAACATAGCATGTACAAAAATTAACTAATCTGTTTTCTAATATTGTTGTCTATATATTTTTTAATAATTGTTTTGTATTACACAACATAAATTCATTTATTTTTTTTTTAATACTTATTATATATTATGTATTATCAATATAATTCTTTCAAAAATTTAGAATAATATATTTATGAATAAAAATTATAATTTTTAAATGATTTATAAAGATTGTCACAGATATAACATTAAATCATATATGAGATGTATTATTTAGTTAAAAAAAAACAAGCAAATTACAATAAAGATCAAAAGAATTGTCATACATAATATAATATATGTACAAATTCAAAATTGAAAACATTAGATATTATTTTGATTAAAATCTGATGATTAATCTGATCTTATAAAATCTTAATAATACAATTAATTGATAAATATAATAATTTTTTTAAGAATATATTATATCTTTTATTTTTCTTTATCTTGATTCAAGTAAATCTATAATAAACATAATATTAAATAAAATTTAATTATTTTAATATTATTTTTTAATAATATTATTTTAAAAATAAAAGTAATAATATTATTTTTTAATAATAAATAAAATTTATTTATTTTTGAAAAAAGTTTTATTAAATCTTTTTTATCGTAAATAAGAGTTTCGTAAAAAATAAAATATAATAATAATAAAATGATAATCATGTAAATTTTATGTTGCTGTGCGAAAATATTTCTCAGAACAAATTAAATAAATTCGAATTTATCATTTGTATTATATACACAAAGGAAGAGAATGAAAATTGACAAATATAAAACAATGTAACTTAATGATACAGGATTGGAGGCTCTGGAAAAAGCTCTTTATTGTTGGGAGGATGCTCTTACAGCGTTCAGCTCTTCACTCAATAATGGTACGCTCGCATTACCGTCTAAGGCGGATGCAGCATTTACGCATGATGTGCAAGAACTTCTCGACATGGGTTATCAAATCCAAAACCATGCAGAACTCCTATTTATCGACCAGGTAAACATATCAATATATATATTATTTTTATTTTCTTTTAAATTAACAGATTTCTATTATTCTTAAAATTATTATATCATTTAAAATATAAAAAAAATAAAATATATTTATTTATATATAAATAATATATAAAATATTTTGGAATTATTTAATAATAATTTTTATTTTAATGCGTTATTAGAAATTATTTTAAAAATAAAAGTAATAAGTAATAAGTAATTTAATTTTGATAAATAATAAATAATTCCTTCGTTATTTAACTAAGATTTTATAAAATTTTTTCTATTTATTTGAAATCTTTTCTATATCATTTCAATATTTATATATATTATATTTATCCTCTCCACTATATTCATCAATTTTTTTTTACTGCATAAAAAATGCAAAAATTAATTCAATTTAAATGATAACTGACCAGAGTAATTAGTGCAATGAATTACTTGACCTAACAACAAGCAATAAAGAATTATTACATAGGAAGTTTATAACTACTGCTATTTTAATCTAATCTATGTTATATTATATATTATTAAAATGTTGTTACATATATAAATATTAGTTATTTGATATAAAAAAAAAAATATATATATATATTTCAATTGGAAATTTTGTTTTATATAATATTTTTTTATATTTTTTATGTTATCTAACTATTAATATTGCACAAGCAATTTAAAAATAAGTTGTAGATTAAAAAAATAAATAATTTATTATAAATAATGTTTCAATATTAACAGCATTCAGTATTATTCCGAAATGAAGATGAGGAAAGTATAGATAGTCATAAACCTTCGAATATAGGTAGCCGAATATCCGGGAAAGATAAAGCAGATGCAGCATCTTCTCCAGAATCTTTCGAATCTGCACGTGATGGAGTAAGTAATTTTTTCGTGTACTTTTTGTTGAATAAAAATAAATAATAAAAAATTATTTTTAATATTAATAATATATAAAAATTATTGATATTTATATTAATATAGTATATATATTATTAATATATGTAATGTAGGTAGCAGATTTGCGGGAATTTGAAGAATTCTCTGAATTTTTTCCACATTTTGAAAAGCAAAAACTATATCATGCTGCTCTTAAGCAACACGAAGACAAAGGTATTCCATGCAGGTAAATAATTTTAAGATATGTTTAAAAATTTATATTTAAATATATATATATGAATTCATTATAATTTATTATAGACGATTACATACAGAACTGGTGAAATGTGGTTCAGATGTAGAATATTTAGCAAAGGTACATTGCTTACGACAAGCATACACGAAATTATTTACTGTATCTTCTGCTGCAGAGTGGATTGCAGATATAGGCCGACAAGTTATTAGTGATTTGATCATGTATGCAGACAGGGTATACACAACATATATATGATATCATTATGTATAATATTATTTATTTCTATCTGAAAAGAACATAAATCTTAAGAGTAGCTTAACTCGGACTTTAATAAATAATTTTTAATAAATTTTAATGAAAAGTTTTTAATATTAGGATCCTAAGGATTATTTAATACACTATGAACGAATGTTAGAATTCTTACAAGAACAAAATAATCGTAGTATTATGGAGGAAGAACTAACTAACAGAGGTGTAAAATGTATAAATTTCTACGACGTTCTGATTGATTTTATTTTATTAGATGCCTTTGAAGAAGTTGAAAAACCACCATCATCAATTAAAGCTATTTTACAGAATAGATGGATATCTGCTAGTTTCCGCGAAACTGTAAGTAGAAAAATAAATTTATTTTTAATTTAATTTTTTATTTACTTTTATTTTATGTTTAAGGCAATTGGAACTGCAGTTTGGTCAGTGCTTGTTGGTAAAAGACAAATGTTAAAATATGATAAAGGATTTTTAGCCCATTTTTATTCGATTTCTGAACAAATTTCTCCAGTACTTGTGTGGGGTTTCTTAGGCCCAGAAGGAAGTTTACGTTCTACTTGTCATTATTTCAGAGATCAAGTAATAGAATTCCTTATAGATATATTTAATTTTTTTAAAGTAAGATATACTACTGTTGATAATCTTGCTGAAGATATACTCAAAGAAATGAAAATAAGAGTTGAAAATATAAATCAAAGACTTTCTCTAGAAGGCTGCTAATTGAATATAAAGTAGGTATATACTATATAGGTATATATTAATATTAAATACATATAAGAAGTTGGTATATTTAAATTGATATGATAATGATTTGACATAATTTCTATCATGTAATAGATTTAAAATAATTGTTGAAAACAATTTAAGCTAGGCAATAATTTTTATTCTTTTAAAATTCTTTATTCAAATATTTATATCAGTACAAGTATTATATGAGCATTACAAAATTAATATTATAAGAAAAGATTATTGATATATTTCGTGATATAATAATCTTAATGAAATTATTAAAAATATTTAAAAACATTAAAGCTTCAGTTTGATATTCAAAATATATTTTTCATAATTTGCATCAAAATATTCAAAAATAAATATATTCATTTAATAAATATATTTAAATAAAAAGTATATGAAATGTAAAAATAATTTTTTATATAATTTTATTACTTGTAATATATGTAAATTTTTGTAGATATTAATTTCAATATATTACACAATTAGTACAAAATTTATAACAAGATGTTTGAATATAATTATTTTATAATGAAAGTGAATTTTAATATATTGTTATCATTTCAATATTATAAAATTATTTATATTAGCTATAATTATGATAAACTATTCATAGTATTTAAAAATAACATAAAAAAATATTCTAATTTGTTATATTTATATTTCATGAAATATCATAATTTAATAGTATCAAGGTTCTAATGTGCTTTAAGATATATTCAATTTTTATTAAAAAATTATTAAAAAAACATTATTAATTTTATTTTATATTATAAATATATTTATATTATCTTTTCTATGATAAAATTACATATACAATATTTTTTTAATAATAATCTATAAAATTTACATACATATAAATATTATTTAAAAAATAAAAAATTCATTACAAAGAGCAATACAATATAATTAGTAAAAACTGTAACTATATATTTCAATATTTTGTATTTTAGCAAACATTCCAATATTTTGTATGTAAAGAACATTATTTATTTTTTTATTCAATGTTGAATTTCATATTCTTTATTTACAAAATGAAAATTTAATAGAAATTTAATGCACTATTTTATCTTAATTTAGAGCATAAATTCTGACAATAAGTGTAATTGCATGAATAATAGTTTACTTTAAAATTTGTATTAATATTATTATCATTATGAATTTTTATTTATGAATTTTACTTGGATAAAATTGACTATAAAATAGATACAATGTATTATATTTCTTTTTTTATTTTTATTTCTGTATTTATATATCTAATGTTGTAACATAAATTGCATCTTATATGATTAATATCAAATTATTTATAAAATTGAATCAATATAGATTTTAATAAATTGCAAATAAAATTAAAATGGTCAAATTTATACAATTTATATATACAAAAAAATGTATTTTATCTCAGATTTTATTATATATCATGTTATATAATTTTACAATACAATAAATAATGTATAAAAATTTTAAGTAAAAAAATTTAGTTTAGAAAAAAAAATACTGAAGTTATATTTTTTATTTTTATTTAAAAATATATTTGAATATTATAAATATTGCATTGATCAAATATGTTTATCTTATATAGATATAGATTAAAGAAATAACATGTCCATTGCTTCATCATCAGATTCTTCTTCATCAGTAGATGGTACATCTGGCATTATTTGAGTTATATTATGTCTACGTTTATACTCTGTAAAACTTTCTCTTTCTGTGATAAAATAATTTTTGTTAGATAATATGATAACTAATAAAAATATATTATTAATTATATTACTACCTTTTCTTTCCACAAGCAAATATATGAATATAAATAAACATAACAAATTATTTAATATTAATTATAATATTAATTATAATATAATGTTTTATAATATAATGTTTTATAATTACCTATGTTCTTTAAAGAATCAATAATCCAATCACGTTTATATATATGTGCTGAATCTATACTAATTAAAGGATTTCTTTCTTTTTCAATACATAATCTTAACCATTCTGTCCCTATCAATTTGATAAAAATTATAAATAAAAATGATAAAAACAATATAAAAAATAAATAAATAATTATTTTACATTTATGTGCCTTTATAAGTGTAATTTTAATTTCTCTTTCTAAGTTTATGTGAATTGTTTTTTCTGCTATTACAGTTCCAAAAAGATATAAATAAATATAATAATTTTTTGAATTTACTGTAGTGCTAAAAACAATATATAATATTCTTATAAAATTTTTAAAATTTTGTAATTTTTATTTTATATGAAAGATTAAATGTTTAAAATACCTAAATAATAAATGATCATATTTTACTCGAAGGAAATATTCCTTTATATCTTGCAATAAAATACGTACGATTACCGTAATATCTGTTTGATACCATATAATTTTCGGCGTAAAATATTTACTTACAAGTTTTGGACAATTCATAACTTAATTATTATCTTACAAAAGATACATTTATTATGTATAAAATATAGAAATATAATTAAAGGACTCAATCTTTCACAAATTAAGGAGCGTATTCATAAAATATAAACAATATTTGAATTAAACGAAAAATAATCTTACATATAAAAAAATATTTGATTTTCATGATATTGATCAATATTGATTTTCATAAAAAAATATTTGATTTGTTTTATTATTTTTCATATTTCAAACAATTAGATATAAAAAAAATATGAAAAATATATTAGATTAGATTATATTTTGCATATGCACTTTTTTAATTTATTCGATTTATATATATTATATTATAATATAAAAAATATAAATTATAAAATTAAATAATAAAAAAATAATAAATTACAAAAATATTTCGTATTTCTAATTGGTAGAATTTTTTAATGTATTTAATCAAGAATATATTTCTTCATAATTTTATATTTATAATAAAATAATGTAAATATATACAAAAAAATTTTTAATTATGAAAAATAATGAAAATAAATAAATTTCTTTATATTTATTTTATTCTCTGTTTAAAAAGAAAGACACACTATATAGACTATATACTTAAAGACCAATAAAGATTCATTTCACAAGTTAGTTGATAAACCGGGTACTATCACAGTGAAACGTCAAACAGAAAGATAAAATGTCAAGAAATGATGGCAAAAAAGATTCATCAGCATCGACATTTCGAAAAATCGATGTTGATCAATATAGTGATAATAATTTTAGAGAAGAAGATGCTGATGGAGGCATAGGAGGACCTACAGGTCCAGATGAAAATGAAATTTTAACACTTCTTAGCCAATATCCTTTTTATAACTTTCAATAATTTTCTTTTAATATTTTTCATAATATTTTTTAGTATTTTTCTTAATATTTATTTACGGGTAAGAATGCCGAAGCTTTAATATCAGTATTGAGATCTGCACCACTTGGATGCAAAAATCAACAAGTAAAGGTAACCTTACTAATACGTCCATAATTGTTTAAAGTATAAATTTTTAATAATAGACATTTTTTTTGTATTTATTATTTTAAAGTGTATTTTAATAGTTTTAATGTATAATATATATATAAAATAATTTAAATTCTTCAAATTATATAATGCTAATAAAAATATATAATTCTATGTAATGCTATTCATAAAATATATTTAATGTAGTATTTAACAAAATAAAAATAAAAATGTGTGTTGACTTTCTTTTATTTTTATAATCTTTATTTTATATTAATATAATCATACATGTCATAATTATATATTATATCATTTTTGCATCAAAAGCAAATATTAATTGAATGTTACAGGACAATGCTCGGAATTTAACACTAAAAGTTCTTCTAAGTATAAAATCTACTCAAATAGATGATTGTTTAACACAATTAGATCGTGACATGCTGGATGTTTTAATGAAATATATTTATCGGGGATTTGAAATTCCAACAGAAGGTAGCAGTAGTCATTTATTAACTTGGCACGAAAAGGTATATAATATCAGTGGTGTTGGCAGTATTGTTCGGGCATTTGCAGATAGCAAACGTGCTTAAAAAAATTTGTACATTTTCCAATGATATTCATTACAATAATTGCTATTAATCCTTACTGTTATTCAGTGTCATTGTTAATGCAATGAGGATGTAGATAGAGGATGTAGATTCCAAATGAAAAATATAACACATTGGTGTACATTTGTTATCAATAAAGTAATTTTTATTTCTTATATATTTGGAGAAATGTCTTTCTTATTTTAAATCTTCAAATTGATCAAATCTTATTTTTTTTCTCAATTTAAATTAGAATATTCTTATTTTTATATATAAAATAATAGTACAATATATTAGAAATTAGTATAACTTAGAATAAATTAGAATAAATATGTATATAGATGTAATAAGTGAAACCGAACCTCAACCGTTAAATCCATATGTATTATGAATGTATTATAAACGATCTATTAGATCTACTACATACATATTTTTATATGTTATAATATATTTTATATATATTTTTGTATTTTTATTTTAGAAGACAATAAAATTTATCAGATATTAGAGTTATCTTTTGAGCGCATAAATTTTATAAAAGTTTTTATAAATTTTATACAAGTATAGAGAAATAATAGAAGAGATAGGGTAAAAATTCAGAAATCAGCGCCATCTTTAGAATGTCATAGATGAAACAAATATAGACAAAAAACCAAATAGAAAAGTATAGAATTAAGCCATCTATTAAATGTCAAAGATATCTTTTTAGAGACTAGTAGTAACTTATTTAAACTAAAATAAGAATTGATTGCCAGCATCATCTTTTAAATATTAAAGACTTTTAAAACTATTTAAGAAATGATTCTTAATTCTTTTCTTATTATTTATTCTCGCCTACATTAGTTTCATAGCAAAGTATTAAGATAGTGGCACGTAATATTCTTTTGTGTCGCATGAATCATTTGAGTCTTTTGTAACACATGTGACATTATCAATTCAGTACAAAAATTGATTATAGTTTTAAGTGATCAGAATTCATATTTAATTTTATATTAAAATTCATTGATATAAAAAATTAATATTCTTATATATAAATTAATATATATTATGTTACAATGTATAAATTAATATATATTATATATGTATACTTTATGCAAAGAATGTATATATATTTCTATATATATTATTTTTCCTATATATAAGAAATTTATTTGTACATTATATATAAATAATTATAATTTATCTATGTATAAAGAATCCATATATTTTTATATGTTTTTTATATATAAATTTATATCTTTATATTTCACATATACATTTTATATATAGTTTTATATTTTTTATATATAATATTCATAATTTAAAATATATATTTTCGTATTTATTAGATATAAAATATTTTTTTCTATTCCTAAAAATATGATATTTTAAAAAAATAAATATAAAAGATACATATAAAACAAAATATTATTTTTCATAATTAGAATTAAATAAAATAAGTAATGTAAAAAAATTATAGGTGATAATTTCTATCAATATATCTTAAAGAATATATAAAAAACAAGTATATAATAAAGTAAATAAGAATTCCAAAAAAATTTCATACATCATTTCTTGCAGAATTATATTTTTATAATTATAAAATTTAATAAAAATATTTTAATCAATTATATTACTATATCTTAAAAATCTAAGAAAAATTTCATGTCTTATATCTTGATATAAAATTTTAAATTTGGACAAAAATTTCAATTTTGTAAAATTTTAAAAAAATTTTAAAAAATCAATTTTAAAAAAAATATAATTTGAAAATACATAATATGAAAATTTTCTCTTTTCAAAAATAATTTATCAAGATATAACATATATTTATAATATATATATGCATTAGTATAATTAAAAACATGAATTTTTAAATTTCTAATGTTACACATATATTTTAATATAAAATAATTTCTCTTAAAAATAATATTTATATATTTTAGTGGAATCTTATATATTATGTATCTATGTATTCATTTACACGTAATAATTTTATAACAATTTAATACATATAAAATAATACTATACATGTTTTATATGAAATGATAATTAAATCTTATCAAATACATAACAAAATGGATAAAATTGGAATTGGTATTTTATAATAATTCCAATTAATTTTATTATTGCAAAGATATTATTTAAACAAGCACATTTACTCACATTTGTCTTTTACTGTGAGCATTATCATATTTGTTTGATGTATCAAATATAATGCACTCACAAATACTGCATTTGCTCTGTAAAAAAAGATAATTATAAAAATAGAACAACTAAGTAGAAAAAAATGAAAAATTAATAATGCTTACTGTCCTTCTTTAAAATATTCTTTTAATGTATTACTAAATCTTTTACTATATTTAACAAATTCTCTTTTTCTTTGATCTAATGCTTGTTTTCCAGCAGAACCACGAATAAATGCAGTTACTTCATTCACTGCATCTAACAGTTTTTTTATTGCACTTGCAATTTCTCTAAAAAAGAATAGAAAAAATAAATTAATCCTATATACATATATATAATATTATTGTAATATAGAATTTCAAAAACATACTTGATTGTTTCAAGAAAAGTCTTACGATCTGTTATTTCATCAGGAATTCTGCTAAGTATTCTTTTTAAAGAAGTTGATTTACGGTTTAATTCTTGAAAGGCATCTTCAGACCTTGTTGATTTATATTCTATAACTATAATTATAATGCATGAAATTAATAAAATATTTATTAATTATATTAAACGTAATTTTTAATTAATTTAATTCTTTTTTTATCTTATTATATATTATAATTATACCATCATAATCAGAAGCTGTTCCTTGTAATCTAAGAACACTTTCATTCATATCAAGATTAAGTTCTGCACGTCGTATTATACCAAGAATTAAATCATGTGTAATTCCTGGATGAGAATTTTCAGCTTTTAATAAAGCTGTACGTAATGTTTGAGCAGCCAATACATTTTGCCTCTCTAACTATGTAATAATGGATTAAAAAAATAATATGAATTAGAAATTATATATTTTTTATATAATTAAAATAAACTTTTATGTATATATATATATTTATATATATATAAATTATAATTATATATAATTTATTTTTAAATATTTTTTTAAAAAAATGTAAAAAAAATAAAAATGTAAAAAAAAATTATTTTATACTTAAAGTTTTGTTTATATAATAATCTCAAAATTATAAATAAAAAAATATCAATACCTTCATTAATATTGGTCTTAAAATGACAGGAAGAACCAGTGATGTAACTGGAGTCTCATCACCCATTGTCATCCTTTACAAAGTTTATTTATAAGTACAGTTCAAATATAATTAATTTTCAATTAATTAAATGCAGCTAACTGATTTCTTAATTAGCTAATCCAGCATAAATCGAATTGTTTATATTAAAAAATATCTATTTCAATCATATTTCTACTATGACAGCTGTCACGCTTAATAGTATCTTGTTCCTAACAAAACGAGGTAAACAGGTTGTGCAACTTGAACTTAGTTCAATATCTTTAAATAAATTTTCTTTGAATATATAATTGTTTTATTTTTTTTTACTAATTTTAATATTATAATAATTTTAGAATAAAATATTTTTAAAAATATAATATTAAAAATTTTATATATATCAAATATTTTATTATTTTATAATTTAAAAAATAGAATATTTCTTAATATTTATAAATATCTATAAATATATTCTTTAATAAATAAAAATATTTTCTATTAGATTTATATACAGCACCAAATAATTTTTAATTACTAACGATTAATGAAATAGCACCTTGATGTAGCGTGGTTGAAACGAATTGTATCAAAATACACAGTATAAAAATAACCTCAAAATATCTCAAATAATTATTAAAATTTTCAATAATGTTAGAACGAAAAGATCCAGAAGGAAATATATACGTTTTCGTAAGTAATTCATTGTGAATTACATTGTGAATTACGTAATTCATGTGAATATCATTTTAATTTTTATAATATTATTTTATATCTTTATCTTTTATGTAATTTTTTTAAATAGAATGAGGAAGATTTACCGTACGAAGAAGAAATTTTAAGAAATCCATATTCTGTAAAACATTGGCAACGTTATATAGATCACTTAAAAAGTACAAAAAGTAATAATTTAAATATTGTATATGAACGAGCATTGAAAGAACTTCCTGGAAGGTAAAATATAAAATTATATCTTTTTTGTTTCTTTTTATCAGATAAATTTTTATAAAATATTCATTTTTATTTATTTTTACTTTATCAAATTTTCATTTTTATATGTTAGTTACAAATTATGGTATAATTATCTTCGTCAACGTATCAATCAATTGAAAGGAAGATGTATAACTGATCTTCTTTATGAAGATGTAAATAATGCATTTGAACGTGCTTTAGTTTTCATGCATAAAATGCCTAGAATTTGGATGGATTATTGTACATTAATGACAGAACAATGTTATATTACACGTACTCGTCAAGTTTTTGATAGAGCACTTAGAGCTCTTCCTATTACACAGCATCATCGTATATGGCCATTGTACATTGAATTTTTGAAAAAACACAATGTATATGAAACTGCAGTCAGAGTTTTTAGACGATATTTAAAGGTAAAATAGAATATTCTTATTTGTTATGATTTGTATTTGATAATATAAAATATATTTCTAGTTAGCTCCAGAAGACACAGAAGAATATATAGAATACTTGAGATCAATTGGAAGGCTTGATGAAGCAGCTGTAAAACTTGCACAAATTGTTAATCAAGATGATTTTATATCAAAGCATGGAAAATCTAATCATCAATTATGGAATGAATTGTGTGATTTAATATCAAAGAATCCTTCTAAAATAAAATCTCTTAATGTGGATGCTATTATTAGAGGTGGATTAAGACGTTATACTGATCAATTAGGTCCTTTGTGGAATTCTTTAGCAGATTATTATGTTCGTAGCGGTTTATTTGA
The DNA here is from genome assembly GCF_014066325.1 of Apis laboriosa. Lineage (NCBI taxonomy): Eukaryota > Metazoa > Arthropoda > Insecta > Hymenoptera > Apidae > Apis > Apis laboriosa. The sequence goes on from NW_025222299.1 coordinate 850,186, forward strand.
AAGGGTATTAAATCTTTTATTTATATTAAAATGTAATTTATTAAGTTTAATCATATAACTTCATATTTTCACTTAAAATAGGCAAGAGATATTTATGAAGAAGCAATACAAACAGTAACTACTGTTAGAGATTTTACTCAAGTATTTGATGCCTATGCACAATTTGAAGAACTTAGTCTTAGTAAACGTATGGAAGAAGCTGCAAAAAATCCTACTGAAGATGGTATTGGAGATATATTTTTATTTTTAATATTCATATATTTTTTATTATATATATTGCAGTAAAAGTATCAATTCAATAAATGTTATTTACTATTCAATATATATACTATCAATTTATGAAATAAATGTATTTTAAAATCTATTAAATATAAACTAATAAATGCAGATATTTTTATATCTAATTTAATAAAAATATATACGATAAAACTATATATTTGTGTGCATAGATATATTGCATATATTTTCTAATTAATTTGTATAATATATATAATGATATAATTATAACGATTATTCGAACGATTAAAAAAAATAATAATTATTGTTGATATTATGAACCATCTATGGTTATCAAAAAAAATCTAAATAATTTTAAAATATATTTAATGGATTTATTAAATTTATACATTGTACTTTATAGATTTTTAAATTTATACATTGTTTAGTAAATATATATTATTATTAAGAATTGTATTGAATTGATATTTTCACTAAAATCTTAAGTATATATACACTATATAATAAATATATGTATTTACTATGCTTCAAGCTTTTATTGCAATAAAAATATATATATAGTTTATAATTTTATATTTTTCTATCATCTATTTATAGATGATATTGATTTGGAATTGAGATTAGCACGGTTTGAACATTTAATGGAAAGACGTTTATTACTTTTGAATTCTGTATTACTCAGACAAAATCCTCATAATGTACAAGAATGGCATAAAAGAGTTAGACTTTATGAAGGACAACCACACGAAGTATAAAATATTTTTATTAAAATTTTTAGCAAAAAATATTTTATAATTTTACTATTATGATTATCAATTTTTTTTTTTTAGATCATTAATACATATACAGAAGCTGTACAAACTGTGCAACCACAATTAGCAGTAGGTAAATTACATACTTTATGGGTTGAGTTTGGTAAATTTTATGAAGAAAATAATCAAATAGCAGATGCTAGAGTAGTTTTTGAAAAAGCAACTCATGTTCCTTATACTAAAGTAGACGATCTCGCTTCTGTATGGTGTGAATGGGCAGAAATGGAAATTAGGCATGGGTATGTTATTTTTTTGTAAAATAATTTTTTCTAAACATATCAATATTTTATAATTAATATAACAATATATTTTATTTATACAGAAATTATAAAGAAGCATTAAAACTTATGCATCGCGCGACAGCTATGCCATTTCGCAAAGTAGCTTATCATGACGAGACAGAAACAGTTCAAATGAGATTATACAAATCTTTAAAAGTTTGGTCTATGTATGCTGATTTAGAAGAAAGTTTTGGAACATTTAAAGTATATTAATTTATTTTCTAAAATTATGCTTTTTAAATATTATTTATGAAATTTTGTAATTTTTAATATTTTTAATATTTTTAATATTTTTTTTACAGACATGCAAAGCTGTATATGACAAAATTATAGATCTAAAAATTGCAACACCACAAATCATTATTAATTATGGTCTTTTTTTGGAAGAAAATAAATATTTTGAAGAAGCTTTTAGAGTATATAATGGATGATATTAGAATATTATTGAAACTTTAATTTTCATTTTTTTTCTTCATTAATAATTTAATTATTCTTTTTAGGCTTATGAAAAAGGTATTGCACTCTTTAAATGGCCTAATGTTTATGATATATGGAATACATATCTTACAAAATTTTTAAAGCGTTATGGTGGAACAAAATTAGAACGAACGCGAGATTTATTTGAACAATGTTTAGAATTTTGTCCACCAAAATATGCTAAAGGTATTTTTAAATAATATTTAATTATATGTATTATAAAAAATAATGTTTTCTTTTTTTATTTAATTTTTTCTTGTTGCAGCTTTATATTTACTGTATGCAAAATTAGAAGAAGAACATGGTTTAGCTAGACATGCGATGTCTGTATATGAACGAGCAACAAATGCTGTTCTTCCCGAAGAAAGATTTGAGGTAAAAAATATAATAATATTGATTTCACATGTATTTAAATATATCAATTATATTATTATTAATATATATAGTAAATCTCATCCCAAAATTTTTTGATTCTAAATGGTTCCTGGATTATTTGATTTAAAATAAAGATCATGTTGATATCTGCAAAAATTTCAGAGAAAATAGTTTATAATTTTATTCACTTATATAAGATACATGTTTACCGATAATATAATATAATATATATATATATATATTAAGAATATGGATTTTTAATTTTGAAACATGTTACATGTATCCCTATATTTTAATATTTAATGTTCAAAATCAAGACACAATAAAAAAAAATGTTTATACAAATCTATATTTAATAAAAATTTAATATGCATTTTTACAGATGTTCAATATATATATAAAAAAAGCAGCAGATATATATGGTGTACCAAAAACAAGACAGATATATGAAAAAGCTATTGAAGTACTTAATGAAGATAATACAAGAGAAATGTGTTTAAGGTTTGCAGAAATGGAAACAAAATTAGGAGAAGTTGATAGAGCTCGGGCAATATATGCCCACTGCAGTCAAATTTGTGATCCAAGAGTATAAAATATTATTTAATTGAATGATATAATAATAATATTGAAATTAATATTATATTCATATATATTTTTTTATTTTATTTAGGTAGCATCAAATTTTTGGCAAATATGGAAAGAATTTGAAGTAAGACATGGTAATGAAGATACTATGCGTGAAATGCTTCGAATTAAACGTAGTGTACAAGCTATGTACAATACTCAAGTAAATATGATGTCTGCACAAATGTTGAATAATACATCGAATTCACTATCAGATGTACCAGCAGATGCAATGCGTCTTTTGGATAGTAAAACACAAGGTATAGATTTTACATAGATTTTAATTTTATTATTAATTATTATTATTATATATATTCAATTTTAATAAATTTTAATAAATTTTGTAGATAATATTACTACATATAAGGATAGTATTAAATTTGTTCGTGGTGTAACAGAAAAAGACGGTAAACCGGAATCTCAAGTAAATAATCCGGATGAAATAGATATTGATATTAATGATGTTAATGAAGGAGATATAGAAGAAGGTAATATAGAACATACAATATATAACACATTAAAATTTTTATTACTCTTTATCACGTGTAATATGTTTACAAATTGCTTTAAAGAACTTTAATTGCGACACATATATTTGATATTCTATTTTTGTATGTGTTTTTCGTTTCAGATATACCTATTGAAAAACAAACTATTCCGTCACAAGTGTTCAGTAGTTTAAAAACAACTGATGATGAAGATGATTAACATATAAATTATACCATTTGGAAAATATGTAAATAATAAAACTTGCAATGAAATGATAAGATTTTATAATTGATATACATTGTTTGTACAACTATAATAATTATTTCTGGTCAAAAAATTAACTTTTCTAGATGATTTTTTTTTTTGACAAAAATAAAATTAATACTTTAAAATTATTTATCATAAAATTTTCTCACAATTTTTTAATATCACTTTTTTACTTTCCAGTTAAATTAATTTTTAGTAAATAATTTATAATAGAATCAAATCAAGGCTAACAAAATTAAACTATTCTTAATTAAACATAGAAATGTATTATTTGTTGCTACAAGATATTAAATAACATATCTTGGTGGGTTTATAAAATGGAGATCATTATAAACTTCAGGCTCATCCATATCAGGATGATTTTGTATAGATGCTTGTTCTTTGCCAATACCTCCAAATACTATTAATTCACCGCGACCAGCTACAAGCGAATAAAGTATTCTTTCATTGGGACCCGATTGATCATTATGTTTTAAAGGAATCCACGAAGCACTACATTCTTCGCATAAGACATTCGTAATGTCTAACACAAATATGGACAAAGTATTTTTTGTCTTTTTTGCAGGCTTCGATTGTGTTCTTCGATTTCTAATACTCTCTTCCATTCTACGAAGAGATTCTAATTGTCGTTGTCGATGACTATTAATATCATAACGCACTGGTTCATTACGAAAAGCCGTCATACTTAACATATTATCATAACATAATGTTAAATTCTTTGTAAAATTAGGAGGATGATGCGGAGGGCGTGGATTTTGTATAGATATTTCGGAAAACGACCCATGTCGTCCATTAATGTTTACATCTCTATCAATATGAGATACGCTTCCTTGTCTAAAAATAATTTATAACTGTAGATTTAAAGTTAACTTCACATATAAATAAGTATTAACAATAAACTTAAATAATCAAACCTTCCATGTAATGGAGATGAATTATTTGTTCTCGTTGAAGATGCTGCTTGACAAGTGACCTTTTTGAGCGATATACTCATATCATTTGGCTTATTTTGACATTTATTAATGCTAAGAACAATAATATGATTTCCCACCTATCAAATAAAAAATATTTTGAATACAAAATATTATAAATTGTATTATAATCAACAAATTATTACCTTACAAGCTTGATGACACCAAATGCGTGTTGGAGCCCATTCTGTATTGTGCATATTTACTTTTTTCCATGTCCATACTGCACCTTCCATTTTTAGTAACCAGGCATCATTCATAGCAACATTAGGTCCAGTGCAGCCTCCTTTAAATATTTATATTCATATTAATATATTAAAATATTTATAATAAAATCAAAAAAGTTTTTATGGTATATTTTTAAATTATCTTACCTAACACAAGAAGATGCTTGTCTCCAAGCTCTATTTGAGATTGACCATAACGTGGTTGTGGTTTTAAATTTGAAGTAGGTTGCTTATGCCAACTATAGGAATCCAGATTCAAACACCATATGTCATTGGATCTGTCTCAAAATAGTACTGCATTGTTATTAAATTAAATTAAATAGTTTATTAAATGACATTCAACAACTTCTGGTATATACCTATATCCATTGCATATACCACCAAAAACAATCATATAATTTTTATGAATTGAAGCAGAATGTGCTGAAGTGGGTGGAGGTGTTTCCAACGTATTTATAGCAATCCATTTATTGGATTCTATAGAATATACATGTAATTCATTGAATAATTTTGATTGCTAAAAATATATATATAACAATAATATTAAATATTAAATATTTTCTTATATAATCAATTTTATTTATTATATTTTTATAATTTTTTAATCAAATATACCTGATGTACAGAGTATAATGCTGGATGAGACCATCCTCCAAATAAAATGAAACTTTTTTTATAATATAACATAGTAGCACAAGCTTTAGGAGATGGATATGTTCCCATTGTGATTAATCTGATCCATTTTCGTGTATCCAAATCCAATCTCCATAAATCATTGAATGTTGTACATGTTGCAGTACATCCACCAAATACATACATGGAATTTTCATATGTACAAGCAGAATGCGAATGTCTTTTTGCAATAGTAGGCATCCAATGCTTGGATGGCCATGGACTCCAAAGCAATGATCCATAAGCCACAGACTTATGAAAATGTGCTTTATTATGTTGTATTACATCTATAATAAAAATAAAAGTTTTATTGATTTTTAAAAATAAATTAATAATTAAAAGATAGATATAGATATACTTTTAGAACAAAAAAAAATTTACATACTTTTGGTAGCACGGAACCATCTTTTGGATACAAGTTTACATTCCTGAAGATTTTTATATGGTGGAATTAAACTTAAAATGTATTCTAATACAACATCTGGTAAATCATCAATATTACACTCCATTCTGCATTAAATGCTTATTAAAAACGTTTTACTAATAATCTTTTATTTTATGTCTAATTTTTTAAATATTCAAGCCAAATTGAAAGTATTATTATCTCAAAGAATCGAAAATCATGTTTTTTTTTATTACTTTCTGGCGATTCCGCAAATTAAAGAGATTCCCACCTGAAAATTAAGAGAATTTTCTATGCGACAAATTCGATACGTCCACATAGCATAATAGATATTTATGCTCCTATTATGCATTTTACTTAACTATTTTATAAATTACAAATTATACAGGGTAAGTACTACCATTTTCATAAATAAAGGTAACCTAAGAATGAAAATCATATATGTATAACTGCGATATAATATAGATAGATAGATCTTTACATGTTGGCTATCATGAAGTAATACTTATTTGACAGTAACTAAAATATATTCAAATCACGTTAATTTCATTTTTTTGTTAATTTCTTAAGAGGTATTTCCCTTATGTATTCATATTTGTTTATGAAAAAAATATTTTTATATAACATAACTGGAAAAAAGTTATAATTTTGATTAACTTCAGATTTTTCTTAATTATCTTTCGATTTCAAAAACACTATTATTGTATAACCGACTTCTAATTTCAAGATAAATATATTTCTGTATCAATTTTTTCTTATTTAATAAATATATTTAATATAAGAATAAAAAATAATATAGAAAATACCATTTTAATTTTAAATTTTATACATAAATAAATAAATTTTTATATATAAATAAGAATTACATTTACAGCATTTCTGTATGTATGCGTTTTATATATCTATCAATCTATCATTATTCTAAATAAGAATGATATTTACATCGATCTTATTATTGCTTATTTGTCAAGAAAGCAAAAATATTGAAATAAATCCATCAAAAACAATATTTTGGGGGCCAGGATTGAAACCAGATAAAATAACAATGCGAGCAAGATATATTTTTTTACAATTTGTCGATTTAAAAGGAAAAAAGTATGTTTTTTCTTTTTACTACTTTTTAAGTTATCTATATCTTAAAAAATATATAAATATATTAATTATATTAAATATATTATTAATTTAGCTAATTGAAATTAATTAGCTCAAGTTTATATTTTTTTAAATAATTATATTTCATTCAAAATTAATAATAATATATATATAATTTTTTATTAATTTAAGAATTTTTAAGTTTAACAGAATCACCTGGAAAAGATATAATATCTGTTTTTATACAAGGACAAACTTCAATAGGATATACATGTCATATATGGACACAAATTTTAGATTGTAAGGATGGAAGTTTTATTGTTAGATATAAGTTACATAATACATGCTTCAATTTAAAATTGAAAATAAAAATGAAACATAATAATTTACCTATTTTATCAATAGAATTTAAAGGTACTTAGTTAAAGTTATTATAAATTTATTATAAGTTTCTTCATTAATTTTTGTATGATTTAATTAATTTAATGAAAATTTTTTTAGGACCTATTTATGAAGAAGAATGTTATTGTCCAAATCCTTCTATTAATAATTGGTTAAGCGATTTAGGATGTTTAAAGAATTACAAACAAATACACAATGATCTTATTTCTTTCACAAATGTAAATTTTGATAAAATACGTAAAAATATTATCAAAGCATATGATCGACCAGGAAGTGTTAGTTTATGTCACTATATAGTTCAATCTAACAAAGTAAGTAATACTGCAACTTGTAATTTGAAATTGATTTAAAATTATATTTGAATTAAACTGGATGAAATAAGATTTTTAGGGAATGTTATGGACGATATGTAGGCTTCAAAATATTTATGGATTCTATTCTTTTATCTATTACTCGTAAAGTTTTATTACCAGACATTGAATTTTTTGTAAATTTGGGAGATTGGCCACTTGTTCCAAAAGAGGGTAAAAATTATCCTATATTTTCTTGGTGTGGTTCTTTTGATACAAAAGACATTGTTATGCCAACCTATGATATCACAGAATCATCATTGGAAGCAATGGAAAGGTATAAATTTATTAATCATATTTCAAATAAATAAATAATTATTTTAATTCATATAATTTTAATAAAAATATTAAATATTTTTATAATTGCTATTATTATAAAATAATATTATATTTTACAGGGTAATGTTAGATATGCTATCTGTACAAGGTAGTACAGATACACCATGGAAAGAAAAAATAGAGAAAGTATTTTGGCGTGGTCGAGATTCCCGCAGAGAACGACTTGATTTAATCGATATTTCGAAAAAATATCCTGATTTATTCAATGTTTCAATTACTAATTTTTTTTTCTTTAAAGATGAAAAGGATAAATATGGTCCTGGGCAAAGTCATATATCTTTCTTTAATTTTTTTAAAGTAAGAATAAATAAATTCATATATCATGTAATTTAATTATAAATTGAAAAATTGAAAAATATTAATATTTGTACAGTACAAGTATCAATTAAATATAGATGGTACAGTAGCAGCATATAGATTTCCATATTTACTTGCTGGAGATTCTTTAGTATTAAAACAAGATTCAAGATACTATGAATTTTTTTACAATGATCTCATACCTGGAGAACATTATATATCTGTTAAAAGTGATTTATCAAATCTTATTGAAAAAATTATGTGGGCTAAAGAACATGACCAAGAAGCATTACAAATTGTTAAATCTGCTAGAAAATTTGCAAGAGATAATTTATTACCACATAATATATTATGCTATCATGTAGCTTTGTTTCATGTAAGAAATTTCGATTAAAATTATATATATAGATTCAACTTTATTTATTTTTTTCTTAAATATATATATATATATATTAGAATAACATGTTTTTTTTATATTTCAGGAATGGAGTAAACGCTTAAAGAGTAAAATTGAAGTTTTACATAACATGGAAGAAGTGCTGCAACCGAAACATTCTTGTAAATGTTACAACGCCGATGTTACGAAAATTAAAGAGGAATTATAATATGTTGATTCAATTCTTAATAATATAATTTATATTTTATATTCGATTTTGTGTGAATAAGTAATCTATATTTTTATATGCTTTTTGTAAATATAACAAATATTTGCAATAAATTATAATAAAAGAGAAAAGATGAATTTGATAGCATAAAATATTCATATTATTACAATGTTAAAAGATTCTATTTTAGGTTCTATAAATTTACTTGAAAATATGTTATTTTATAAAAATCTTTTCTATTTTAATTATCTAAATTTATTTAAATAATATATTATATTAATAAAAACAAAAAAAAATATACACAAAAATTCTGTGAATAATAAAAAATAATTATACATGAAATTAAACAAAAATAATATATTAAAAATATATATGGAAATTTTTTGCTATCAAAATGAGAATTCTTTTTCATGTATATAAAAATGATAAGAATTCTTCAAGAAAAAAATGAGAATCATTATATAGATTCAAAACTTTTTAATGATAATTAATTAAAAATTAAAACTAGTTAAGTAAATAAAAATTTAATAATTTTAAAACAAATGTGTATAATGAAAATTGTAAATAGGAAGTACATATTGTACTATATTTCATACATTTTATCTTGGTGTGATAGATATGATTATATTATTTTATACACACCAAAATTTTCAAATTACATACATTCCTAAGCAATATATTTTATATTTAAATACCAAAATTAAATAATAAGATTAATAATGCTTCAAACTTATAATATAAATATATGAAATCAAATTTTTGATGTCACATCAAAAAATTTATAACAATAATTTGATAAATAATATATTTTTCGAATGTTTTTAATAAAATGAAATTTTAAAAATTTAATGTTTAAAGTTTTTTGAAATTAAAATCCTTAAATATATATAATTTGCAATATTTATACATTTTTTTCTGTATATTGAAATATATTTTATAATATTAAATTATATCATTTAAAAAAAATCGAAAGTATAATTTCGAATTATTACAAACTTAATGAAATTTTAGCAGCACCTTTCCTTAGTAATATATATTTTCTATTGTTTCATTATATAACATTGGACGATATGCTATTAAGAATTAAATTAAAATTTTATATACCACTTGTTTTCAATTTGTAGTTAAATCATTTTTATATTAGAATGAATATCGCTCGAATTTACATTAATGTATATTCTATTGTGGAGGTGGTTGATATCCATAACCTCCATATTGATTTGGTGGAGGAGGTCCTTGAGGTCCAGGGGGAGGAGGCATATGTCCACCAGGTGGTCGCGGTGGATATTGAGGATATCCTTGTCCTGCTGGTGGTGGTGGATAACTCTGAGGATATTGTGGATGTCCATAATGTTGGCCAGCTTGAGGCGGATGAGGAGTATATACCTATAATTTAATATATTTTTTATCATATAAATTTCTATATTAATAATAATTAAAAAATAATTAAATAATTTAATATTTTTAACTTATTTTAATACCTGTGGCTGTCCCCCTGGTGTTGGTGGTACATATGTCTGTGTAGTAGCAGGACCATATCCAGGTTGTGGTCCTGCTCCTGGAGGTGGAGCAGGACCTTGAGGAGGTCCTGAAGGTGGTTGAAATCCACTAGGAGCAGGACTTTGAGATTGTTGTTGTTGAGATTGTGGTGGTGTCTGAGATTGTTGTTGAGATTGTTGTGGTTGATGTGGTGCCTGATGTGCAGGAGGTTGATGAGTTGATTGATGAGAGGGTTGATGTGGTGGTTGATGAGGAGCATGAGGAGGCTGATGTGGAGATTGATGTGGTGGCTGATGTGGTGGATGTGATGATGGATGAGGTGTTTGATGTACAGGATATCCAGATGGAGTAGGACCTGGAGGAGCATAATTTCCACCTTGTGAAGTAGGTGGTGGGGCACTATTTGGTGGATAAGTTTGAGTCGAAGCAGATGGTGTACTAGTTGGTTGGCTACTCTGAGCATAGGTGTTTACTCCACTAGCAGAAGCAGTACTGAATGGTGGAGATGTAGAAGCTGGACCATATTGTGTTGCACCAGGACCAGGACTTGGTTGATTACCATAATTTGGTTGAGGACCAGTATTTTGTTGAGATCCAGCTTGAGGAGGTTGGGCACTAGATGTAGGAGGAGCTGGATAATTTTGAGGTGGAACATTATTTGCATATGCTTGTGATGAAGGAGGAGGATAATTTCCAGGTTGACCACCTCCATATGCATTTTGAGGTGGAGCTTGAGATGGAGGTTGTTGATAATTTGGTTGTGGACTAGGACTACCATATTGTCCCGGTTGTTGTTGTCCACTTGATGGAAAGTTTTGTTGAGAAGGATTAGAAGGAGGATAACCTTGTTGATTGGGTGGTGGTGGTGGACCATATCCTGTAGGAGGTTGAGTTGTTCCTGGTGGTGGATATCCTGGTTGAGGACCATAACTATTCACAGTAGTTGGAGGACCATAGTTAGGTTGTGTCGATGTGCTATAGCCTTGTTGCTGAGAAGTATTTGGTGGCCCATACTGATTTGGTTGACCTGGAGTATATGCTGATCCCTGAGGTCCTTGATAATTAGAACCAGGATTTTGGTTAGCATACTGAGCAGGATAAGTTTGTTGAGAAGGTTGTTGAGGATAACCTTGAGGTCCTCTATATTGTTGTGGCCCAGGTGCAGCAGGTGGTCCTTCAAAATAATAATATATTAAAATTAAAAAATAGTATTGATTTATAAGAATATATTATAAGAATAAAAAAATTTTTTAAATATAATTATATTATAATAACATACTATTTATAGCAGGTCCTTGCCCAGGCATAACAGGACCACGATATCCTTGTGACATTGGCTGCCCTTGACTAAAGGTTGACATTGGTAATGTTGGTTGACTATTTGGAGGCATATCACCTGCAGGTCCACTTGATCCTGTAGGAGCATTAGGAAGACCTTGTGGATTCATCATACCATGTTGAGGACCATTAGGAATTCCTTGCGGAGGCTTATTAAAAAAGCAAAAATAATATTAATATATTTTTATTTTAAATATTTAATCATTTAATAATTAAATATTTAGAATATTTCTTACTGGTAATAATGCTTGTATATTTTGATTTGCATCAGCAATGGATGCCAAATATACTAAATTCCGATGTAACATTTGCTGATATCTAAAAAAAAAATCACAATAATTATATTAATATAATTTGGATATACTTTAAAATTAATTATAATTATGTATATTTACTGTATACATTCTTGAGGTTTTCCTTTATTCTGATATTCTTGTATTGTCTGTATTAGCTGACTATTTTCATCAAGCATCTATTGTAAAAACAAATTAATTTATATAAATGTAAAATATATTATATTATATAGAATAAAAATGATATTTTAATATTTTACATCAATAATAATGAGTAATTCATTACCTTCTGTATTTGAGCAGGATTCGGTGGTGGCCTGCCGCGTTGAGCAAAGGTCACGGACATTTTTAAATAGAATCAATCGTCGAAAGATCACAATAGGTAATATAGTAATTTATTGTTTTTTTTTTGCTCTTTTTTATTTAACTTGTGTTTCCGTTACCTTTCTCTTTTGTATTATTATATTCATTTGAAACTTTTTTACAAGGCTTTGTACCAGTATTGGTTGTTCACATTACTGCATCATATTCTTAAAAGAGAAGCACTTTTAATGTAATTTTGCTTCAGAAATGCAAAAAAATCACAATTTTATTTTATCAAAATTGATATTTAATGAAAAAATTCTAAATATAGCAAATTCCTGCTAATAATTGTTTTGTAAAATTTGTAGTTTTACAAATAAATTATGATGGATGACCATTTCTAAAATAGAGCTTGGGATAAGAGCGTACCAGTGGCAAATTCGTGAACTATGATAGCAAAATATACAGGATAATACGATATACAGGATAAGACAATCTAGTAAAAATTAAAAATCTGTTATTTGTATTAGCAGAAATTGTATAAAATATTAAATATAAAAGATTTTTAATAAAAAAATTATATATTTATCAATAAATAATAAATTTATAACTTATTCTTAAATAACTTAAAACTAACGGTAAAAAATTTTTATTTTCATACAATAAGAATTCGTATTCTTATTATTATTTGAAATTTAAATATATTTTTCACATTTAATTTTATATTTTTAAATCTAAATTTATAAAAAATATTTTCTTTTTATTGTTGATATAATTTGAAATAATTTTTGTCTTTTACATTTTAATAAAAATTTGTATTAAATTTTTTATATAAAAATGATTATATTCGTATATTTTATATTATATTATATTATATTTTATATTATATTATTTCATCTATTTATTGATATGATTTGAAACATATACAACATGAAAGTTTTTTACGATTTTATCATATTACGGAATACGTAACCTTAAACCGCTGAAGATTAATTTATCTTCTTTTATAACAGGAAAACTTACTTTTTGCTGATACTTTTGTTAAATAACATGACTACAACAAAGGTAAATTGTAGAAATACAGAAAAAATAAATATTATTAAAATAATACACTTTTAGATTGAATTTGCAGTAAACATGACTTGTCAAAAATGTGTTGATTTAGTACGCAATACATTAATCGGTATAGATGGAATTGAAAATATTGACATATCATTAGAAAATAATAATGTTATTGTTGAAACAAATTTACCATATTCTATAATTCAAGAAAAAATTGAACAATCTGGAAAAAAAGCTGTTTTAAAAGGATATGGAGGTAATGTTGCATTATATTTTTCTTCGATTTCTAAAGTAAAAAATTACATAATTTTTTATAATATAGATACTTCTAGTGCTGTTACAATGTTAGGAGGAAATTCAGGATATACTGTAAATAATAAGATAATGGGTGTAATAAGATTTGCACAAACTCCTGATGGTTGTCTTATAGATGGAACAATTGATGGTTTAACACCTGGTGAACATGGTATACACATTCATGAATGTGGTGATATTTCTCAAGGTTGTGATAGGTAAGTATATATATTTTAGATTTCTTTTTTGTTTTAAATTTTTTGTATTATATTTTTAGTGTTGGAGAACATTTTAATCCAAATAATACAATACATGGTGGTCCTAAAGATGACATATTTAAACGGGTAAATATTATAATTTATGCATACAAAAAAATTTAATATTATAATATAATTATAATATTACACTTAATTATAATGAATTATTTTTAAATAAAAAAAATATTACAGCATGTTGGAGATTTAGGAAATATAATGGTTAATGATTTTGGTAGAGCTACTTTTAGAATGATAGATAAAGTTATAGAAATAGCTGATATTATTGGAAGATCTTTAGTTATAACAGAAAAACCAGATGATTTGGGAAGAGGAACTAACCCAGAATCTAAAATAGATGGAAATAGTGGAAATAAGTAAATAATATAATATAAAATGATAAAATAATTGATATATATATTATATTATATATTATTATTGATATATATACATTATAATTTTTAATGTTATACTTATATATTTTAGATTAGCTTGTGGTATTATTGCTCGTTCATCTAGTTTATTTCAAAATACAAAAAAAATCTGTGCTTGTGAGGGACTTACATTATGGGATGAAAGGGATGAAACTTTTATAAATAAACATGATTATTCTAAATCAAGTAACAATTGTACAGTATTCTAAAATTTTTCAATAATTATAGGATAATAATAAATATAGTCATATTTATAGATTTCACATGAGCTTTTATACAATATATGTTCTATGCATGCATATTTTATGTTTGTCTATTATCCTATAATGAATTATAATTTTCATCTGTTTACAAATAATTTTAAAATAATTTGTATTTTTTTTAAACTTTTGACATTTTGTTTTTTTATTATTTTTGCTTAATATTTTAAATGTTAACACTTAATAAAATCTATTCTTTTTCAGCAAAATTATAAATAACACATAGAAAACCCAGAAAATGGATTTTATAAAATAAATCATTCCAATAAAACGTTTCTCATATAATGGAAAAAACATAAAAGCACAAAATTATATTTTTTATAATATATGAAACTTATATTAAGTTTTAATACTAATATTTTTCCTAAAATATTAATATTAATTTATAAAATAATTATATTTTCAATGTGTATATAAAAATAAAAGATATAATTTATGTATTTGTTATAATTAAATATTTTTATTTTAAGATTTTTTTTTATGCAAAATTCACTTATTTTTTTTCCCCAAATTTGTATTATTTATATAAATTATTTTCAATTTTAAAGCATTATAATATCATAAATTCTTTTATTTGCATTTATCAAGTTCAATGACAAGTTATAAATATAAATTTTAAATACACGTAATTCTTCATTTATTTACATATAATTATAATAATATCTTAGTTTTAAGTGAATTTAACAAAAATAATAAATATTATATTTTAAATAAAAATATGATAATAATATGTTCATAAATAATACAATTTTTATTTTCTTCTTTTTTCTCAACATAACCTATGTTGCTAATAGAAAAATATCTTACACGTAATATGTAAAAAATATTTTTAATATTTTGTACACGATTTATAATTTTAAATTTAAAGAAAATAAAAATAAAAAAAATATAATGGGAATTCCTGGTTTAACCACTTATATAAACAATCATTCAGATCATTATTTGGAATATTATGAATTACAAAATTCATATTTAGTAATTGATGGAAATAGTGTCTGTTGTTCAATATATAATTTATATGCAAAGTGTAATTGTGCATTTGGTGGTGATTACGATAATTATGCACAATGTATATCAAATTTCTTTGACGATTTATTAAAATGTAATGTGACACCTTTAGTTTTAATTGATGGCGGCAATGAAGACAAAAAATTTAAAACTACTATAAGAAGGACTAAAGAGAAAATTCGTATCGCATGCTCGTTTTGTCCACTTAGTCAAAAGAAAATGAAATTTTTTCCTTTATTAATACGAGAAGTTTTTAAAGAAATAATGACAGAAAAAAATATTCGACATGTACAATGTTTATTTGAAGCTGATAATCATATAGCAGCAGTAGCAAGAATCTTGAATTGTCCAGTACTTAGTTATGATTCAGATTTTTATATATATGGGACATTATACATACCATTTGATACATTAGATACTTATGTAGTTAAAAGTTCAACTGGAAATTGTTATGTGAAACGCTGCAAGATTTATAAAGTAGAAAATTTACTTAAATCTTTTAAAGGATTGGATCAATCAATGTTACCATTGGCTGCAATATTATTAGGCAATGATTATGTAAAACGAAATACTTTTAAAAACTTTTTTCGTCACTTGAAATTAAGAGGTGCATCAAGAAAAAAACATAATCATAGACAGTGTCGCATAGAAACAACTTTAGCCTGGTTAAGCAAATATACTTTGAACAAAGCTATCATTGAAATTTTAAGTAGATTAACTAAAACTATACGACAAAGAATATTAAATTTAATAGAGATTAACATAAATGGTTATACAAATGTATCTGCTGAAATACTTGTACCTCTAGGTTTTCCAAAAGATTACATTATTCATACTAATATTCATTATTTGAACAAAACTTTCAAGTTTGATGGAGATGTTAATACATTGACATACATAGAAGAAATTTGTGAAGAAGAAGATAATGAAACAAGTGAAGAAGAAAATGAAGAAGAAAATGAAATTGAAATAATAAATACACTTGGTGAATCTGAATCAATATTAAAAAAAAAAGCTATTAGCAATTTGCCAGAATGGTTTATAAATGAATTTCTTATGGCTAGACTTCCAACATATTTTATAGATTTAATAATTAGACATTTATATATTTGTTCTGTACAAATAGAAGATTATCGTTATCCTCCCAGCATTTTAGCAAGTTCAAAAATTCTTAGTGTAATATTTGGAATTCTAAAATCAGGAATGAACAATAAAATATGTTATATGAGATATATGACAAGAAATCAAAATAAAATTATGAACTATAACTTACAGAGTACAAAGATCACATATCATAAATTATATGGCACAGAAACTTTAGATGTTTATAAACTTCCTTCTTTATTCAATCTTAGAGAAATTTCTTTAGTTATTCAAAAAGAGATTTTAGATAATACTTTAGGAATCACAAATATGGATTGTATATATGAACTTCCATCAGAATGGATGTTATATGTTGGATGTATAAAATATTGGATGCAACAACAAGACCATTCTATATCTTATAAATGTTACTTATATTCTATATTTATTTCTATGTTGTTTAATATAATAGATTCTAAAATTGGAAGACATAGAGTTATGTACACTTTTCAAAATAAATATGGTCAAATAATTGCAAATATAAAACAAAGAAGAAAAGAAAATAATTTTAAGCCAAATAATATAATGAATGATTCAATTATTAAAGCTTATAATGAAATTGACTATGATGACTGTATATTAGCAGCATCATTTTTTATTACTCATTTTAATATGGACAAAAAATTATATACAAATCCAAAAAAGTATAATAGAGCTACAGTACACATATTTGCAGAATTTCAGAATTGTTTAAAACATACTATGAATTTAAATGCACTTTTAGGATATCCTTATCCACAAATTAAAGTAGCAAATTTATTTAATGGTACTTTATTATATAATTTGAGTAATAATTTTAGAATACGCAATGACATTGAAGGATATATAAATGCTATTCTTCAAATATCTCCAAGTCTTTTGAGATTATTTAATATATTTTTATTAAAAATTAAACCAATGTTTCCATCTATGCTTCAGAATAAAATCAATTTGCTTAAAAAACAAAGAATAAAATCAAAACATTCAAAATCTGATAAAAACATTTCAGCTGAAAGTGATTCTGAATATTTTACAGCTGATGATGATTTATATGAATCATGTTATGATCCAAATAATCGTTTTTCTATGCTTAATCATTCATTATGATATCCATTTAGTATTCCGATTGCGGAATCTTATTGCGTATTAGAAGTCAAGTATTTAGAAAGAGATTCTGAAGCATTTCTATTTTCTTTTTTTTGTTCTATAATCTTTGTTCAAAATACGTTTGATATTAAATTAAACATTATTGAATGAAAATGTGAAATTACGGTAATTAATCAGCAACCAAATGGTTATCTTACTTATATTTATTATGACTCACCTTATAAAATTAAATCTAATCAGATCTATTATCGCGTTCGAATAATAGTTATAATAGTTATAAGTAATTTTTTTTCGATATATTTCTTATGAATTGCATATTTTTATATATTGTATAATTAGAAATATAAAATATTTCAGCATCATGGTTGTAAAATTACAAATGTCACGATGAATTGTTTATTTGTAACTATAATGAAAATTTAATACTTCAAGAAAACAAAAGTACAGTAAAAAAAAAAAAACTATTACATTTTTAAAAAATCTTATAACATTGTTGAATCATGGCAATATTATAATAAAATATTTATTTTTTAAATATATATAAATTAAAATTATTAATAAAGAAATTTATTTATAATATTTCATTTGAAATATTTTTTATTTATTATGATTGTCATTATCTTTGAAATATTTCATATTTTTGGTTCGTTTTTTAAATGTAGAATGATTTCTATTTTGATTTTTGGTTTGTGAAATATGGAATTTAGACCACTGAAAATGTTAAATATTTTTAAAAATTAAGATATTATTATAAAACATAAATTATAATCATAAATAAAAGTTACAAAATGTAGTAATATTTATGATTACGTTTTTATATATTTCCCAAAATGCAGTAAATGCTGTTTTGAGTGTATTTGCTTCTTGTCTTAAAGTAGGTAAGTAATAAGAATCTTCTCCATGTTTTAGTATTAATCCAACACGTACAGCACAATTTAATTTTTTTCTTAATTCTTCATTAAACGTTTTTATATTACTTTTAACTGGATAGGAATGACGTAAATATTCACTAATAAGATTTGATGGAACATAAATTTTAAGTAGTTGAAGTCTTTTTACAGCTTCAATTATCATCTGCGGTGTTATTGAGATATGACTACCTAGTCAATTTTTACATAAAATAATGTTTAGCATAGACATAATTTAAAAATATGTTTCATAGAAAAGATATGAAGAATAAATATATATATATATAATATATTGTTTATAATTTATATATTTTGTATATATAAATATATAATATCATATATAACTTTATATCTTACATAATTTATCGTTATTAAAATTCATTTTATATTTCCGGGTGAAATCCTTTTTTTAATTATTTATTTTATTTGAACATATTATTTAATGGATTTTAAATGATTATTATTTGATTCTAAAATTTAAAAATAGTAAAAATCAATTTTATTAGTTACATTTTCTTAAAACAGGTTATAATAAAAAACAAACGTTTCGATGCAGTGCTTTTATAATTTGAAATCATGAATATTAAATAAATTATTTTATAAATGCAAATTTCATATGTTTTATTTTTAAGTATATTCTTTATTTATTATTATATTATATATTACCTACACAATTCCAGTGATTCCATTAATATGAACAATTAAATCAAAATAATGCAATTATTTAAAAAGACATATATATGCATACATATATTAAAACCTGAAGTGGAATATATATTTTTTAATAATTATTTGTATGTGATATTTTATATATATATATATATATATATATATATATATAAAGATCATATATTTGAATTTATAATATAAGAATATAGATATAAGAATTAGATATTAAGATAATCATTCTTTCAATATTTCAGTTTTTGTATTTATAAATTATCATAAAGAATTCAAATATTTCAATATTTATAATTTTTTTAACTTAAATTTAAATATGTTGTAATATAAAAATATCAGGTACTCTATGGAAAATATTTTACAATATGATAAATATTACAAAAAATAATTAATCAATATTAATATAATCTAATAAAATTTTTTTTTCTTGATATTAAATTTTTATCCAGAGATATTAAAAAACACTTAATTTTAACAATGAATTTATAATAATAATATATGCAAAATTAAATAATAGAAATAGTATAAACAGGAAACAAGTCTAAATTTTTGTGCAAAATAAATTAAATAGATAAAACTATATTTAAATATTAATTATTTTTAAATATCCAATAAATAAATTTAAATTAGAAAATTTAATAATTTATATATGAACTTATGTAAATAAAAAAATAAATTTAGCTAATTGCAGTATTTTAAAAAATTGTGAATAAATACTTTATAATTTTTATATAAAGATTTTTATATAAATAGAAATAAATAGAGATATATAATTAAGGAATGTTTCATTCATTTAAAAAAAAAACATATCTAATGAAATTAGACTTTAATAAATTGTATCAAATATGTGTCATCAGTAAAAAAAATATATGTTAATATATATTATTAGAAATATTAGAAAAACAAACAATTTTTATCAAAAAGAATTATAACATGATGCTAAAATTTTATATAATATACAGATTATATTAGCATTTATAAAAAGAATAGTTTTACACTAATAATAAATGCTTCATTATTTATAAAAAGTTTTCTATTATTTGTTTTATTAAAATATAATATATAATATTAATCAAAATGAGAGGGCTATTTGGATACTAATTTTTCTTTTTTTAAAGAAGAAAAAAAAATTAATTGTTACTTGAATGTTTTATCTTGATATACTAATATAAAAAGTCAATTTAAAATTTATATAGAATTGATACAGAATTAATGATATATTTGTTGTATATATTAGCGATATTTAGCTTGATATGACATAGTTAACTTTGAAAATCATCCATTATAAATTGTTATTTTAATAATATAATTACTAATATATAATGTTCAAGATATATTTTTATTATTATATTTAATTAATTTTCAAAATAAACTTTGAAATATATCTCAAGAAATATTAATAATAAATTATAAAATACAATTTTATAAATATATTTATAAAATTATATTATTATATTTGTAAGTATATTTAGAAATTTAAATTATTAAATAAAAATATTATTAATGAAAATTACTCTAAATATAAAAACAGTTTCTATCCAAATGCATCACAATATATTTATCAATATAAAGATGCAAATGATACAAAATAAATTTATGGATTTAAATTATGTATTAATATTTTGGACGTATTCTTATTTCATACGCGAATAATTATTAAAATTTGATTTTTACTTTATAAGGAATTTATTTTTGTTAATATCAATAAAACTGATGACTATTTAATATTTTCAAGATACAATTTCTTGATAGCTACTATAAAATTGAATTTATTCTCTAAATTGAATTTATTATATTTCTCTTGAAACTGCAATTAGCTTTGTTTTATATCGCGATAATTCCAAGATAATCAAATTCATAGTAATGTACATGTTATATTACTATATTTTTATAGTAATCTTATTATTATCATAAATACACTTTACTATTGAGCGCCTGCAATAAATACTACAACATTATTAGAATTTCTGAATAAATATATAATTATTTTCTTGTGCATTAGCACATAAAATATTATATACATAAGCTCAAAAAAATTCAATCCTTTTATCATGGTTAATTGTTGTGAAGAACAATTAACAAAGACTAAAAATATTACATTATTATATAAGTAATTACTAGAACAGGCTAGATTTACATAATGAATGTATCATCAGTAATTAAAATAACAAAAGCTAAATAACATTGCACTGTGATTACCTGAATATATATGTTTATATCTGTAATTTTTTTACTCTATTTTTTAATACACTAATAAAAAACAACGTGTTTTTTGTTTCCATCAAAAATACGTTTGAATTAACTATTTTAAATTTCAAAACTTTTCAAGATTTTTTTTTACACAGAAGCTGATAATTCGAATTGAGATAAGATAAATAATATATACAATTTATACTACGATCTTATTAGCATATTTTCAACCTCCACTAGGTTCGTCGGTCCATATTTTTACAAAGTATTGTACAGAAAAAACTATTACAATAACGAGAATCGTATCTATGAAGCTTTTCAACATATTTATACTATGATATTGATCACCCTGTTCTCTTTGTCTTATAGCAAGTTGCTCTAATATATGTTGTATACGATTTAATTTATCACCATATTCTAACATTTGTCGTTCTAATTCTTTAAGAACATCTATAATCCTGAAAATACAATATTAAAAAAATTCTTCAATATCTTCTTGATTAGAATTTATTAGAAATATATATATAGAATATTATTGTAATAAAATTATAATAAAAAATTGAAAAAATATTAAATAATTTACCTTGCAGTAGAGCGTTTCCTTTTACCTATTGATTGACTAGAATCTGAATGTACCTCTGCAGAGGAACTTCCAGAATCATGAGCAGTTTCTGCTAAATTATTAGACAATTGTCTTTTAGAAGATTTTAATACAGAAAGTGATGAACGTGATTCAGCTTGAAGAAGTGGAACCTGTAACATAAAATATATATTTTTAGAATATCTTATTTTGTATAAGAAAAAGTGAAATGAATTATTCTTTGATATACAATTAAATAATTAGATGAAACAATTTTAATATTATTTATGTTACACGTTAAATTATTAAAATATAAAATAAATTATTAGGATGCAATTTATTTTATTAATTTTTATATTCTTATACCTGTGTTTGTGGTTCAGTAGAAACGATACTGCCAGTACGCATAATCGGTGTCTTGTGTCTAGTTTTTGTACGTACTATATAATCTTGTTCATATTGTACAACATCATTTCTAGGATCCCATGGTCGAACATCTGCATGTCGATAAACCCAATTACCAGTTATAATATCCTGTTGATATGAAAAAATGATATTTTTGAATAGTTTATTTTTAAATATTTTTGAAAATTTCAATTATTTAATTTTATTAATATATAATACCTGAACAAAGTGTTTAGGAACCCATTCCTGTCCTTTAAGTTTTCGTTCTTTAGCACGCTCTCTCTGAGCTTCTTCTAATTGAGTTTTTGCTTCAGTGGCAGCAATTTGATCGTCTCGATTGATTGCTTGCGTAACATCATACCATAATTTTTCACTTTCCCACAGACCTTGATGTTCCAAAGGTACAGTATATTTTTTTAATCTTCTTTTACGTACTTCTGGAGTGGGATTAAAAAATACATTTTCTTGCTGTAAAATTAAGTAATATAATATTGATTTATTATAATAAATAATTATATAATTATAATAAATAATTCATAGATAATAAATAATACAAAATTCTATTATCTGATTAGACATACTCCTGTTCTTTTATCAGTAATTAATATTTGACCATCCCAATAGCCTGATATAATAGCAAGAGTTTCTTTGCCTAAACGTATTCCTCCTGTAACTTGATTCATTTGTTCTGCACCCCCAAGAAATGGCTATTGAATAAATAATTAATTAATTTTGTTTATTATTTTAATTTTGTATTCCATATTACCTTAAGTTTAAATTCCAATTCAGTATGATAACCTGTTTTCTCGCAATTTATATGAATTTTTCCACCTAATTCCATTGATAATGTACCCATAAGAATTCCTTTACAATGAGCATAAGGTATTGTCATTGTATAATCTTCTCCCCTAGGTAACATTGTTAATATGGCAACACCATCTAGAACTGCTGATGTTGAATTTCCTGAGAAATAAAAAAAATATATATATATATATATAAATATATATATATATATATTTATATATAACAACTATATTTTAGAAACATCTTTTAGAAAAAAAAAAAAAAAAAAAAATAAGAAAAAAATTACCGTAAAATTTAGATTTTGCAATAATTGTAGCACTAATAGTAAATCCATCTTGTCGATTAGTAACATAAAATCCTGATATAGGTGGATGATGAGAAAGCTATTAACATTAATATGTTTATAATAAATATATTATAGTTATAAAAATGGCAATATATAAATATAATTTAAATAATTACTATACCTGTTCAGCTATATAGAAAGTTCTTGAACCATTAGGATGCTGCCAATAGCAGCGAAAAGTTTCACCCAAAAGCGGATTATAAGGTTTCTTTAAACCTTGAGGTTTTTTATAAAATCCAGATAAATACCATTTAACAACGCCTTTCATACGTGTAAATGCATCATCTTCTACTACTGCTCTGTAAAAGCAAGAAACAAAATATTATACATCATATTTTTATATGAATATTTTTTGAAATCTATAAATTTATACTTACTGAGACAATAAATCTGCATGATAATAAGAATCGGCCAACTTTTCTAAAAACGAACGAGGTTCTAAAATAAAAGTCGGTAAGACGACTTTTGATAAATCCATGCCTGGTCGAACTTGTTTCATTAAGAACCATATTAAAGATTTTTGTTCTTCTTGTAATTCTGTAACTACCTCTCCAGCCTATATATTAAATGCAAATATAAAAAATTTAAATAATTTTAATTATAAATATAATACATAATATCATATTTTTTTAATACATAATATCAATTTTTACCGCTCCAAGAACTTCTTGTTCATTTGCAGCATATGGAGTTTCATTAATTGTTTCTTGTTGATCTTCCTTGGTGGATCCTTCAGATTCACTATCCGAAGCGCTAATCTCTGCATCAGCTGCTACTCCATTTTCCGGTTGGCTAATATCGTCCAAATCTGTATGTGAGGAGTGCAGAGGATCTAGCATTACTACTGGGGTATCATATTCCAAAACATGTATAGAAGGAACAGTCATACGACGAATGCAAGAATTTGGAATTGATTTAGAAGAAGAAGATTCGAAATGTGAATAAATATTTCCATCACCCAATGCATTTACAGAATTTGAAGATAAAATAATCTCTGTATCTGCAGCAAGAGTTGGAGATCTATCACGAAATTGTTTGTCCCAATATGCTACTGCATGGTACAACTGCTCAAACATGGGAGTTGGTGAAGGACAAATACTTTTAGCATCATCATTTGTCATAGATGCTATTGCAGGTTGAGGATATAACAAACGTTTTTGAGATGTAGGTGATTGAGGAATATAATTAGATAAGCATATTAGGTATGAAAAGCAATTTTAGGTAATATGTCAGGAAAGGAATGATAATAATAATATAATTAATATTATTAATTTTTTTGAATATTATTTTTCTATTAAAGTCAATTATAATATATCAAATGTAAAAATCAATTATACATTAAATGTAATAAAAAATCATTCCATATTTCATTAAATTAAAATTTTTTAAAAGGAATCTTTATTTTTTTAACAAATGCTAATATTTTGTAATATATTTGTTTTATACTTACCATGTTCATCAAAATGTTTTTCATAATCTGCTTCACTCCATTGAGTTTCATGAGTTGTTGTAGTATCATGTGGTAAAGTACGTGGCAATGCACTTGTTGAGCGTACTATTAAAGAAGAACAACGTAAAGATAATTCAAGTGCATCCAACCAACATTTACCAGCTGCCTGAGAAGGTGCTCTAAATATTAAGTAAGATGTTGGCAAGGGTTGTACAACAGCACCTATAAAAATAATTTAATAAAAATATATTTTTTAATTTATAAAAAATTTTTTATTTACCAATAGCTTCTTTTTCTGGACCTCTTGGAGCCCATATTGATTGTTCCAAAGGATGAAACAATTTAAAACAAAATCCATCTTTTTTACTTGGGCGTTCTATCACTTGACATGTATTAAGTAAAACCGTTCCTACCCAATGATTGCTCTGTAATAATTATTTAAATATAATTTTGGATGAAATAAATAAATATTTTAGTTAAAAACAATATAAATAAGCACTTTTGCTTTTGGGCTTTTATATAGCAGTAGCAAACCAGGCTTCAGAATACACCACAGTTTTGTCCAACTTTTTAATGTACCACGAACTTTGAGCCAATCACTCATCACAATAACAGTTGGATCTTTAAAAGAACTTAGAAGTTCGTCGGCAAATCTTTTTTTTTCCATTCGATAATTCTTTCTTTGAGCTTTGTATGATTCTTTCCTTGTTAACTTACAAGAATCAAAAGACTAAAATAAAAAATTTATATATATAAAAATATATAAATTTTCATAAAAATAAAATAATTTTATTTTAAATCTTTTAAAACAATAAACTAAATATTTCTTACCTTATCAGAAACATTATCTGTTTTTTGATTTGCTTCTCCCATTGATGTAGATAATCCTATAACAAATAAATTATATAAAATTGTATGATTAAACATTAATCAAATATTATAATTATAATTATGAAATTTAATTTAATAAATAAATCTTAATATTTACAAGTAGTTATTAAATATTAAATAGTCATTATTTATAAATATATCGCAGTATAGAATATAATTATATTATGATTTTAATAATTATATGATTAAGTTATATGATTTCAAATAATGTTGAATAACTATTAAATAAAATAGATAATGTCAGGAAAGTGACTTTTATGAATATTTTCATATTAAAGTGTTTATAAAATGATTAAGATATGCAGATGACAATATTTATTTAAAATTGATTTTATAAATTTTAAACAATAATTTTAATATATTTTTTTTCATTTATAATTAATTAAAAGGCTTTAGAAATAATCAAGTTTAAAACATTCATACAACAAGCTTGGCAAGTATTTTAATTTTAAGAAAATATAAACTTATTGATCTATAAAAAAAATTAAAAATTAAAAGATAATTAAATTTTTAAAATTAAAAAAAAAAAAGGATGCAATTTTTTTAATTAAAATAATTATTTTATATAAATAAAATTATTTTATATAATAAATCTCAATAACATAATGCATTATGCAGTTAGCATTTTTTCGAAATAGATTTTAATTCCATGTTCTTTTTATCTGTGTTAAAAATGATATTTAATAAAAAATATTGATTGCATTTATTTTAATTATAAATTAAATAACATAAGGCTTATAAACTATAAATTTATATATAATTATTATACAAAAATATTATTTATTTAAAATTTATATTCATAATAGAAATCTATTTAATATATATCATCTTTCAGCCAAAGATTATACAATATATAAAGAGTACATTTCAGAGCTTATAAATTTGAATAATAAAATATATATATATATATATATATATATATATATATAAGCCAAACAAGAAATAAAAAATATGCAATTCATTATAGCTAATCAACTACTTGAATAAGTAAAAAATAGTATTAATTTACATAAGAAAAGCACCTGATAAAGTTTGAATTATTGTCCATTATGATATTAACATAGCTTTGTGTTTATACCTGGAGATAGTGGAGGTGCAGCAGTTGCAAAATTTACACTTGTTGATAAGGACTCTGTTGATGGAAGTTTAGGTAATGTTGCAGATTGAACTTGAACACTGCTTCGTCGAAGTTGTTGATCCACTGGTTCTATATATTTAGTTTTATGTTTTCAATCACAATTACTATTTATCAATATCTTTATAACTGTTTCAGAAAAATATATTTTTCAAATTTATTTAGATATTTATCTTTTAAAATCACAAACTCTTTAAATTTTTCAAGTCTAAACTATTCAACAGCAAAAATTTTAAGATTAAATTATATCATATTGCATTTTAGTAAAGTATAAATTTAGTTTTTTGCAACTTTTTAGTTTTTTTTCATGCTAATAATGTTAATTTTCAAAGAGAAGATTTGTAAACATAATTATATACAATATAACTCCAAGTTTCAATTTAATATATTAAATTGCAAAAGCAAAAAACAAACAAATATGTACATCTATTAAGATATATAAAAGTATAAGTCCATTAGAAATATTTGCATGCATAAAAAGAAACATATTTTTTAAATATATTACATTGTGTATATTTTGAATATTTCATAAAATATTTTTCTACTTAAAAACTACTAAAAATTATCATTATAAAGCAGCAATAATTTAATAACAAATTTAAATATTAACATGCATCTTATATTATATAACATGTAATTATTCATGCATTAAAAATATTGAAATTATAAAAATTTGTTCTAAAAAAAAAGTTTACATATAATACTTTTTAAATAAACATATGAATAAATGTTCATATTATACAATATACTACAATATTCTAAAAAGTAAAAAAAATGTGCTAACAGCATGAATGTATTATGTTAATCTGATATATTTAATAGCATAGCATTTTAATACTTCTAATAATATAAATTATTTTTTTGCTTAATGATAATATTAATAAAAATCATATTTAAACATTAAATGAAATCAATTTGTATATAATAAATTTTATTTATAATTTATTTGATAAGATGATAATATAAGAAGTTATTGAAAATGAGAAAATGCTAATAATAATATGTAATCTGAAAATAGAATTATATATATATATACATGTATCTATTTATTCACTTTTGTGATTCTAATATCGAGGCTTGCTACTATATGCACATAATATTAATAAGCCTACCTAGCTTACTTGGTAATGTACCATATCCACTGTCATTAATACCTTTAAATAGTAGTTCATAATATTTTATATATTATTAAAATAATAAATAATCATTAAAATATAATATGTAATTAATAAATATTAATATAACGTATAATATATAATATATAATATATATATATATANATATGTAAGTTCATGTATTTCTTTGTAAAAAAAAATATAACAAATTAAAATTGAATATTAGAAAAAACAATACATATATATATATATATATATATAAAGAAATTATTTATTAAATTTAATTTGTAACAAAGCTTTTTTGCTTATTTTATATTTTTCTACAAATATACATCATATATATAATATATATAACATAATTTTCACATATATATTATATAATTATACGTATAATTAAATTAACATCTATATCTAATTAATCATTATAATCAATTATTCACTAATAATATTTCTTTAAATTTTTATCATATATTTATTCTTAAAAATATAAAAGTCAATTTAAATTATAAAATTTATTTGAATATGATACTTACGATTACTCAATGATCTGCTTACATTTGGTGGTGTCATAGTTTTAAAAGACTCAGAAGTATTTCCAACAGACATAGAATGAGTTTCTGATTGTGATCGATGTTCACCTCCAGGTACCACAATTGGTTGGGAAATCATTATGAATCTGCCATATTAAGTACATAATTTTAACATACATAATTTTATAATAAAATATTAAAAAGTAAATAGATAAAATAGATAGACATTTAAAAATATTAATATTTACAAATTACTACACTAAAAATATAATATATATAATATATATTATATATATAAAATATATATAATAAAATAAAAAGTTATCTTCAATTATTAATAATTAATAGAATTAAAAAAATTATATAAAGCAATAGATAATTTATGTAATACAATGAATAATATATGTAATTATAAAATGCTATGTAATGATAATTAAATACCATTTTACTTTATATGATACAATTTTTTACAAACTAAACGTAAAGAGATAATAACAATTAATTGAACAAAAATAATAATAATTGAAAAAAAGATATATGTAAAATATGTCAATATCTTATTCATTATTTATATGATCCAAAGTATATAAATTTTTTTTTAAAATAAATAACTACAAAGATATTACGTAAAGTAACCATAACATACCTGATTTTGAACAATTATTTGTCCAGTCAATACTTGTATTATAATAATTTATTACACTTAGAAAAAAATATTAGAATACAAATAAAAATAAAGTTGTAAAATTTACATATATTTACTATTATATATAAAATTAAAATGATTAAATTTAATATATATATATATATATATATATATATACTTGCAAATTAAATAATTTTTTATTGATGTAAGAACAAACATTCGAAGCAAAGAAAGAGATATATGTATATCGATGTCAGGCTACGACGGCGCGAGCGCGAAGTCCGATGTTCCATTGATCACTTACTAATAACATATGGATCTGCCAAGTTACTTGCAATCAAAACGTACGACGCATAAATGTCGCAAATATTCTATTATTGGTATAAAATTAATGAAGTATAAACATTTTAATGAATGAGAATTACTTACCGAAATAATAAAATATATGTTAAAATAATGAAATAATTATGCAAATTGATGCAATTCAATTAAATTTATTATTCAATTAATCAATGAAATATATAGTAAAAATAAAAATATTTATTAAACCATAGAATAGAAAAGTTATAGAAGAGTAAATATTTCTTATAAATCAATACAATTTTAAAACAATTTCAGATATTAATATACATATATATATGAATATTTTGAACAAAATTATTAATACGATTGCGCAATATATAATTATTATCAATGACTTAAAAAATAAAAAATAATAAAAAAAATGACTTAAAAAATAAAAAATAAATGTTACGTATTAAATGTTACACGTTTGGTAAATTAATTAATTGTATTAATTTTTTATTTATCGAAATTTATTGATATCCAAGTTTATATTTATATTATTTATTTATTTTATGCAATTAAAATAAATAATATAGAAATAAATCTATATATTATATTTAAATAATAAGTTCAAATTTGAATAGAAACTTAAAAGAAATATTTAAATAATAGATTCAAACTTAACTTCAAAATAGAACTGAGAAAAACAGAACATGAAAAAACACATTACGTCACAATGACGTCATATAAATAAGAACATTTTTTTTTTTATTTTTTTGAAAATAATTTAATATATTAAATTATTTTTTTTTGTTAGATATTTCTCTTAAATTATATAATGCACTTTTTTATTTATATTTAATTTTCTTTATATATAAGATTATACATATATATTGAAATGTATATTTAACTTCATTGAACTTACCTACGCCTATGTTCATCTTATATTTATTTTAATAAAGGTAACTAGAAAAACTATAAGTAGTATTTATTGAACTTGCAAGTACAACTGGTAAAGAATATAATTATTATTTTGTATTATATTTTATTTAATATTTTTTATTTGATATGTTATTTGTATTGTAGAAAAATATTATAGAAAAACATAATCTATATAAATATTTATAATTATTAAATATAGATATTCGATTGAATTATATCAATTTAAATCTTATCAATTAAAATTATAATTTTAAAGAAATATGAATCGTCATCCAACTACGGACTATAAAAATCGTAGCGAGCCTCAAGTAGAATTGGAAAGTCAATTTATTTTGCGTTTACCACCGGTAAATTTATTGTTTTAATATATAAGCTGAATTATTTAAAATTATAAATTCAATTAGAAGTGATTTAATTTTTTAAGGAACCAGCGAGAGTTTTACGAGAAACATTACGCAATGGATTATCTTTAAAAGATAGATTAAGCATAAAATTGGAAAATGATATGCGTTATGGTGAGGTTAGATTTGATCATTGGCTTCTTCATGGAAAAGTAAGATATTTTTCTTATTTATATAAAAATAACATATATGTATATAAATATAATAATTTTAAAAAAATGTTATATGTTATCATTAGATTGTTGATTTACCAACAATTGTAGAATCCTTGAAAACTATTGATAACAAAAGTTTCTATAAAACTGCTGATATATGCCAGGTAAAAAGTCAATTTTATTTATTCACTTACTTATTCTACAGTTCTATTTTTTTTAGTTTTATTCTATTTTATTATTCATAGATGTTAATTTGTAAAGAAGAAGATGATCATACTACTACAGATGAAGAATCTCCAGTCAGACAAAAGAAAAAAGATCCCAATAAAGTAGATAAAAAGTTTTTATGGCCACATGGTATAACTCCTCCTACTAAAAATGTTAGACGTAGAAGATTTAGGAAAACCTTAAAAAAGAAATATGTAGAAGCTCCAGAAATTGAGAAAGAAGTAAAACGTTTATTAAGAGTAGATAATGATGCAGTTAATGTTAAATGGGAGGTAATATGTGAAGATGAAGATCAATCAAAACCAAGCAAAGTCTCATCATCTGGTACAGTGAAAACTAAAAGAGAAAGTATTAGTGGTAATACTTCTCAAAGTCTTGATGTTGGTAAGTGATGTAAAATGAAATATACAAATGATAAATTAATTAGTGAATAAAACATTAATGTTTTTAATTTATAGCGGAACATGATATATTTGGTGAACCTGTAAGCGACAGTGAAGAAGATGATGAAGAAGGAAATATAAATGTAATGGAACTAGATGAGAATAGTCGTCTTTCTGCAGATAGTAGAGTATCAGACTCTAATTCTATGCAAGCTACATATTCCGAAAGGTCTAACAATAACACAGCAACAAGTAGTAATCTTGTGACAGAATTTAGTAAAGAAATGTTTCAAAATGATAATAATGTAGAAACAGAAATAGAAAAATCAGAAGATACATCTCCATCAAAAATAGCTAAAGTTGAACAATTTCATTCAGAATATATTATTTCAGAAAATTTTACAGAATCTCCTTCTGCACCAGTAACAAAAGGTATAATTATATATATAATAATATTTATATATGCATTTTTTTTCTGGTAAATGATTCATATTTAAATAAATTTATAGATTCATTGCAAACACGTCTCGCAACTTTGCACGCGGAATTAGCTGAATTACGTCAAAGAAGACAGCAACAAGAACTTGAAATAGCCAATATAGAAAATGTTAAGTTAAGACAAAGATTTCAAGAAATATTAGATAATTTACTAACTCAAGAAATGCAAAAAGTACAAGAGGTATGTATTATTATTTATATAATTTTGAATAATAATTATATCATCATAATGTTTCAGATTCAAGATTTAGAGTTAGGATAGTGTTGATATGCCATGAAGTTCTTGCCAATGCAATTTTTTTTAATCAAATTTATATATTGTATTTTTCTTATTTCTAATCTTTTTGTATAATATAATATATTTTATTATTTAAATATGATATTATATACTATTCCTTATTATATAAATTTTTAACATGTATGTATATAAAATGTATATAAAATATATAAAACATTAAATAAAATATAATTTTTTTTACAATTAATCAGCTATTGTAAAGTTAATAAAACTATAATCAATATTTAAAAACCATGATTTATTAAAAATTTCAAAGCGTTTTATATTATGCAATATATAACATTTTAATGTAGACAACCAATTGTCAAATTCCAAGTCGCTGTACAATGCATAACCATGAAATGCACCAATGAAAGTCCAGCTTGAGTTCGACTACGCATTCAAGATACAACAGGACGACCGTAATGGCTGACTCTTATTGAATATAAATGCGTTATAGATTCTTATTTTGTTGTAGTGTCAAATACTAAAGTGCTGTAAACATAATTATTCTTATTTTATTATCTTCCGTTTTCGTAAAAATATTAAGGGTGAGTAAAAATTTCTGCCATTAAACGATTTTTGTTCATTCCAACTGTCATTCATTTACTGTATTTTTCTTTTCATTTGGCGGTAATAGCAATGAATTACGAGCTAAGTGTCAATTGTTGTTTGATCTTTTTTGTTTTTTAATTATTATAATATGATTATAATAAATTTTACAAACATATTCTATTTATACTATTTCGAATTTTAATTATTTTATCTAAACGTAACTTTTACAGAATGTTGATTTCTTCTTTATACTATTATATTCTATCTTTAATCTATCATCTTTGATTAGAATATTTCATTTCAAGATTTAATTTGTATTTAAAAAAATTATTAAAAAATTTAGTAAAAAAAAAAAAAAAAATGACAAAGAAACTACATATATGAATATGTACCACGTGTCATTTATCATTAAATTCTGAATTTGATACAGAATATATGCAAAATATATTATTTATGAATTTTAATAATCTGTGTTATTATAATATAATTTTGAATGTATATTATAAACGGTTATTATTAAAGTAAAGTAAAAAAGTTTTCGACATTTTTATAAATATATACAAAAATATAATTTGATATATCGCACATATATTATAATAACATTTTTTTCTCTTAATTGTTTTACATTAAATATAACATTTATTATAGAATAAAATTGTATAACAAAAAAATTATAATATTAAATATTAAATCAAATCTAATATTCACTAATTTTTAATGAAATTTAGCATATTAATAAATCTATAAATTATAATTATAGCTATAAATAATTTATCAGTTATATAAAAAAATGTATCTAAAGTTTGAAAAAATTTATAATATAATTTTGAATATATTTAAATAGTATACCCGATTTATGTTGATCGCCACGTCAGCCATATCTAAATGATTTCCATACATTTCCTACTATTTATACATGTATATAGATAATTTTTTTATTCAATTATATAGTATTTTATAAAAAAAATATTATAATTTTTAATAGAAATATATAATAGAAATATTTAATTGTAATAATATACAAAGTTACATATAAAATTACGATACATACAAAAGTAAGATTGTTAATTTTTGTGATATTTTTTAAAATAGTTTTGAATGTTACATTATTCATATTATTATTTATTTTTTTATTTTCTTATAAATTTATTTCTTTTAGAATATTCTCAATATTATCAATATTTAATATATATATATACCTAATTTATTATAAAATGTAAATTTGAATAAATCCTTTTTTTCTATTTAATTGAATTTTTCATCTTCTGTACATATGTATTCATAATTATATTTTTATATATTTTTACAATTAGAAATATTATAGACAAAAAGATAGGAACTTGTAAATATACATAGATAGAATATTATTGTAGAATTATTAGCGAAAAAATATGATTCATTTCTTATCGGTAAAGTTTAAAAGTTGAAACTTATTACACTATCGATCTAATAATTTTAAAAAACAAGTCATAAATTTGTATCTAACATAAAATATATTAAATTTATGATTGATCCATATATAATAATTGTGATGTAGCAATTTTAAATTTTTTATCTTAAATTCAAATTCTTTCACAGAAATTAGATCTTTCAATTATAATTATTCTTATAATTAGTTAACTTTTACGAAATATTTGTAATATAAAATAAGTTTGTATTTTTATTATTTCTATCAAATTCTATGTATAATTATTAAATAAAAATTAATTATTTATATCTTAATCTATATTTATATGCTTGCTTTCCTCTTTCCTTTTCCCTTTAATAAAATATAAAAATAAATAAAGTTAGAAAAAATAGTTGATATCTCAATAATTTTAAAAATTTATATAATTTCTTTTTAATCATTTCTTAGAATTTAAAAAAAAGGATATTTCTGTGATAGGATTTAAATTCAGGATAAAATATTTTAAATTATTTCTATTACACCATGATGTTAAAATTGTTATTAAAAATTCTTGTACATTAAAATACTCATATATATCAAATTCCATAATTTTTACAAACTATATTTTATCTATAATTGATGAATTATGATTATGATTATGATTATGAATTATGATTATAATTAGATAATAGATATTTGAAATCAAAAAATATTAAGAGATTTCTTTTATATACATATGATATACATATATATATATATATATATATATATATGTACTCTTACTAATTCCATATATTTTTAATAGTTGTTTTGAATGAATTTTGATATTTTATATCAATTTATACTACATATACAATATATGTATGTATTATATAAATATAAATTATGTAAATTATTATTTAATTATTATGGTAACATTATTATTAATAAAAATTATTAATAAAATTTATTAATAAAAATTAAAATAATATATGATTTTATTATAATTATATATATTAATATCGTAATTATTTTTTTGTGTTTTCAAGTAGATTTCGTGATGGCCGACGAAGGATTTGATCTATGTGAATGTATATGGAACCATGAATTTGCTATGCAACGCCTACTTTCTATTGTAAGCCATAATCGAAATTTTTTGCTTGTTTATTCAAGAAATTAAAATCTTTATTAAAATTAATGTATATTTTCATTTTTAATATATGAAAATTATTTAATATTTTATTCATTTTAAAAATAACTATTAAAAATACTTCATTTTATTATATTTTTAAAAATTTATAAATTTTTAAAAAAATAATATTTCCTTTTATTTTTATTATTATATATGTTTTTATAATAATAATGTATATTTTTAATAATAATGAGTGCAATTGTTTCGAAATAATCGAAAATTATACAGATGAATAATATTTAATCTGTATAATTTAATATAAGATATTTTTCATATTTTTCATATAGTAGTAAAACCTTCATTCGAGTGGTAAAAATATGTCACAGTAAGCAACTTTTTGGGAATTTATTTTACTTTACCAATTCTTTTGCAAGAGTTACGCAATCAAACAAATATGAATAAACATATAAAATATGGTAAGAGAATGAATATATATTCGATAATAATATAGTTATAATTTTATTAAAGCATTAATTTTATTTGCATATTTATTTTTTTTTAAATTTTAAAAAATATTAAAAAATATTAAATATATTTTTAACTAATTAATCTTATTATTAATTTATAGAGTTCTATCAATTCTAAATATTTCACGTATGACATTTATTGTTTCAGTTGCGGCAAAGCCAAAATTACTGCACAGATAATGAATGTTTTGATATGTCACGATGTAAGCATTTTTTATATTTTATTATTGACATTAATTTTTTTAATTTAATTAAAAGTTTCTATTACGTATTTTTCAGTACCAGGACCACGTGATGTTCCATCATGGAACTTAAATTTTTTCATGATTTTATTAATTATTGTATTTGTTGTCCTTATGTATGCTCTTAGACCACAGTCTCTTCGTCATTTAAATAATGATATTGCTAAAGATCGAAACAATGAACGTGTAAGTTCATTAATATATACAAATTGATTTAATCAACTTGTATATATTATAACTTTATTCTTATCTTATCGATATGAATTATATTTTAATTTTCACATAATTTTTTTAGGATTCGCATGACGACCCTCCAGTACCACCACCGACAATACAATAAGAATGAAATATAATAAACGCTTTTATGTAGGTTTTTATAAGAAACCTACTGAATTTATGATAATAGACGAAGTAAAAAAAAAATTAATTAATTTGATTTATATATATCTCTATGATTATAGATATCTCTATGAATATATTTAATCTAACCTAAAAAGAACTGTAATTTTCTTTTTTTTCTAATAATTTGAAAATTATTATATTTGTACACGTTAACATTCGCATTCTTCGATTTTTATTTACTAACATTTGTCACATATCGAAGCTATATATAAAGAGAAAAAAAATAATTATAATTCAATGAAAATATTTTCATCAAATATCTTCTAATTGAATTGTTGATATGCTATAGGTTATTGAAAATTCATTTTTTAAATACGCGTAACTGTATAAACGATATTGAAATTGTGATTGTTAAAAAAAAGAATAAAAATTTTTTTATTAAAAATAATTTTATTTATAAGAATAACGTAAAT
This sequence comes from Apis laboriosa, assembly GCF_014066325.1. Taxonomy (NCBI): domain Eukaryota; kingdom Metazoa; phylum Arthropoda; class Insecta; order Hymenoptera; family Apidae; genus Apis; species Apis laboriosa. The sequence goes on from NW_025222299.1 coordinate 887,568, forward strand.
TAGTAACAAATTAATTATTAATTATAAATTAAAAATTAATTATAAATAAATTATTAATGTAAATTAATATAATAATTAATAATTAATATAATTAATAATTTAGGTTATTCTTATTGTATGATTTTTCATATGAATATTTTATCGAAATTCATTTGAATTTGTATTACACGAAAAATAGGATTTAATTTTATAAATCTCATTTTGAAATCACAATTCGATGAATTGAAATATTTATATATGATTTAAATTCTTTAACAATTCTTTTTTTCTTAAACAATTGTGAGTGTTGTACATTCCTTTAGAATGATAATAACATACATTATTTTATATTTATTTTTATCTGCTTTTTTTATAAAAAAATAATTTAATACGTTAAATTTTTATTTTTTAAAAAATTATTATTTTTCAACTAAATAATAATATGCATTGTAATTGAACTTCATATATGATTTCATTATAAAAAATATAATAAATATAATAAATATATGTACGTTTTACAAAAAAAGACAATATAATTAAAGATATTTTATGGAATCAGTATACTATTTTCTAATGATTCAAAAATTAACAATAATTATATTATAATATATGTTAAATACCAATAACATATAAAAAAAAATATATATATATATATTAAAAATTTTAATTATTGACTTTATTAAAATTTAGATTATTAAATTCCTAATAAAATTTTTTAATTATTTTATTTTATTTTATTTTAATAATTCTCTTTTTCTCTATTTTATTTATTATATTATATAATTTTATTAGAAATAAATAAATTTTTTAGAGGGGAGATAAGAGATATACACTTCAAATACGTATCTTGTTAAAATGCTTCTATTAATATCTTGTTATCATTATTACAAAAACACATTCCTTTCTTTATTTACATATATACATAGTTTTCCAAATTGATGAATTTATCATACAATTTATTTTATAATTGGAAAACTAGAATGAAAATTTTAATATAAAAATTTTTTAATTAACAATTTTAATTTCATTTTCCATTTGTTTAAAACTTATTTGAGCAAAAAAATTAATTGCTCAATTATTTATTTATCAACATATTTGCTACTAATTGCTAATAGTATATGTATATGTGTAATTAAATGTTATATGGCATATGTGATATATATAAAGTTAATATCACATATATAACAAAGATAATTTTTCATTATTTAATTATATACATAAATGAATATAACATATATTTTTAGCCACAATCTAATATTATGTTATATGTGCATAAGTAAAATATTATAATATATCAGTGTAAAACTATTAAAATTAATATAATGACCTATAGTGATAGGCAAAACGCATAATAGTAAAAATGTTATAAAAGAAAAAAATTATTTATACATTTATTACATCTATGTATTAAGAGAAATATTTTAAATGCATATATAAAATTTATAAATTTAAGTACAATTAATATTTAAAAATAATTTTAAATACAATTTGAATTTATTACAAATAATTTTTATCGTTTAAAAAACGATTATATTTTATTATGTACAAGAATTTTGCTTGTACTGATAAAAACATTCGTTAATTCTAAAATAAATTCGACTTATAAACAAAATTTATTGTAATTTGTAATAATGAATATAATATTATAATAATATTTAATTGAAATAATTATAAAATAAAATTTGAAATCTTTTGTTCAATATGAAATAGTTAATATTCATTTACAATATATTACGCGAGAAAATGTCATTAATTAATAGAAAAATAGTATATATTTGTACTTCTTTTTATAAGTGAGGTATCATTAATTTTTTTTAAAAATTATGAATCTCTTTTATCTTTTCGACACAAGTAGGAAGACCAATTAAAAGGACGATTTTACATTGCATTTTCATAGTCCTTCTTCTTCATTAATACAGATTTATGTCAGAAATATTCAATTGCAATATATTTATTATAATGATTAAAAAATTTTTAATTAAAATTATTATAATTTGTATTTTTTTTCATTTATTAGAATCATTTAAAAAAAAAAAAAAAAAAAAAAAAAAAAAAAAAAAAAAAAAAAAAAAAAAAAAAAAACCATTTTAGATTAAAAGAAGAAATTACGAATAAAATATATTAGATATTTTCTGATTTTTTGAAAAATATGCAAATATATAAATTAAAATAATAAAGAATAAACATATGGTTTATACATTTTTTTAATTTACAAAACATATATTTTTACTGAAAAATTATATATATTTTAAATTAATTATAATTAAAAATATATTCTTTAACTAGAATCATAGTTATTTAATGAAATTTAGCGAAAAAAGAAAATTTTTTTCTTTATATCTTAATAAGATATCTATAAATAAGATAGAATTATTGCTTACTTTTTAATGAAAAATTTATATTTATGAATTATGATATTCCTTTGATATTATGAAACCTAATTGAATATTTATGACTATTCTTGATTAAGTTTTGCCAATGTGTTTCTTACTTTTTGCAAAACTCCTGTCATTTGTTCGTACTTACCTGTTGAATCCGGTAAATTTTCGTAATTAATCACATTGCAAATATTCTTTGAAAATTTTTCAGATGATGGTAATTTATTATATGGAGATGTACTTTGTAACACAGGTGTGCCTAAATCAATAGATTTCACACTTCCATGACTTGTATTTAATTCATTTTGACGAATATGATTTGATTCTGGAGTAGTTTCATTGCTAGATGGTAATGTATCAGATTTTGGAATTGAATTTGAAGAATTGCTTTTCAATGGAATATCTAAATTTGATTCTTGAAGTTCTACAAGTAATTGTTTTTTCATATTCTCCAATTCAAGTAATGATGGGGATTTCGTTCGCGAAGAAGGTGATATGTTATTTTCCTGTAATATTTTACATAAAATTTATCTTATTTTTTAATATATTTTACAAAAATAACATATAGATATATTTATTATAAAAATGATACATGTAACACTGTTTTATACATACTAGTGGCTTAGAAAGTTGTAATTCTTGAGAATGATAATCTGAATCTTCAGATATTGTTTGTGATGGTAATGGTGGTTCAGGTGGTTTCAATGGGGATTCTGATGGTAATGGTGGCACAAATAATCCATTAGCAGGTACATATTCTACTACACTTTCTATTTAATAAAAAAAGAAATATTTTTATATTATATGATATATAATTGTATATATAATATGAGATATGTTAACATATTGAATATTGTTTGGAAGATCAATTTTGGAGATCAAAATAATGAAGATATATAAAAATATCTATTAAGATTTATTATTTATTATTACATCTATTATTTATTAAAATAATAGATGTAATTAATGTAAATTTATAAATAATATATAAATAATAATATATATATAATTTATTATTTATAATTTATAAATAATAAATATATAATTTATGATAAATGATAAATAAATTTTCAATTAAAATTTTTGTATATTTTTGTATTTGTTTTAGCTTTTAGAATTAATTAATTTCAAACATATTTCATAAATATATTAACATCATATATTATTAAAATATGTAAATTTTAAAAGAACAAGATATATTTTATATACCTTCTGTATCTTCAATTTCCATTTCACTAGGTTGTGGTGCTGGACTATCATTTGATGTACTATTAATAGTCTTGAGTTTTTTTCTCTTATATCCATCATCTGCTTTCTTTCCTCTTAATTGTAGTAACATTCTTTGTTTACTATTAATAGTTAACATTCTTGATATCCAATATTGTCCATCCTCCTATTATTTATAATTTATGTAATGTAATTCAAGAAATTTAATTTTATAAAAATACATTAAATTGTATTATGAAATTTGTTTATCTTACATCACGGGTACCAGGTGGAGCTGGTACATTAAAACCAGGAAAATCATATATTTTTTTTATATCATATTGATCTCTATCACCTTCTTCGATAATAGATCCTGGTTCATCATTAGGATCTTCTACTGGAATACCATCAGAATTAAATAAAGACAAACCAGAGTGTTGTAAACGTGCTTCCTCTAACCATCCTGGAGGGTAACCAAGCATTCTCATTCTAGAAAAAATATTTTAATATAAGAAAACTATTAGAAACTCTTTTTTTGATTCTTATATTAAAAATTATTTTATTTATATTTCTATTTTATATATAATTAAATAAATTTTTTTTTCTATTTTATACATTTTTTTTATTTTTATTTTTATATTATTTTATTTTTAAAAATTATAACTTCAAAAATTAAATAATAACTAATTAAATAAAAACTAATTACCTATATATATGTCTAGGTAATTCATTACTTCTCAGACCTAGTGCTTTACGTAAATTATTGCTTAATTGACCAGGAATTATATGACCAAATCTTTGATTATCTTCCAAATGATATCTAACAGTTCTTGTGTTTTTCATATTGAAATTTTTTCTATTTATTTCTATATTAGCATAATTTCTTGGTTCTGGACAATCTCGTAAATTATGATTTTCCAAACAATTAAAACACATCATTCTTGAAGATGGACAGTCAGTCTTTAGTTTTATATCTGATTCTAATATTTCTTTATCAAACACATTTTCATATTTCTAAAATAATTATTAGTAATGTCAAAATATTAAAAACTTAATAACAATAAAATACTACAAATATTACATTTATTTGTTTGGAATAATAAATCTTATATATCACTAAATTAATTTAAATATTGAATATTAATAAAAAAATATTAATAAAAAAACAAACCTTTCCATAAGTTGGAACATCAAAATCATCTTTAAGTTTTGGTTGTTTATCTACAGTAAATAATGTATCACATATTATATCTTGACTATCTTCACTTTCTGTAGTAATTTCAATAGACTGACTTATAGAATCAGTATCATTATCCCAAACTTCTAATGTTAAACCATTATCATTTTCTTGACATCTAATTTTGCAAGATTCTAATTCTTCTAGAAATTCTTTAATTTTTTTATTATATTGCCTAAAAATTTAATAAAGAAATGAAAATAAAAATTATTTCTGTAATAATAGAATAATTATTTCAATATATGTATTAATTGATATATTCTATTAGAATCAAAATGTTTTTTTTAGAAATTCTTTTGTCATATACAATAAAATATATATATTTAATATATATATATTTAAAATTATATACAAAATAGTTTATTTATTTTACGCGAAAATTGATAGCAAATTATACATAAAAATATTTTAAAAATACTGCAATTTCTTACCGTGAAATACTTTCATCTCGAAATATAACCTTCAAAAGTGGTTTTGATGTACTTGCGCTATCACATGTTATTCTCATAGATGTATTTTTATTATTATCTACATAATCACTAATTATGTTCGTTTTCTTCGCATTGTTGTTCGATAATGAATTTTTTTCAATCGAATATTCACTTTGGTCATTGTCAGTAACATTGATGGCATCTTGGCTCGAGTCCAAATCAATCACCTCTTCGTCGGTATCTTCGATAGTAATCGTAGAATTCATGGAAATACTATCGACACTGGAACGAGAACATAGATGAAACAGTTATATATTGTAAATGTGTAACTTTATCGAACAAAAACTTTTTCCTCTTTTGAACTTTTATCTTAAAAAAAATACGATACTCCAATCCTATGAAGTTTCCCAAACGCAATAAAACTTAACTGTAGAGGCGCTCTAATTCGTGAATAGGTAAACATACATGGAATAGATTTTATTTTAAAATTTAATTGAGAATTATAATTGATTTAAATATTTCTTTAAATAATTTTATTATTAATATATTTTTTATTTAATAATTTTTGATGTTAGAAATACAAATTTTTAAAGGTATTTTAGATAATAATCATAAATATTTATATATTTTATTATATATATAATATTTTTAATAAAAAAAATATATTGCTCATGTGTTTTAAAACGATTAATTATATTATTACATATTGTTTCATATTTCTAAATTATAAAATATAAAAGTTTGATTGTTTTATAATGTTAATAGATGGCACTGTCAGTATAAAAATTTGCATCACTTAATTTCGGATGTAATAAAAATTTTGATAATCTGTATTCTTCTTATTCTTAAACTTGTATTAATGAATCAAATTTTTAGCTTTTTTAAGTTTATTTTCATTACATTGATATTAAGTGATATTTTAAAAAGAACAATGAATCATAAAAGATAATTAAATATTAACCAATTTAATATTTAACATGCTAAAAAATTGTTTTCAAAATTTAAATGAAATATTTAATAAATTTTATAATGGTTTTCTTAAAACATATTAAAACTTCATATACTCGGCGTAAAATAGAAAATTCAAAAAGAAATGGTTTGAGGCATACTATTTTCAGCCCCCGAAGCAAAAGTTATTATATAGGTGAATGGAAAAATGATATAAAAGAGGGTAGAGGTAGAGAAGTGAACAGGTATTAATTATTACATTGATAATATATAATAATTATATAATTATTATAAATAAGATTAAAATTAATTAAAAATATTTATTATTATTTGTCTTTTATTATTTATTTTTTGATGTTTTTGATATATATGAAAAGAAATTTCATTTTGAAATTTCATAGAGATGGATGGATATATGATGGTAGTTGGCTTAATGATAAAAAGCATGGTTGTGGTATTTTAAGCAAAATTTCAAAAGAAGATCATAAAATTCGCCGATATTATATTGGCGAATGGGTAGCTGGAGCAAAACAAGGATTTGGATATAACTGGTTCGAAGATGGTAGTTATTATGAAGGTGATTTTTGTCGAAATAAACGACATGGCTATGGTCGTATATGGTATTGTAATGGAGATTATTACGAGGGAGCTTGGAAAAATGATCTTTATCATGGTTTAGGAATATTCATTAAAGGTTTCCAAATTAATATCATCTGTTGTTTTTGTAGTTGATTTTTATGTTTTATAAAAATAATATAAATATATAAATTAAAAAAATAATTTATCAAATAGAACAATGATTGTAATTTAAAAAAAATAGATATTCTTTACGTTATATCATTATAAAAATTAAATATTTAATATAATTTTTATAGATAATGGTAATAAATATGAAGGTCAATTTGTTAATGGCAAGAAAGAAGGTTATGGCACATTTTACCATATAATTACTGGTCAAGAGCAACATGGTTTCTGGACAAGTGATTTATTCATAAATGGCACTATGTTGGATGCAGATTTCCGACAATGTGCATCTCGTCCGACGCCATATCCTATTCCAGAAGTATAACGATTATAAATAAAATTTTTATAATTCATATTCAATATAATTTTTCTTGATTCATTTTTTTAGATTAAATTGATATCGCATATCAAGAGTTCTCAAGACATTTCTGAAATCAATGATCAAAAGAAAAAATTATCTTATACTGAAGATTTATGTAGAAGAATACCAAAGCATATAATCGCAAATATATGTGTATCTAGAAACACATGTTCTTGTTTAAATTCTGTTTTATATAAATAAATATATTTATTTTTTAAAATAATATATAATACAAACTGAATCAATGTTATTTATATAATTTATTGTAGCAAAAGTACTTCAATTTTGCATATTTTTTCTATCAACAAATATATATATAAATCATTTGTTTGCAATAAAAAGTATGTACAATATAATTACCACTCTTTCAGCGATGGCAGTAATTTGACAACCAAGTACAAATACAACAGAGACAATAAAATAGGAAATTATTTTGTCTCCATGTAAAAAACTTGAAATGTCACTTGAGCATGGGACGTCTTATAAGATTATAAAATAATAAATTAAACGAACAAAATTATAAAAACTGTGAATAATACCGGGAAGCATATTTTTAAACGAGATAATAAGTACATTCAACGCGAGTTAGTCACGCATTGTCAACGAAAAATATAAACTTATATTCGCAATTGTTGCTTTTTGAGTTATAACTAAAGAAAATCATATGATAAATATTACTGCATACCGTTTTTTGATAGATTAAGTCGCTATGCGAGAAAAGGAATGTTTGGCTTTCATACGCACACTTTTTCATCAAAAATTACTTTTCAGTACATGTAAAATTCATCACTATGTGGATAAATATGAGGAAGAATACAATATATCGCTTATTGAAAGAAATAGTTGTTTTCTTTCAAAGTTATTATGTTTTTCAAGTATTGAATATTCTCTTATGTGATTCAAAAATCACATCTAGTGTAAATTTGTTATATACACAATTATTTTCTCAAACTTTTTGAATCAATTTTCATCTTGCATTATAATATATATAACATGTATAAGTTTATATTGCAGCCTGAGCAGATAATCAGAGATTCATCATCCTCCATTATAAGAGATTATCACATTTTAAAAGTAACATAAATCATGTCTCATTATGTTCAAACTACATGCGTCACGCCACTGGTTTGTAGCAAATTTACACCATTCCTACCCTCAACATCGGTTGATTCTATTTGTTCTTTAAGTAACTCCAATTCCCTTATACCAGATACTGTGACTTCATATTTGTGAGCTACCAAACTTCGATAAAAATGTATCGCGAATGCAAGAAAAATTATTAGTACTGGTATTAATACGATACAAGCGGACCAAGCGGCCACTTCTGAAAAGTCATAAAACTTTACCCAACAAAGTATAGCAATTTCCAATAAGAATAGTAAAAGTCCTAATAAAGTGGAAAATGCCCATGCTACTTCGATGTACCAATGTAAACGTTCATGTGGTGATTCATGTACCAAACTTATACTATGTAAATTGCATACAGCTTCAATATTTGGTAAAATACATGTTGATATCATTAAGGCTAACATATGAACCGCGACCAGCAAGGTAGTACATACAGCGAAGGCAATTAACATCTCTGAAGGTACTTTCGTATCGGAATTCAATTGTACTTCAACCATGGCTACCTGTGACAAAAAAATTTTATTTATTAATATATATATAATTATTATATATTATATATATATGTATACTAAATATATATAAAATATAATAATAAATATACAGTAATGTCTGTGTAATAAAATCAATGTGTTATATAATAATATATAATATTCTCTATTATTATACATATACAATTCTTTAGTTTTTAAAATAATATTTTTTTTAATGAATTGATATCTATTAATAATTTTTCAAATTAATAATTTTAAAAATTCAAATATAGACTAAATATTGATAATATAATATTTATATTTCAATTTACATAAATTTAAAAATTGTATTAATTTTATTAATTATATTGTAATTAAATTATAAGAAATTTTAATTAATATAATAATCTAATTCTAAAAAATATAATAATAATCTAAAATCTAAATCTAAATTATTAATACTAAAATTACTAATACTAAAATATTATTATTAAATTTATTAATATTAAAATAGAATAATATGAAAAATTTAAAAAAAGTATAAAAGAATACAATAATCAAATAATAAAATGAAGATACATTTTTATTTAATTTTGAACAATCAATTATTTTTAAGATTATAGTTTAGAAAAATGCTATATTTGTTTCTATTATTATTATATATATATTATATAATCATATATATATGCATATATCATATATATTACATTAGTAGATATGAATTCACTATATTTTTTATTTTTAATAATTATATATAAAAAAAAACAATTTTTTACAAATATGATATTATTATTATTATAATAATATCATAATAAACTCTATTTGTTCTTGATAATCTAAAAATATTTTTAACTATTAAAGAAAAGAAATATTAAAATATTCATATATATATACCATAGCAAAACCGGAAAGTAGAGCAGACGTCTTGCTTGACGCTTTAAGTTTCGCTCGGCTGAGTTGTAATTTTCTCCAAGAGAGATAACCCGGCGTGTGAAGGCCATCTCCTGACTGTGACATCTTTGACTAGTTCATAAAAGAAAAAAACAAACAATATAGAAATTATATTAATATAAAGTTTGTAAAATAGAATTGAATGAAAGCAAATGATTGCACAATATGTTTAATCGAAAACGATATGCTAACTTGTCACTGTGCCTCAGGCATCTCGTGACAATTATACAATCTAATTGAAACTACTGATCTATATTATCGGGCAATGTAATATAATTAAATTAATTAACAGAACTATTTTTTAATATATTTATAAGTTGCGTTAAATAATATAATGATTTTTTATATCTTATAGATATTTTATAGATTTTCTCAAATGAGTTTATATGAAATTATATTTAACTTCTTAATATATTAATTTGATATTAGCCAAAAGAAGAAACTCTGAATATATTACATTGCTATTAATATGCTAATTTTTGTTAGTATATATGTGTGCATTTTTTTTTCCTTATAAATAAATAAAATTTAAACATTTTATATATTCAGCTAAAAATGTTATATAAAATATTACAACAAAATTATTAGACAACTACAAACTATATAAATTCATAAAAAACTTACATGTATTAAAATGATTTATTTTTAAATTTGAATCACAATCATTAACTTGCAAATATAAATCCTAACTCATATTTTTTGTCTTGAAACAGCGATCAATATATTCATATGAGATTTTAGATTTATGATATATGTTCGTGTGGCAAAATCATTGTTGAAAATACATCAGAATAATTGCATATCCAGGGTTACTGAGTATCCGGATAATTGGCGCTCAACTGTACAAGCACGTAAGAAATAAAGACACGTACCGAAAGTAGATGGCAACGTTGGTGCCAATGGGAGAACTTGCCAAAAGTCCTGTGTAGGACAAAAACCCAACGGGTGCTGAACGAAACAAATAACAAGGAAAATTAATGAAAAGATATAATAAAAATAAAAAAAAATTCAACTACTAGATTGATATATCTGCAAAATTTGGCAAGCGATAGAATGATAAAATATCATATTAAAAAAAAAAAAAATCTTAATTTCTAAACAATAATCTTAATTTCTAAACAACGTAAATATTTTAAAATTATTATAAAATTAAATTTCTTCAATTAAAAAATAAATAAAAAAAAAAAAGAAAATATTCTCTTTTTAATTAATGCCTTACTTTTATATAATTAATTAACTTTTTTGATCATATAATTTTTGCTATATTTAGATCAATATAATTATTTTAGATTATGATTAATCATAATCTAAATCAATTTAAATTATCGTTTCCCGTATAATATACATCCGTAGATAATATAAACATATTTTTTTAGTTACTATGAAACTATTAATATATTATGTGTTTGTGCTTTATGTAAGTTGAATTTGCGGACATAGAATAGTTGTTAACACGAAGATAATTATGCGGCCGATATGATTGCCGGATAAAGATGTTGTATTATCAACAGTGATAATAAGTAAGTAATATTGTAATTCGTACAATTCCGATTGAATTTATCAGTATTTTCAAGGATTTCTTGAATATAAAATAATACATATTCAATTTTCTGTTTCTACGAACATTAATATACGAGTTCTTTTCCGAATAACAATCATCGACGATTCTCATGAATTTCAATCTAATTTCCTGATCACGAAATCATCAACGGAATGAATTTTAAACAATAATATAAAGAAAGAATGATTTATCAAATAAAAACAAGTAACAAGCAAATTGATCTTTGTTATTGAAATTCAATTGTAAAACAAAGAGACGTAAAAGATTTGATACACATTTTCATTTGAAAACTATAAAATAGTCATGATTGATTTAATGTTTGAATTTTATGTTTATACGAAATTGTTCCAATATCTGAAATTTTAAAATATATGTAATTAATAATTTAACTAATAATAATTTAAATAAAAAATATTAGATAATAATAATAATATTAGATAATTTTGATTAATAATACAATTTTATCTATTCATGTATTTTATTGAAATATACATTGTATAATTATATATATATTTAATATTTTTTTATTAATTATATTTCAGCATATTTTTTTTATATTTTCAAAATATATGAATATTATTGTTTCATAATAAAAATATTATATTTATATATATTATATATAATAATTCATTCTGTATATCATATATAATATTAACATGATTCACATTATAATATTACTTGATATAGTATATCTTTATAAAATAAATTCTTGTCAGATAATTCTAAATATTTTTTCATAAAATTATTTCCTGAACATATATATATATATATAGTCTCTTTTATACCAAACTAGGATTATTAATATTTATATCTGTGATATTAAAAGATCAAAGATAGATTTATATGTGAATTATCTTAATAATCCAATAAAAAAATAAATGAAAAACTGATCACTAATAGGAAATGCAAATATAAGAATATGTATATGTATATGATGCTCGGCGAAAGAAGACAATAAGACAACAATATAATATGTAGTGTGATACATAAAGAGATAAAAAGGAAACGAACTGTAAGATCAAAGAGACAAGGGGAGAACTACCGACCTGACACTCGTGGAACCGCTTATGGAAGCAGTGGCCGTCAATGTTGCGCAGATGTGTGCGCGCCACGTGTATCGGCAAATGCGAAGAGGGGAGTACCGCTCCGTCCTCCGCGCCAAACACTGAATTGCGTCCAGTGCTTGTCGACCATATGGACATTAGGCTTGGTTCTTGTGTGGCTCTGACAAATGCTAAAATAAAAAAAATTATAATAATAAACTGTTCTAAATATTAAAATTATTAATTATTAAAATTATAAAAATGGATAAATTTTCACTGCTAATTACTATATAGTATTGATTCACAAAATTTAAGTAATAGAAATTTTATCTTAAAATATTAACTTTTTTAAATAAGATAATAAAATAAGATTAGACAAATAAAATAATACATAAAATAATACATACAAATAAGATAATAAAATAAGATTAGACAAAATAAAATAAGACATAAGATTTTATTTAAAAGCACGTTTGCATTTAATTCCTTTTGTATTTGTACATATATAAAAATTAATGCATGTATCCATTTGTTTTTTATTTATCATACTGTACTATTACGTATTATTCAATAATGCAAAACACTGATTTTTTGCCTCTTTCATCATTGAGTAATATAATAAAATAAAAAATTTGATCTACTGAAAATGCAAAATTGCATTGAATATGCAAAATTATTAAGATTAATCGTCCATAATAAATAAACAAGAATGATAAAACATTCTTTATTCAAATAAATTCAATTGTATTATATCATTTTTTTGTTATAATGGTAAAAAAATTGGTTAATACCGATATTCATGCATAATATCAATTTTTATATCAAATTTTGTCACGTATGATGAAATTATGTATCTATCTATACTAATTATAATAATAATCAAAAACAAGTGGATATATGTATATTACCTTGAGTATAACTTTAATGCAATCAATGACATGATTTTAAAAAAAGAAAATGAAAGGAGAGAAAAATTAATCTCTCAATTTTTCAAAGTTAATTTTATTTCTTAATCTAAAATAAATTGATTGTTTTGGTTTTTTTTTTTAATATTTATAGCTTCTTTTTATTTTATTATATACAAAATATCATATGTATAAAGTGTATCTATATATCGTTTAGCTAATACTTTTAACACACTAATGCATAACCTTCATAAACAGTCAATTAATGCCTTAAAGGAGTAAATTTTTTTGTTTATATTCATTGATAGTGCATCAAAAAAAGATTTAATAAAGATTTAAAATAAAGAAAATAGTGCATTTTACTTTAAAAAATTTTGAATTTTGATTTCTTATTATTTTTAATTTTTATTATTATTTAAATTGATAGCAATGATAGCGTTGTACGCATAACGTTCGCTTTCATTTACATGCTATTATGCAAACGATATATTTCCTGCAACCTTTTCAACTTAAACCATCAAGGAGCAAATATTGAAATAAATGTATGCACGCAGAATTAACATTCTTTTCTGTACATATTATTTGATTATTTATATATTATATATATATAAATGATCATATATTATATATATATATATATATATATTTTTGATATATAAATCAAAATGATTTATAATTTCTATATTTTTGTTTCAATAGGTTATTGTACTTGATAAAATTATCATAGATATTATATATAGTATTACTAAAAATATATCGGTACTTAAAAAAAAAAGTATTACTTTAATTAAAAATAACTGTAGTTAAAATTATCTATTGAAAATATATATATAATATGTACATTGTGCAGATAAAAAATTATCAATAAAATTATCAATAGTAAAAATAAATATTATTAACAATAAATCTTTGAATATCGATAAATAAGTAATATACATTTTGAATATTAATAAATTAATTTTTTATATTATAATTCCTTTAAATATTATTATTAATTGCTTTAATTACAATAAAAAAAGATTCAATTTTTATATAAATAAAAATTTGAAATTATATAAATAATATGATAATATGATTCATTTCAATGGATCTTAAATCTGTTTTTTTCATATAGCTTATATATTATAGCTATTCTTGTTAATTTGACCTTGATTTTATGCTGCCACAAAAAAAATTGATGGAGATTAGTCCAAGTTAAATATTATGAAAAAAAAAAATATTTTTTCTTTAGTAAACATTTCAACAATATTTTTTTTTCTGAATTAAATATATTTAAAACTTATATAAAAAAATGTTCCAATTCATAAATATATAATTCATTAAAGCTTATCTTTTGATATTTATAAATTTTTATTTTATATATATATATATATATAAATTATTAATAATAATTTTATATCTAAAGATTATTATAACATTATTTTAAAGAACTAACAAATATTTGATATAAAAATATATTATGTATATATGTTGTAGACATATTATCTACAACATATACTTTAAAAAAATAATTAAAAATTATAAATCTCAAATGTATATTCAGTGTGTTAAATATAAGTTTTTATTATATATTACTTAAATTTATAATAATTTAATAGAATTAATTTTAATTATATGTTTATGTTTTAAAAACAATATAAAAACAAATAAATATTAATTATACATCTAGAAATGATTCATAATTCCTATAATATATAATAAATATAATAAATATCGATTATTAGATAATAAGAAGAAAAATTTTCCTTATAATCTTTTTTTAATGTTGATTCAAAACATTTTCATTAATCATTCTTAAAAAAAAAACCATAACGAATTATCTATGTTGTCATTGAGTTGCAACTAATATAGTTCAGAGATACGTGCCAATATCACTAAAAATACAGACGACGGTAGAATGCGTAGAGAGTTTGCTGATACGATTTATATACTAAATTAAATCATGATTAAAACAACTGAAAAAGTCATTATTGATGAAAAATAATTAGTTTTATTTGATGTACTCATATAGATATGTCATGTCATTATACACGAGGTCAACAAATTGTCGAGCCAACATATTCCTGCTATTTATGAATGCTATAAGATAATGAACATATATATACATATATATATATATATATATATACATTGATAATTTGAATATAAAAAAAAAAATTATTAAAAAAAATTTTATAAATACGATAATTACAGAAAAGTAATATAAAAACTTTATAATACAATTTTTTTAAAAAATGAGAAGAATAACATTAATTTTTTGATATAATTTAAATTATAAATTAAATAAAAAAAAAAATAAATAAAAAATAAAAAGAAAAAATTCAGATAAAAATAATAATTCATTTTAGTAAATTATGTATTTCAATAAAATAGAAATATATTAATAAATAATTATAATATATATATTATTATAATATATATTATAATATATATTCTATTACCATTTTGAGAGAAATTGAAGAAGTATGTAAATCAACGTGCGAACTGATAACAGAAATCAATTTTATGTATTTTTCACAAGAAAAAAAAAATGTGAAAAATAAAAAACAAATAAAAACTTGATGGAGAAAAAACACTAGCATTTGATTTAAAATTATGACACTAGAATGTTTGGAAAATGAAAAATTTTGCAAACAAGTAAAAATCACACCAGATGACAGCGTCGAAAGACATTAGTACACTGAATAAGAACGCCGCGATATGGCATCGATGAACGTTAACGACTGACGTCGAAAAAAGCCGATAATTGCCGAACATTTTTGGCGCGTAAATTAGATATCAACAAATCTCAGATACAAATAAACAATGCAAATTTGATATAAATATTGATTTTTTTTATTTTATTAAATGAATAAATGAATGATAATTTATCAATTTATAAATAATCTTGCAAAATATTTAAAGATTATAAATAATTCTAAAAAATCAAATAATTGCTATTCTAAACAGTAATTAAAATTAAAATAATTTTCTATTAATAATTCTCTCTATATCTATTCAATATTTTAATTGTATATTTTTATATAATTTAATTTCTATTAATTTCTTTTAATGTTTCAATTTTAAATACATTTTACAAATTTTAAAGATATTTAAAATCAAACAAAAAAGAATTATAAGTGTATTCACATACCATAGATTGCAATATTTTCGTTTACATTTTCCTTGTACATCAAAGGATAGATAAAAATATAAACCAATGTTTGACTAATGTTAAATCAAATTTATCGTTTTTTTAATGACTTATAAACAGTTTTGGTATCTCCAATTTTGTAAATACTGCGTATATTGAAATGCATTAAATCAATAATAAAGAAATATCATAAGATATAGTCATTTTTAAAAAATTGAAAATATATATATAATATAAAGTTCACGTAGAAGTCATAGATGCAAAAATTTTCATTACAATACAAGCTGAAATACTAAAATAATTTAATTTAATAAATAAAAATAACTAATAATTTTATTTTA
This sequence comes from Apis laboriosa, assembly GCF_014066325.1. Lineage (NCBI taxonomy): Eukaryota > Metazoa > Arthropoda > Insecta > Hymenoptera > Apidae > Apis > Apis laboriosa. The sequence goes on from NW_025222299.1 coordinate 904,384, forward strand.
TGAATTTTTCTTCATGGCAAACATCTAGAATGTTTCATTTCTAATGAAAAAAAAATTTCATTTCTAGTTCTATTATTGTTTATATTCAAAACCAGGCAATCTCTAATCTATTTATTGTATTGCTATTGATTGATCTATATTTAAAACTTAAAAATTCTTTTTAAGAAAATTATTCATTTTATTTTACTACACTTGCTTTAATCCATATTAGATGCCTGATTAATGAGATTATATAATATATATAGAGAAAATTAATTAAAGAAAATTATTAGTATAGATTAGAGAAACAAGTAATTTAGAAATGAATCATATTTTTTATGAATTTTATTCAGTTTAATTATGAAATGCATATGTACTATATTACTATATTATTAATTATATTACTATATTACTAATTATCAAAAAATTATAATTTATTACTTATAAATAAATTTTTGTAGATTATAGATAACATAATAATTACAGATATTATGAATAAAAAAAATTAAAAAAGACGATATATGAATTATAATTCAAACTAGATTTGATAAATATTGTTTAGATTCAATATACTTAAGTATTTTTAATGCAATCAATTTTTTTATTGTGATTGTTTTAATGGAGATAATCAGAATGCAAATAATCAATATCTATAGATTGGTATTGTTTAAAATATAAAATAATTACAAGAAATTACTTACTTAACAAGGTTCTGATAGCGATAGAATTTGTTTAACCTCGATATCGATGAATGTATTCTGTCATATGATCTGTTTTCTTGTCGAAATTTATGTTGGCACAAAACGCCGATAATGTATCGCTTGAAACAAAACTGCATTCTTTGATGCAAGTTTAATTAAATAATTACAATTACATGAATCACTTTCTCGATTAACCAGAATATTTTAAAATTGATATAATATTGAACTTATTCGACGAAAAATTACACAAAATGTTCCATATCACTTATCACCTACACCATAACTAGATGTACGAAAACGAGAGATCGATCGAGTTGAATGCTAATGACTGTCAATATTTTCATCATATAAGAATCTTTCTGCAGATGGCATTAGTAGTACTTCGAAATGGCAGTACAAAATTGAATATCAAATTTTCTTCCAACTAATCCATAAACTGCTTATAATAGTATAATATATCTACATATTATATAAATAAATATGGCGTCCGTAAACCCAAAATTATCAAGGTTACTATGATATAAATATGTAACAAAAATGCTGATCGATTAATCAATTGGTTAACATATAATATAAATTTATTAAAACGGAATATCAAAAGACTAAATCATACAAAATTATCAGTTAATAATAATCATAGTTTTCAAACAATCTTACACTGTAGTTACTTACAAATTCGCGCGCATTCAAAATGATCCAATCCAATACTGTATTTTTCCCAGCGTACGCTGTAATCTGTGGAGGAAGAAGAACTCATATCTCAACACGTTATCAAATAATTCCAATTTAAAAATAATTGAAAGAACTTTTGATTGATTTACGCTTCTCTATTATAAACTTAGACACGAACGGGGCAAGTGGTGGGGTATGCCCTAGCACGGTAGCGCCCCAGGCATCATGAATACAGCGTAAAACAGAACGGTACCACTCTTCGAGTGTCAGTCAGCGCGCAATATTCATTTTTAGTAGGGAATTGATTCTTGAACTGGAGCGCGACGATCACAAGAGACACCTGTTGCGCCATAAACTAAGCCTGTTACCGCGAAACACGAATGCAATAACGATGCATTATTCGAACGTGCTTGCGCGCCAAGTGACGACGTAATTTGTTGGCGATTTAATAGACATACAAAAGTTTTTCGAAAAAAAGTTATAAATTCGTTTATTTCGTTAATTTTTTTTTTTAAATAATTCAAAGTGCATTTTAAATAGTGATTACGAAATTAAATCAGTTAAAGGGAATTTATTTGATTGCAACACACATTTTGTACATATACACGGAGAGAAGTTGAAGTATGGTAATTATTGTATCGATTATATTAATTTTTTTAATATTTATTAAATAATATTTAATTTAATATTTAATATTTTTTTTATAATAATAATAATTTTTTTATGATTTATTTTGAATTTCATATCTCAATTTAATAATATTATATAATATATTTCTTTATAATTTTTTATAATATCGAACTTTATCGAATTAATATCGATCATTTATATATGATCAAGAATTGTAATTATATGGATATTCATATAATTTTTTTTTAAATTCTAGATATTTAATCAGTAATATATTTTTTAATACATTTTTTAAAAGATACAAGAAAAAGGATAAAATAAATTAATAAATTAATAAATATAAATTCTTTTTTCATAAAAAAGCATCATTCAGTTAAATCATGTTTCATTTCTAACCTTTAAATAAATATATATATTTGAACATTTATTATTTTATAAAAAAAATAAGAATTGATTTTAATATTTATAATTTTGAAATGCAAAGTGAGTTTATTCCTATGCATAACAATAAATTGATTATCATACAATAATGCATGCTATGTCTATGTTATATTAAATTTTTTATAATATATGACGAAAAAAATAAGTTACCAAGTTATCAAGAATTTTTTAAATTTTATATTATAAATTATTATGTACAATCTATTTATCTATTTATCTGTATCTATTTATTGTATCTATTAAAATTTATTGATTATAAAAAGTTAAATGTATTTCATATTTGATGTCAAACATATTTGTTCTTCAAAAATCTTAATAATAGAAGAATAATTATTTTCAAAGTTGTCTGTTTTTAATTTCTTGTAATTTTATTGCATTGTTAAAGAATAATAATAATCATTATATATGTGAATATTATTATTTATTATTTTAGCACAAATTAAAGATCAAGAAAAGAAAAATCTTATATGACACAGCATAGTTTAAATTTATATTTGATTCAAGTATATCCGAAAAAATAAGGTTGGTATGATAATAAAGTTGATTTATATGTATTATCTATTTAAATATCTGTATAATCATGGTCAACACAATCAAATGTTTATAATTAAATGTGAATTGTTTCGATATAATTCCGTATTTGAATGGATAATATAAATTAAATAATTATGTAATATAATATAACAATAAATATATAATTAAATATAGATATCAAGGAAAAAGAAGAATTAAAATAATAGCTAAAAGACAGATAAAAAAGAAACGAAGATGATGAAAATAGTGGGATTGGAGGACAACCAACGATTTGCATTGATGAAAGTAAGTCAATGACTCGATTTTAAAAAACATATGACACTAGAGGTCAATGATGATATGCAAAAAGCGTTTAATATATTTTTTTGATGAAATTTTTTAAACATTGACATAAAAAAAAATATAAATGTGCATCATCGATAGTTCACAATTGGTAAAAGTAAAACTTTCTAAAGAAAAAAATTTAGAAATTTTTAGAGAATAATTTTATATTATTATAAAATAATTAAAGAATAATTTAGAAAATAATCTCAAAATTTCATTATCAATTTTTTTATTTTTTTATCTTTAAATTTTTTAATTTTTCTTTGAGATCTTATGATTTCTGTCATGTTATCTACATAACAAAATAATTATATTTTAATTTCATATAATGATTTTCTTTTTTTTAATTATAATACATTAATACAATCACTAATCAATGATGATTACTGTTATCATTCGCATCTTTTCAAAATACTGTTCAATCAATGAACTGTTATTATAATCTATCTATCTACGATTATTTTATTATTGCTTCCTATTTCTTTAAAACTTTCATTCTATGTCACCAGCAATGAATATGTTTTTATCATCGCTTTCGTCGTTCGAAAACGTGTTATTATTTGATGAATTTCACCCGAATGAAAAACTTTTTATCGCGCGATTTGGACCGTGCATTCCCATCCACATTTCTTTCGTCTATGGTCGCCGATTTCTTTTTTTGAGAGTCGCTAAATCTATCCACACTTTAAACGATTTCAGATTCTCTCCTCGTAAAAAACAATTCTTACTATACTTGTGTTTCTCTAAAGTAGTTTTTTTTATTCAAACATTACGATGATCGAAAGGAAACGGTACCTCGTGTAAAACGGCACTTTCTTTACTCTATCGTTCTCTGTAGATATATATGTAATCTTATGTGACAAAGATTAGACAGATACATAAGATCTCTTTTTGCTCATTATTTGCTTATACATAAATCTATATTTATAAGTTAGTTTTATCAAATTTTCGAGAATTATGCTACATGATATAAGAATATAATTAACATCGCATACGCAGTAGAAATGTTTCGTTAATTAATTGAGAACCACGATACTTTCCTGTTAATTCTATATTATTTTAAATAAGAAATTACACAAAATATTTTTATAAAAAAAAATATTGATTCTTTTCAAATTTTTTGTAATATTTTGTAATAGTATTTTTATTGTTATTGAATATGTGTTGCAGGTTTATATTTATATATATACATATATATATATATATATATTTAATTTTTTCTATAATTAAATATCAATTATATGTTAATTATCTATAATCTATGAAGTTTTTTAAGATTTAAATTAATACAGATTAAATAATTTCAATTAATTTTGCAAAATCATTTTTTTGTAAAATCGATTATCTCATAATTATTCAGACTATCTCATAATTATTATAATAAAATATACGAGTAAGATTGTATGTAAGGATATTTATGAAGGATATAATATGTATGACATTCTAAATATTCAGAAAAAACTAGTAAAAACAGTACAATTAACATAAAACAGAATAAATATATAGAAATCTTCATCATATGATCTGTTTAGTTTTACATCTTTTTATTTTTCAATAAGAAAATAATATAAAAATATTATGTGCATATTCTTACTTATTAATATTATTTATAATGATTATTTATAATGATTATTTATAATGAGTATCATTATTATTTTTATTCTTACAAACTTCATTATAATTTTAATTTTTTCTTCTTTAATGTGATTGATAACTGTTAATTTATGTATTTGTGATAAAAATTAAAAATTGAAAAGTAAATAATTAAAAAAATCTAAAATAAAGTTATAAAATTTAATAGATAAAATGAATCTCTATTTAATTTTTATTTATTAAGTTATTTTTACAAAAATATAAATTTGTATATCAATAAATTATTGTTAACAATTGATGATGAAATAAAATTTAATAAATAGAGTTTGTCCATCAAAGAAGATATATTTTATATATATCAATCTTATAATTATCATGATTTTTTAATTGCTATCCTTCTCAATGTTTAGAATTTAATCAAGTATAATTTTAAGAAATTTAAAACAATTTTATTTAAAAAATGAAAGAAAGAAAAAATAAATTTTCATTACTAATTCGATATATGTCGATATTGGTAACTGGTATTTCGGTTATGGGTAACCGGAGTGGGTTGACCTGTAGAAAAGTCTATGTGAAAGTAAATACAAGTGGTTTTGTGAACAGTACAAAGCGAAATAATCAAAGATTTTTGCGCTGACCGTAAAATCATCATTGCATTTCTCTGAAAAACATTTTGCTTTCACTACAAATCATAAATAAAAGGCGAACAAATAATATAATATACTAGTAGCAGATAAATCGTTTACAAATTATGCATAAAAGTACACATTCCAAGTTTTATCTTTTTATTATGTCATATAATTACAGTGTACATAATATATCGTAATCTGTTAGGAAAAGTATAATTTAGTTACATAGTTTCTACAGTTCTTTTTTGTTATAATTTATATAACAAAAATTGTTCCAGTTTAATAGTACATTACTATTTCAATTTTATTATCTATTATTGCCTGAAATTTAAAATCATCATTGTACATTCGTACATTTGTACATTGTACATTTCTATCATTAAAAATTTGTTTCTATCATTAAAAATTAATGTTAATTATAGTTTCTTTTTCTGATTTAAAAAATACAAAATAATATACTATATTAATTAATTATTATATATAATAAATAAACTGTAATGTTAATACAATAATATAATAACAAATTATGAAGGATTAAAAAAAAATGAAAAATTATTTCTGTCGCCATAAAATAAAATAACTTATTTTTAATTTAAATTCTAATTTTCATATATGAAACAATAATAAATAAAAAAAAATCATTCAATATATATATAATTTAATAATTTTATATATTATATAATTTAACGTATTCTGGTTTCAGTTTAGGAAGGCAGTTCAAGATGTAACACAACCGCATCATGACGATAACTTTCTACTACGTTGGCTTCGAGGTAAAAATTTTTGTAATTTATTATAATTCTTGTAATTGTTTACAAGATTTCTTAATATTACATGAATTAAATGAATAGCCTGAAAAAATCTAATTTGGAAAATCATCCTTGCTTTAATCGCGTTTAAATTTTTATGTTTTAATAAAAATAGTACGATAAATATGTACGGTAAATTTTTATGATAATTATTGCTTTTATATATATGTATGTTAAAGGCAATAAATATATATATTCATTTTTAGCGTTTTATTGAGATATTTTTTTTATTGATTCATTCAAAGTCAATGGCATGATTATTTTATTAAATTATTCAGTAATTTTACTTAAAAATTTTTACTTGAATAAATCACGACTCAGTAAAAAAATTTTATTCCAATAATTTTTTTCATAATTAAAAAAAAAAAAAAACTCCAGTTTAAGATTTTTATCTGAATTTAATAAATCGCAACTTCTAAGAAAATTTTTCGATGAAATTACTAAGAATTCTTTTATCTTTTCGATTATATGTCTTAATTGTCTTTTCAAACAAGATATGATTTTACTAAGCAAAATCTATATAAAATGTTATTAAGAAATTAATCTCTCTTTTCTTTTTTTTTTTTGAGCATTATTAACAACACAGATAAAATATGCATTAAAAAAAATTTATATAAAATATAAATGTTTCTTGATTTAAATTGAATGTAAAAATCTTGAAATCTTGAGGATAAAAATGATTATTTCCTATTCGAATAATAATAATTTTATATTTTATTATAATATTTTATATTTTGTATTTTATTGTATTGATTGCAAATCAAATTAAATTAATGTATTTTCATTAATAAAATTAAATATATCATTAGATAAATAAAAGATAAATAAAGTTAAATAAAAGAATACTAAAATCTTAAAAAGATATTTAGATATTTTATATAATACAATAAAGAAATTGATATCAGCGGATAAATACATTTTTAAATGTTTTACTATATATATATGATGAATGAAATATTAATCATGAAATTTAATCATGAAAATGAATATATTAAATATATTTCATAGTTTTGATATATTTTTTTAATTTGTTATTTTAGATATTTTTAATTGATTTTAAGTTTAAGATAAAGTTTAAGTAATTTTATTCTAAATATTTAGAATAAATATCTTTAAATAAAAACGCGTAATTTCCAGCAAGAAAATGGGATCCAGTTGCTGCGGAGAAGATGCTGCGTGATGTAAGTTTGTTTTTACATATATGTATGTTTTTGCATATATACGTACATATATATATATATATATATATATATATATATATGTATGTTTTTGCATATATACGTACNCTAATGCGATCCATTTATGTTCATTTTTCTTCTCTTTTTAAATTAGAAAAACTATCCATATTCGTAGAAACTGAATAATAAATAAACATTTTTGTTTCGAAAAAATTCTTTTGAAAGGGGGACAACTTCGTTCAAACTTACTCTGTACTTTCACATATTTCTTATGCATCCCATACTTACACTATACGAAATCATGCGATTAAAAATTTGATTATTAAATTAATTAAACATTGTTAAATTAATTTTAATATTTTATTACGTATAAGTTCATTAAATTTGTTTTATTTTTTAAATTCATTATTTTATATTATTTATTTTTTTTAATAAAATGCAATACATATTGCCAATCGAATTATAACAAAATTTAAATAAATAATTTTTATTAAATAAATAATTTTTATTTAATTTAATATAAGTAAATCAACAAATACATGAAAATGAAAATAAATAAATATATATTTTTAATAAATTACAAATAGAAAAATTTAAAATTTATCTTAACTTTTTTGATAGTTCTAATATTATCAAATATAATTTTAAAAAAAATTATACCAAGTGAAAAAATATATTCGAACTTATATGCATATTTTTTTTATCATAATTTTATTTAGAAATTTAGATCTACTTTAATTGTAATCTTATCTAGAAATTTAGATCTAGACATAATAACGATAAGTTGTACATTTATCGATTATGTTTTTTTATTATTTAATTGATCAATTATCCATATTTTGCGCTTGACTTCGCGGTTCCAAATTTAAACTTCAATTTTTCCACTTAAATTTAGAGACAAATTTAATTGGAAAAGTTTGAAGGAACATATTTCACAATTTTCTGAAATTTCACTGATTTATAGATTGAAAAATTAGCTATAAATATGAAAACATTCATTTTATGATCTAATAATCAATAGAAAAAAAAAAATGAAATTTTTTTTTTGCATTTTTTATCATTTTAGATGTTTAACAACATAGTAATTCTGAATTTTTTCTATTATATTCTTATTTGGTCAATGTATATTTCTTATAATTATTTAATTAACGAATCAGATATTTATTTGTATATTGTTTATATATTATAATTATTTCTAAAATAATATAAATTTATTTGAATTAGATTTTAAAATATTTAAAATATTTTTTTAAAATATTTATTTAAAATATCATATATAATTAATTATTATATATAATTAGCGATTCTATATTCCTAGTATTCTCTTATAATGTGGATTTATATAATGCCATGAAAAAATTAATGCAATAATTGTATAGAGTAGAAAACGATTTACATTTAAAAATCAATTTATTTGATTTTACTAATACTTTTATTATATAGAATGTTAATTCATCAAAAAAATATATTCATTATAATTCCAACTAATAGATAAAAAGAGAGCATAGCAAACCTTTGTAATGTAAACAGCTATAATATTTTATATTCATATGTTGATCTTCTGTATATATTTCCTCTTATATTTATATTTTATACATTCCATTATAAATTCCATTATAATAAAAGAAAAAACAAATTATAAAAGAAAGTAGATTTCATTTAATAAATGGTTATAATTTTCTATTTTATTATTGTTAAATTGTAAAATAAGGAATTTAATACACGATTTAATGTTAATGTAATTTTATCTACATGTCATTATCGTTTTTTTTATAATTAAATAATATTTAAAAATAATATGTAATAATAAAATATTCTAAATATACAAATATATTTTATTCTTTCTACTTTTCTTTTTTCGATTTAAAATTCCGGATATTGCAACATATTGATTGCAACTATATTCCCTTTCTCCTTTTCAAGGAAACTAGAAATCATATTTCTCAATTCTATTCGATTAATACTTTCAATTTTTTATTTAAAAGCATAAATTTAGAATCAAAAATGTTCTTTGGATATAGAATTTTTAAATTTTTTGAATTAATATTTTTTTTAGTTTTAATGATCTATGAAATCTTTTAACTTTATATCTTTTTAATTTCATTATTTATAATTTTTCAAAAAGATTAAAACATTTGATCTAAAAATCAAAAACAAATATTGACATTCTATAATAATTTAAATAATTTTTCAGTCTATAGAGTGGCGAAAACAATGGGAAGTTGACAAATTAACTAAATGGGATCCTCCTAAAATTTTGAAAGATTATCTACCTCATGGTTTATGTGGTTTTGACAAAGATGGGGCACCAGGCATGTATAAATCTTTTTTATTTATTAATTCTTGATAATGAGATAAATATGTTAAGTTTTTTATCAAAAGTTTTTAATCAAATTAAAGAAACAATTCTTAGAAATATTATTAATTATTCTAAGAAATTCTGGTATCTTTACAGTTATTGTTATATATTTCGATGCGCTTGATCTTTATGGTATTTTGCACGTGGTCTCACGTATGGATATGATAAAAATGACGATAAAATGTCTTGAAGAATATTTAATGTTGTGTAGAGAGCAAATGTTAAAACATGGTCCTTTGGCTGGTCAAGTAGTTGTAATATTTGATATGCAGGGATTCAATTTGAGACAGTATCTTTGGAGACCAGGTAAAATTTATATGCATCATGTAATCCATCATTATTACATAAGTCTTTTATGGTACATTAATTTGATTTTTGAAAATATTTTTATAAGAAATCTTTTTGATTCATTATATGCGCATAATCTATAAAAACAAAGTATTGAGTAATGAAATTCTTCTATAAGATGAAGTAATATTTTGTATCCTAAATTTCTAAAATGATAGTGATATAATTTTTATTAAATTGAAGTTTTTTTTCATATTATATATTTCAGTTAATAGTCTTTTTGTCAAAAAGATAAAATTTGAAGTTTTTATAATAGTTTAATAATTTTATTTTTCAGCTGGAGAAGTTGTAATTACCTTAATCCAAATGTATGAGGCTAATTACCCGGAGATTTTGAAGACTTGTTATATCATTAATGGTATACTTTATAATACAATATATATAATTATATATAGTTATATGATATAATCAATTATTAATATAATTATACATTTTTATAGCTCCGAAAGTATTTGCTTTTGCGTTTTCGGTAGCGAAAAAGTTCATGAATGAATATACTCTGTCGAAGATTCAAATATTTAAAGCAGATCCTTCTAAATGGCAAGCAGCGATATTTAGTAACATTTCAAAAGATCAAGTACCTGCTTTCTTTGGAGGTACTCTTAAGGATCCTGATAGCAATCCAAAACTTGGAACAAAGGTGAAGAAATGAAAGAAAAGAATTTACATCATTTCTAAAGTTTAAATAAACTTTTGTTAACTATATAAAAATACAAGAATATTTATCAGAAATGACTTATTAAAATGAAATTTGAATTCATTTATTTAAACTTTATATATAACTTTTTATATTTATATTAGAATAAGAAATTGTAAGGAAGAGAATCAATATTAATATTATATCAATTATATAGTACATATAATTTTTAATTAAAATTTCTGTTTATGTTCAGATTTGTCTCGGTGGCAAGGTTCCTCAAGAAATGTATGTGACTAATGATAGTAAAGAAAATTTTACAACAGTCACAATTAAGAAAGGTGGAAAATTGGAACTTAATATGACAGCACTCGAGACAGGATCTTTATTAAGGTATAAATAAATTTATAAATTAACTATAAGAATTTCGTATTTATTAATTGTGGATGATTATAGTTGGGAATTTCGAACCGAGAATCATGATATTAAATTTGGTATTGTAAAGAAAGATGATAATGGAATGCAAAAGGAAGTGATACCTATGCGACGAGTAGCTGCTCATCAATTAGATGAAATTGGAATTTTGACTTGTGAAGTACCTTCTACATGTGAGTATATATCGCGTTTTATCGAAAAAGTATCAAAAATACTTTATTTATAATTTTATCTATTTTAGATTCTATTGTTTTTGATAACACTTATAGTATTATGAGAAATAAAAAAATTCATTATTCCGTGAAAGTTATACCACCAACACAATCGCAAGAAATAATATCAGCAACTTTATAAATAAAAAATAATAATAAATACATATTAAAAAATATTTTTTGATAAATACATTCCATAGAATATTATTGATATTTGAAAAAAATTATATTTTTGTTACTTTTATTTTTTCTTTTTTATTTGTATTATATTTAATTGCAAATACTAAAAATTTAATAGTATTTTTTATAGGTTTTATAGAAATGAATTTAAAAATAATTTATTTAATTTTATATATAAATTTATGAATGTTGAATTTTTCATTATAAAAACTATTTTTATTTTATCTATGTTATAATTGTATTATTATGTATAAAAAAATGTAGAAAATTTGACTACAATATATATTAATAAAAATTAATATTGTAGAAAACTTCAAATTCATTCTTTATAGACTTACACAATTATTCATTTTGGATATCCATATCATCATGTAGAATTGAACTATCTAATCATCTTCATCAGCAAGTAACATTTCAATTAGATCAAGTTTTAAACATTGATTTCCTTCCAAACGTTTTTGTGTACCCCATTTTGCTAAAGTAGGTAGAACTTTTAATTTTGTAACTGAGTTGGCTCGAAATGGACAATTTAAATCTTTCCAACTAAAAGAAGAAAATATTTTATAAATTAATTATTTTTCAAGGATAATATGTTAACATGATATATAAAATATTTGATTTATATATATATATATATACATATTGATATATAAAATATTTACTATGGCCGATCTCCAACTTCAACTTCAATTAAATGTGCTGATGTAGGAGCTATTTTAAATCCTTCTTCTATAAAAGGTTCAGCTATAACAAAAATATAATTTTTTTTATCCTCACATATACATATTGTTGATTTATTCACAAGAATATTTTGAAACACTAAAATATATTTTAATTTTTATTATAATTATATAAAAATATACATATGATAAATAATTACTAATTCTAAATTATTTTATGCAAAAATCTGATAAGTTACATATGAATTTATGTTATGTATGAAAATATATAGTTTAGGTTATGTATGAAATAAATGACGACGATCGAAAGATTGTACCTTCAACACAGTCTGGACACCAACTTTTGCCGTTAGGAAGTTTTTTTCCAGTATAAAGTATGTAAATTGATTCATTAGATTTAAAATTTTTCATAAATTCGAAAAAATTTTCGAATCCTTCAACGTGGTGACGTAAAACCATTTTCTATTATTTCTCTTTGAACAATAAGTACAATGATATTAAAATTTTACGATTTTTTTTTATTACATGATATATTAGTATGCAATAGTCTCTTATCAACTGTAAAAAGGTGACACCTATGCGAGATATTTTTGGTTGATATCGAGGTGATAAGTAGTAGAATTTCTGATTAATTGAGCTGAATATAAAAACTTTAATTAATAAAGCTAATTTAATATTGTAAATAAAATATTGTAATAAAATACAATTTACAAAAAGATTTTATTATATTTGAGATATACTTGAAATATTAATATTAATTAAATATTTATTTAATAAATAACAGAACATTCTATATATGATGTATAATATTTATATATATAATATTATATATAATATTTATATATAATATATGATATCATACATATTACTATTTTATTATAATATGTAAATGTTCACGTAATAAATATTTTAATTTCTATTTCATATGTTGAATGTTTGATTCCAATAATGCATAACTTCAATAATATTGTATATATATATATTGTCAATTTTTCTGATTAGTAAAATTGTAATATTTAAATAAACCGCGGAATATTCTACCGAGAAAACTTGGCAATAGTGCGTAGAATTCCGTAGTTGTCAATTCCTTTTATACAGAACTTGAACATCATTATCCGATTGGTCAAACCATCCACCCTCCCACTCCGATAACATGACGATGACGAGATTCTACGGCCAATCGGAGTGTGTGTAAGGCGAGGGTGTTTGGTATGCTCTGGGACAGGGCAGCTTGTTCGCAGTAATTCAAGGTTTTGACTGTGTAACAATATTGTGTTATCGTTGTTTGTTACAAAAGAAATAATTCGTTTTTACAATAGCCGCGAAATCTCGTTGGATTTAAGTTAGCTGCGCATAGAATGGCTGCAGTTTTTGATATTGAATTACACGATGCAGACACGGTAAATAGGGACGAGTCTGATGATGATGTTATCGAGATTGGCGAGGTAATTCTTCATCCGCACACGAGCACTCCAGTTTCCTTATCGTCATTTTCATTTTACGTTCCATAACGCTGTTCCTATACGTTTTTCTTTTCACATAGGAAGAATACGATGCGAATCCAAATGTGAATGAAATAACCGAGTGAGTAAGCTTTCCTTTCCGCTTATATATCTATTATGCTTGAAAATTTTCGTGATAATGACAATTTTCATGCTCTGCTAGCTCGGAAGGTGTCGAGACAGTTCCAATATCAGAACAAAATGTTAATCGCGGAAGGGAAAGAGCTGGACCACAGGATTTCGAGCTATGCAAAGTTATTGGGAAGGGTGGTTATGGCAAAGTTTTTCAAGTGCGTAAAATAACGGGTAATGACAGTGGCACAATCTTTGCGATGAAGGTAGGAAAATATTAGATTTATTCACTCATATGTAATTTATTAATATTTCATGATATGTATGAGATAATATTTTCAATAATATATTAATTTGGTTTCGCAAAAAATTTTAATTGATTATTTTGTTCAGTATTATATAAGTTCTTTGTTTCCCTTTGTCTTCTATATGATTGTTCAAATGATTATTTTTTTTCTCTTTATATATATATATATATATATATATATATATATATTTAAATATGAATTTTTTGAATTAAAAATTTAAAAAATTCTTGTTAGTAATTAATTTCTTATTTCTGTATTTGTAAATTTTATAAAAAAATGTATAAATCTATTCATTATTTCAATATATTCAATAAATTGTTTTTCAATAAATTCTGGAAAAATATATATTTTATTATATTTAAATATATAAAATAATGTTTCATTTAATAATTATGATAATGTTATTATATACCTATGTCTTTTTTTAGTTTAAAAATATTATATTTATTTTTTTAATGTCATGGGTCATGTGTTTTTAATTATATTTTTGATAAATTTATGTTAAATGTATTTATCTAAAAAATAGGTCTTACGTAAGGCTTCAATTATAAGGAACCAGAAAGATACTGCACATACTAAGGCTGAAAGAAATATTTTAGAAGCTGTAAAGGTAGGTCAAATAAATGAATTTTGATTTAATAATTTTTATGATTATTTGCCATTTAATTTTCAATTTGTTTTAATTAATAATAATGTAAAATAAAAATAACAGTTATTAAAAATATATATCAAATTTTACTTATTTTTATTTGTTATAATTACACAACTTAATTTTAATAATTTTAAATTAATAATTTTTAATCAATAATTTAATTAATTTTCTAAGTTAAATTTTGTTAAAAAATATATATATTATATGTTATATATTATAATATATAAAAATTAAATTAAAATATGTATATGATTATATCTGGCAGCATCCTTTCATCGTAGACCTTATGTATGCTTTTCAAACTGGTGGAAAATTATATTTAATTCTGGAATATATGTGCGGTGGTGAATTATTTAGACATTTAAATGATGAAGGCATTTTTCTTGAAGAAACTGCTTGGTAAGGAAACATTACGATAATTATTTCAATCTATTGTATATATAAATGCTCTTCAAAATTATATATAAATTTTATTTATATAGCTTTTATCTATCGGAAATAATATTGGCCCTTCAACATCTTCATTTACAAGGAATTATTTATAGGTATTTTAATATAATTATACATATAAATTTAAATATATTGATGTTCAAAGTATATTATATGATATATACTGTTTTTGTATTTCAATGATTAATTTTTTTTATTAATTAAATTTTTAGAGATTTAAAACCAGAAAATATCTTGTTAGATGCAGAGGGACATATAAAACTGACAGATTTTGGTTTATGCAAAGAACATATACAAGATGGTACTGTTACACACACATTTTGTGGTACTATAGAATATATGTAAGGAAATTTCTACAATTATAGAAAAAAAATCTTGTAATCAATTTTCATATTGATATTTTTTATTTTAATGAAAGGGCTCCAGAAATTCTAACAAGAAGTGGACATGGTAAAGCAGTAGACTGGTGGAGCCTTGGAACTTTAATGTATGATATGCTTACAGGTTCGGTAAGTATCATTAGATTATTTAAGATTAGATTCTTAAATAGATTAATATTGTAAATTATCTAATTTATATATCTTTAATTTCTAGCCACCATTTACATCTGATAATAGAAAAAAAACTATTGAAAAAATTTTACGTGGTAAATTAAATCTTCCACAATATTTAACACCTGATTCTCGAGATCTCATTCGAAAATTGTTGAAGGTTAATTTTTTAAATCATAAAAGATATATATTCTAAATTACATAATAATACAATAATTTTATATTTTTATAGAGACAAGTTGCACAAAGATTAGGATCTGGTCCGTCTGATGCAGAACAAATAAAAAATCATCAATTTTTCAAGCATATCAATTGGAATGATGTTATCTCTCGTAAATTAGAACCACCATTTAGACCAACATTGGCAAGCGAGGACGATGTATCACAATTTGATAAAAAATTTACGACATCTGCACCAATAGATTCCCCTGCAGAATACACATTAAGTGAATCTGCTAATAGAGTATTTCAAGTATGTTTTTATATATTTTTTTTGATTTTCTGTAAAATTTTATTTTAATACTTTATATAATTTTTAATATTAAATATCTTACTTTTTTACTTTTACTTTTTTTTAGGGATTTACTTATGTAGCACCTAGTATACTTGAAGATATGTATTCGCAACCACGAGTAATAAATGCTAAAAGTCCACGTAGAGGTAATATGCGTGGTTTTTCTCCACGAACAACGCACTTTCATTTACATAATAATCATGTGCAAAATCATAGGTAAGTATATTTTTTTGTATCAATTAATTATATTTCACAATATCATATATATTCTAATATATGGCATCATAATCTAATTTATACTAATAAGTTTATTTAATTTTTATATATTTTTGATAATTGTAATCATGAAAATTTGTAGACATAATGGAGTTGGACATGGCAACGTAGAAGATACAGAAATGATCGAAATAGGCTAACTGCCACTTTTTCTTATAGTGAAAAAATGCTTAGCATTTCGGCCTAACTGCTAAATATCCATGACCAATCCTTGTGTCTCAGGGAGGGATTTTATAAGATATAGATGGAATAGCAAAAGGATAGGTCCAATATCCATTGCTTCATTGGATATTCAGCAGTTAAATTTAGCTAATTTTTTTTTTTTTTAAATCAAGTTTAATTATGATAAAGGTACTAATTAAGATTATGCTTTAAGTACAGCGACGCAGCAGTTATTTGGTAGCATATAATAAAAAAATATATATTTATGAGTAAAAAATCTCTTGCAACATAAATAATCAAGAGGGAAGAAGTTTTATTTACTTATTTTCGTTGATAACTATGTACTGAATATTATAAAGATACATTATTCGCATACATTAGTCAAAATACTGCATATGTTTCATTAATCCATTAATATGTAATCACTTACTATGTTTTTTGTACATATGATCCACAGGTTGGTTGGATATTCGTATATATATGTATTTCTATAGAAAAGAGAATACACACAAACATCATTTAAACTAAGTGCGACAGACTGAAAAATTTCAGCACTTTTAGAGATTCATAAATTATATTGTTATTACACAAGTTCAACCATCCTGTAATTTACTTGTATATTTAAAAATCCGTACACGGCGCTTATAATAATATTGCAGTGTACACATGCTTAAGTGTAATTAATTCAAAAAAAAAAAAAAAGAAAAAATCAGAGAAAGAAAGAATAGATAAAAGACAAATAGATTTAAATAACGAAGACTTACAGCTGCCACAACCGCTCCGCCGCTCAAAATTCCATATCCGGTTGTTCATTTAAAAAATATTTTCAGCAGTAATAACGTTTCCATGGCAATAATGTAAACAATAAAACATCTGCACGATAGTCCTAGACAAAAGTTTATGTAATATTGCAACGGAATTGCATTTGTACAATTGAAAGTTCCTAAAGAAATGCGAGTTCACGAAAGTTTGCAATTTATATTCCAAACTTTAAACATACAAATAATATTTGTAAAACTATTTGTTTGTTTATTATAAGAAATTTAATTTAACCATTTTTTTTTAATTGAATGCCTTAGCAGAAAGGGAAACAAACTTTTGTTTTAGTTTGATATAATTAATAAAAAAATTTAACACAAAAACAAGTTACCATGGTAACAATGTTACTGCAAAATGTTAACTTTCCACTATTATCAGAACATGTTTCGTATCTTAATGTTCGTGTTTACACGTTATTTAGTGTGACATATATCGCAATTTATTTAAATATCTATTTGTTACATAAATATTTATATATTACTGAAAACTAATATATATTAATTTCGATGTATATGATACATGATACATTAGAAAAGATAAAAAAAAGTGTAAAAACTAAGTGTTTAGAGTGACTTGTTGGCCGCTCATCGCGTAATTTCAAACTACCCAAGTGTTCACAGGCCATATTAGCTGGCATTACAATTTTATCTATATTTATTACAGCGAATATATACACATGGTCGAAATGTTAGAAAATTTTCCCTACGATTTCGATATTACATTTCGACTATGCATACATGGAGATAAACGCATATAAATAAATAAATAAATAAATATATATACATATATATATATGTGTATATTTATATATATATAAATATATATATATATATATATATATATAAATATATATATATATAAATATATATATATATATATACACATATTATATATGATTATATTTGCGCAATTGTATTGTATTACAAAGAAAGCGTATATTTAAAGAAAATAATTTATAAGCCACTTTTTCAGTACGTATCGAATGACGTATTTTCGATGTTGAAGCGAGAATCTGTCTACAGAGTTATTGGAATAGTGACGATCGTGTTTAATATATATGGATTTTTTTGTAGTAGAAAATATCAAGATACAATTGATAAACGATTTGATATTTTGTTACATCGTTTTGTCGGATTTATAAAGTGAGGAATTAGCATTTAATTGATAATTGTAAAAAATCACATTTATGCAATTACAATTAATTATAATTATATAGTGATGTTAGTGTATTATCATATCTTTATATATAATATTACAATAATTTTTTATGCATTTTTCGATAAAAAAAAATGTTATACAAAATCAAGATCGTTTTGAAATGTATTAGGATATTTACAAAAAAAAAAAAAAAATATTTCATTGTTCATATAAGATAACTTGTAGGTGGATTCTACAAATGTGCTTTACAACAACCGATCTTGGTGCTCGATACTCATTTGATTCAATTCTAAGCGGCCTGAATACCGTAATTAATTTTTATACTAAAAAAAAATATTGTTTATTATAGTATGTAGTGTTCCCTTTAAATTTTACATATATTACATTTTGTCGTAGATTGGAAATGATTACGAGACCGAATTTAGTAAAAATTGAAGATTTATTTTTCATATTATTTTCAATATAATAATAATAATAATAATAATAATAATAATAATAATAATAATAATAATAATAATAGTAATAGTAATAATAATAATAATTATAATAATAATAATAATAGGAATAATAAAGAAATGTGTTATGATTATTCTCGAGGCACAAGATATATATTAATTAAGCGCTTAAAAAAACAAGAAAGAAGTATCATCAATAATGTGCAAATGAAACACTAGCCATTGGCCAAACCAAGTGATATGTGGTTTAATGCTTCCAATTAAAAAAAATATAGATTCTTCAATTGACGTATTGCAACTATGATTTGTAATCCTTTAAATCATATTTACGAATAAATATAATGTTTTGTGACATGTTTTTTGTTATATATGTACCAATTTTTGTTTTTAAAAAGAATGAAAAATAATTAGTATTTTGAATTTGGCGCCATTTGAATATTTCAAAAATAGCACTATAATATCATTAATTTTGCTATTATTTTATTATAATGATATTGCTATTATTAATTGCTATTGCTAATACTTAAATAAAATGCAATTTTAGTATCTATTATTAAACTGAAAATATTGAGAAACAACAGATTGCGTTTAAAGGACGTTTAAACTACGCACAACGTGTGTCATACTAATGTCTGATTGTATATACATGTATACAAGAATGGAGAACTAGCGTCATTCGCGTGGGTGCGACTGTGCGTGGTTAATATTTCATGGGCGTTCAAATGAGTTGCAGATGATCTAGCTCAATCGTCATAATATGTATACGCGTAAATGGCATCGCTTCGAGACATATTCTTCCGTTTTTGGCAAACCATGATGATCCGAAGGTGTGAATACGCGTCACATGCACGTTAAACATCGATGGTGCATATACGTCGCAATTTTAAGTGTCGAGCGTTCGCATCGATGGTCTCGAGAATCGATTGTTTTGAGTAAAGTTGTGTCAGTCATCTTGAAATGTTTAAAGTGTTGATTACGAAAATTTATTATGATCTTATTCGAGTGTGGATCTAGTATATATATAAAGATAAAGTTTTAATCAATTCGTTAAATAAACTCGCATCATAAAAGAAAAAATATCATTTGAATTTAGTATATGAAGTGTGAAATAAAGATTTTAATTTGACGTACATATGAAGCATTGATTTCTATTCGAATAAAAGTTTATTATTTGAATTAAAGGTTTGTGTTTTCTTTATACTTATGTATGAATCGATTATGTATTAATTATGTATGAATTAATTATATTTCTAAAAAAAAGAATTAAATGGAAATTTACTGAAAAAAAATTTATTGCACAGGAATACGATTTAACTATATTTTTTTTTCTTTTTTTTTTTTAAATAATCTGGCATTTTAAATGTTAAAATCTTTAATATTATTAAAAATTTGATATTATTTTTTCATTTTTATTTATATATTATCGTTTTCTAGTTTTCTTGTAAATATTGTGTAAATATTTAAAATTTAGAAAATAGTAAACTTTAATTGCATCATAAATAAATTTAAAAATCATATTTAGGTTCATCATATAATTGCTGAGAAACAACGATGATTCATCATAATAATTTGAATACAAGTTCGCGGTCGTCTCGAATCGGTTGATCGAGTGCCAGCATCGAGACGTCAGTGTCGCAGCTCACTTCCGGTCCTCTGTGCCGGTAAAACGAAATTCTAACCGAACGAACGATTATTTCAAAATTTTTCAACGAATTCTTTAATACCTTGAAGGTGTTTTTCAAATTTGAAGTAATTTTAACAATTCTTCGTTACTTTACGATGTATACAGGTTAGTAAAAATTTATAATTAATGGTTAGTAAAAATTTATAATTAATTGAACTCAATTTATTAATTTTTATTAACTATATTATCGATAAATATCTATATTGAAAACAGATTTAAATACAAAATGAGAATTAGAAATTTAATAACTAAAACTATATATATATGTATATATATATATTTTTTTTCTATATTTTTTGTACATTGATTTTTTTATTTCAACAATAGATATAAAATATTTCTGTAATAATATATAAAAGTCAATTGAAATAATATTACATATTATTGTATATTATATATGTATATTACATATATAATGTATATTACATACAATAATACGTACAATGTATATGTAATATACATAATTATATATACAATTATAAATATAATATATTTTATTAATATTTGAAGAGTTAAAAATAATAATATTTATATTACGAATAGGTTATAATGTAATTTGAAAATATGTATATATAATTCTATATATTTGAACAGCTTTTACACTAATAAGATATTAAAAAAATTTTATTTTTAAAGTTTTTTAATCAAATATAAAATATTATGGATTTTCAAAGTTGTTTTTTTTAAATAAAAAGACTTATCTATAGGAAGTTTATTTTACATTTTTGACATTTTTTTTTATAAAAAGCCACCCATTTCTCGAATATAACAATCGCAAAAATATTTTGTATAATAAGAATATTTATAAAAATTATTATTATATCATTTTTAAAATGTATTATTTATTATTTATTATTATTTGTTGAAACGTATAGTGTAATTGGTGCAGAATCGTTGATCGTCTTCAACCATTGTAATCGAATAATTAGTCTTCAAGATGGTACGCGTTGCACGTTTGTCTCATGCAAAAGAAGAAGCAACAAAGGTAAGTTAATTAATGAAAACGGGAATAAAATAAAGATTAGATAATGTAAAATGAAGAACAGTATAATATAAAAATGTTCTTTATCTAAGAATGGTGAATATATTTACAAGATATTGCATTAGTCATAGATATTTAAGACACAAACGGAGATGGAACTGAGGCCAAAATATATCGCGTGTTTTTGATTCCACTTTTAATAGATATTAGATAGATTAAAATTACATTAATTTTGAATTGACAAAATCTTTATTGTATTACAATTTTAAAAAAAAATAAAAGATTTAAATATAAAATATTATTATTATGAAATATAAAATCATTACAATAAAAAAATTGAAATTGAAATCTTGTATTTCCATTCATCATTCTTCATTTTTAATTTTTCTATTGATACTATCTAATGATACTATTGTGGATTTTATTGATATTTGTATATCGATAAAAAATATTATATATAAAATATTATATAAAAAATTATACTATAATATATATAAAAATATATAAATATTATATCTAAATATTATATCTATATCTATGATTAATATTTTCGCTAATTACAGGCATTGTGCTTCTATATCATTATTAATTTATTTAATACTATATATTATACATAAAATAACAAGCAATGAATAATCTTTTTTAATCAACTATCGCGCATGAGAAGATACTATATATTTTATATGCATTTTAATAAAAAAGTTCTAGTTGGCACCAATAAAGGGTAAGCTAATTTTAAGAAAATACTAACCGAGTTTAGATTCGCAAACTCCATGCATACAAACTACAAGAATTCCTAAATTTCTAAAATATTGATTATTTTTTAGCACATCTCAAAGATCATCTCATTATAATAGATTAATTTATTTAGATAAAGAAAATTAATTTT
Source organism: Apis laboriosa (assembly GCF_014066325.1). Classification (NCBI taxonomy): domain Eukaryota; kingdom Metazoa; phylum Arthropoda; class Insecta; order Hymenoptera; family Apidae; genus Apis; species Apis laboriosa. The sequence continues at coordinate 927,199 of NW_025222299.1, forward strand.
CTTCTGTAATTTTCTACATAAACAAAAACGTAAATATTAAATACAATAAGTTTTTTTTATTAATTTTCATTAATCTTCACTCCCTACTTCTTCAGTGCGATTTTTACATGTACTTCGAAGAGGTGACTGAACACGCGCTCAGAACCGGGTACCATCAAAGAGAAGCGTGGACGTTCGCGTTCGACAATTTTCGGATCCACCCTAAAAACGTGTTTCGTCGACACACAATCAAGGATGATTCTCGTCGGATATTTCAGTCCACTGTTAGCGCGGTGCAGCGCGCATTAATACGTATGTAAGCTCGTATCGTGTGGCTGTATATTCGTTGGTTCGTTTCGTTCGCTCGCTCGTGGCCGTGCCGTCTATTATTAGTCGACAGTCATCAGAGTCGGCTGTATAACGCGCGGCCGAGCGACAACGCGGAAAAAGCTGGAAGAAAATTCGACGAGAAAACGCGAGAAACCCGCGAGATTTTTGTGCGGCATGTGCTGATTGATAGACAGTTTGTCATTACTGCTCGTATTGCCAGCCACCTTGCCGTTCCCGCTGTCACTGCCACCCTATCGCGACCAGGATTTCCATCCGACACTCTCTCGACGCCCTTGGAAATGATGATTTTCACACGCTTTCCACTGTGAGTCTCCCCTGTTTGTTTCGGTACTGCGTCTTTCGTCTATCGAAACGCTATGTAGTCTCTTTGTTGCGAGTACATTTCTTGAATATATTTTTTAAAAAATAAGGACTATTGTAAAATGTTTCTACGAGATAATCGAATTTAGTCCTCGAAAATCATATTTTTCCTTTTTTCCCATATTTATTGTTATATTCCATAATTATTTATATAGAAATTATATACATATAATAAGTGCATAGACGATATAATTAACATGTATGGTATATAGCAGAAGATTTAGAAAATATTTATTACTTTTTATATCTAATTCATATACTAATTTGGCGATTTTTCACGAATATTGTATGATGAATTTTATATTTATTCATATGAATTTTTTGAGTTGAATTTGCAAAAGATTTTTAAAATGAATTGTTTTTATTTTTGAAAGAATCAATTATCATCATAATTTAATCGTTTTTTAATTTAATTTTTATGAAGACTATAGATCGATACAATAATATATACTTGAACATATGGTCAACAAGTTAGGAAAATTTTAATGTAAAGTACGGTTGTCCTTCTATTATTAGTGAAATTAATTTAGAACAGTATATATAGATGTCTGTAAACAATCATTGATGCATTTTTGAACAGTAATTGCTTGAAATTAATTTGTTGTTTAATCTTGCAGATGAGGGATGCGGTTCCACACAAAGGAAATAATAATAATAACAATAGTAGCAATAACAACAATAACAACAACAATAATAACGTAACCACGTTAAAAAGCAAGCCTTCCTTGGAAATTTATCGACCTCCAGGTTTATATTTTATATTAATTTTTTATTATAAGATTTTTAAATTTTATATTCCTTATATTCCTTTTTTAAGATTTTTAAATAAATTTAATGAATATTTAAGAGCCGATATTATTTTTTAGGAGGAAGAACGGAAGGAACTACGGCGAGTATTACTAATCCACGGCTAAACGTACATGCTAAGGAGTTCACTATGAAGCAGAACGATTCGCATCCTTCTAAGTGAGTATAAACTACTTACGAAATAGTTGGAGATCTGGTCGATATATTGAGAATACTTGGAAAAATGTTTAGAAAGCATGATGTTCTTATAAAATATAAAATTCTTATAAAAATGAAAATATTATTTAAAAATTATAGATTGAAATCTTGAAAATAAATTTTATTTTAATATAAAAAATATAATAAATAATATAAATAATAATATTATTATTTATATGAATATAATATAAATAATAAATATTATAAATAATATATTAAATTATTTACAGTATTTTATATATAAAAAAAAATGTGCTTTTTCATGTTTTAAAAAAAAAAATTATTTTTTATTTCTATATTTCTATTTCAATTTGAATATAACATATTTGAAACGAAGTATCTTTTTTTTAAGTTCTTATAACTTTCTTTAATCCTTATAGTTTTAAAAGATCAAAAATATAAAAGAAATTAATATATATTAATATTTCCATTAAGAATGATTAATATTTAATGATTTTAATTCAGGTCTCGGACAAATGCTTCAGAGCGATCTCCATATTATTTGCAACACAGCAAATCAAGTGGAAACGTACATCGATATCTTTATGCTCAACAGCAACAACAAATACAACATACTCTTCAGCAACATCACCAGACATCACGTCATTCTCAGAGTAGTCATCATTCAACGGGCTCTGTTTTACGACAGTCACATCCACTCGATACCTCCGCATCAAGTGGAAATATATTACATGTAATCATAGATTTTTTTTACAAAATAATATTAATTGTCTATTGATAGAACTTGGAAAATAACTTTTTTAAAAAAAGAAAATACTATAATAATAAGAAAAATAACAAAAAGATAGATGAAAAAATCCCAAAAAATAAATAATATAAAAATTGAAATATTATGAAAAATGTAGAATATAAAATATAAAATATTAAATATATTTTTTAGTATTATCTTCTTATAAAAAAATAATTTTTATATAGATTTAATTTATTGTTATATTTATATTATTTAATGATAAAATATTTAATTGCCTTTAAGATTGTAAAAAACCTTGAAACATAAACATGCGTAGGATGAACGTGATAGTATCGCATGCTAAACACATGTTATGAAACAGGGTTCAGGTAGAGTCCACTTCAATGTAGATCAAAATGATGTCAAACTGAACACAGCTAAACCTGGCAGACTTATAAAATCATTATCCTTTGTCTCTACTTATGGATTGAAACGATCGAAAAGTTTGAATGCAGCTGATGTGTTGGCTGCAAAGGCGGTAAATATTTCAGACGCATCTGAACTCGGGAAATTTCCAACAGTGATTCAGGATACACTTCTAAAAGCTATCGAAGGTAATTATAAAAAATTAAAAGATATAATTTTAAATTTAATATTTATTTTTATTCTTATTATAATATTTATATTTATTAATTGAAATTAAAGAATTTTTAATTCTTTTTTTTAAATTTAGATCCGAATTTATTGAATGCTCGAGCTTTAATGGAACTTGTACGACATATTTTGGAGAGAGTTGTCGAGAACCGGAAGTATGCTGAACCTGCAGCGAAAATTTGTATCACTATTATTGAGGTTATTATATTTATACTGTTATAAAATATTAATTAAGACGAATTTCAAATTTATGATTATCATATTCTTTTTTTAATGTAGAAAGAAAGTAAAGAAACTTTCTTGGAATCCTTATTAAATACATGTCAACAGTGGTATCAAGATCGAGTTAAAATACTTTATGATGGATCCAGTTATCATCGTTATTCCGCTTTCATGACATTCTTGAACGAGATGTATTGTCAGGTAGAATAAATTTTTTTTATCTTGTAAATTAACTATTAATAGATTTTTGATATTTTTGAGTCAAAATGATTGATTATGCTCATATATCTATCCTCATCCATATGGATGATTTTGGTTATAGCTAAAACGAAGGCAGCTTCAATTAAAGACACAACAGGAGGGTGTTCCTCCCGGACGTGTTCTTCTCACATTGCTTTGGAAATGTTGTCAAGATTGTTTGCAACCTCCAGTTGTAAATTCTTTAGCTGAAGTAAGTTTAATACATAAGTATCAATACATAATTAAAATAATACAAAATATTCTCATTATTTAATATTTAGGTATGATAAAAAAAATAATTATTTTTTTCATGTGTTAAAGACTGACTGCTTGTTTTTCATCTTAACATGTATCGGCAAAGATTTGGATGCTGAATTACCAGTCCAATTACAGCAATTACTTGGAAGTTTAAGAGATGCTTTTCTCGCGGAAGATACGATATTACCGTCAGTCAGAAAGACCCTTTTACAACTGATCGAACTTCATGCTGCACATTGGCAACTTCCAGCACCAGCAGTTGTTTATTATTATCCTGGATCGACTTCGAAATGATGTTTCTATTTTTTCAATTTCTCCGTCCGTTCATTGATTTTCTGTAATGATACGTTGACAATTTTTTAATCATTTTAAATTAATTAAGAGCTATATTTTAATACTTCACGCAATTATAAAGTGGAGTATTAAACGTGTAATAAACGGTTCTAAAAAAACAATAGCCTAAGCCGTTTATGATGCGTTCTTGTGAAATTTTTTTTTTAATTAATGCCTCATAATGTAGTCATAATGTAGTATTAACGATTGATGCGTCAATCGATAAAATATGATTAACCATGATCTCGTTGTTACTACAAAAAATGACTGTGCCTTGTGCAATTCTGCAAGAAGTGATTTACGATGAACTTCGTTGCGAGAAATGTCAATCTATGTTTGATTTTTTACAATTGATTATTTCATTCGTATAAATAAACTTGGACGTCTATAATCCATTGACATGATGATAGAACTCGTTCGTATTTTCTATGATTTCAAATTAAAAATATTTCATTAGAAAGTCAATGGATTAAATCAGAAACCAATTAAAATTGGTATATTATTTATCCGAATTATCGTGTTAATTACCGCGAAGTTTGAATTTTAAAGAAAAAATAAATTCATAAAAATCTTGAGAATTAAATGTGTATATATGTAATGAACGAATGATTTAACAGAATAGATATTTGAAAAAAAAAAAAATATGTCATCATCAGAGAATCAAAAAAACATGGATAATCACGGATTACGATAGAGATATTTTACTTCGAATTTTCCTCGGCTTTTTCCGTAAATACGATACTAATATACGAAGCATCTTAAAAAAGATATAAGATAAAAAATAAAAACGAATCGAATGAGTGATATTGCCGTCGAACTCGTCGAACGATTATATTATAAAAACGACCCTTATGTGGAACGATTTGAATGTTTGCAATAATCTATACAGTTTTTTTCTTAAAAGTGTGGAATAAATGATGGGTAAAAAACTGATGTTAAACAATCTTCCGGTGTGTTCTGGATGCATTAAAATCTGTAGTTGAACATTTTTTTTTACATGTATGCAAACTATTCGAAAAAAATAGTGAATGTGAATGTGATTTACAGATTAAAATACAGGTACAAAAATTTTTTCGTTCTAAGGCGTTTGCTTCTTATTAATTATTTTTTATCCTTTGTACATTAATATTGATTTTAATTTCAGATATAATTTCTTAGACAAATAATATATCAAAGACATATATTTTTTTCTGTGATTGTCTATAAATTAAAGACTGTTGATAAATTGGCTATATATTTATCATAGAAATGAAGAGCTTTTTGGAAGAGAGCAGTTAAGCAGAAAAGAACTTAACGTGACATATATTCTCAATAAGGAATATGTCTGATCTGCTTTTCGAAATGCAATCTCCTTTGCTGATTTGTGCCAAGGGCGATAAAAATCGTCTGGTAGCTGGAGTGGAGATTTCTTTGCGAGTTGACTCATTATTCATATTTTTTTTTATATATGTTATTTTAAATATTTATAAATATTATTTTTATTAAAATTTTTGAAGATTTTATATATTTTAAAATCTATATTATTCAAAAATGAATATTATAAAAGTTATAAAATCTTATGACAAGTATAATGTTGACACATATAATTTTTCTGTTTTTTTTTTTAGCTAATTATATATGTGCTATAAAACAAAAAAAAAATACATATTTGTGTAATTGTTTTCAAGTAAAGAAAGAACACATAATATTATTAAGATAATACAATTATTCTTTCATTGGTGTGAAACAATTGTTTGGTGTAAAGAATAGGAAACAAATATATATTTAATTTAATGTGTGAGTTTGCATTTAAAAATATTATTAACGAAAGAATTTCATTTCAAAAATCCTTTAGAAATTTAAAATTTACAGGAAAATTCATAGAGATATAAAATTAATATTTTATGATGTGCAAAAATCTTTGGTCAGGTATTTTTAAAACTTATTTCTAACAGTATAATCAATAAAATAAATAATAATAAATACATGTTCGATAAATCATCTTTCTTTCAGCATACATCTGCATTCATAATGCTATTGAAATATTTGTTTTATGTTTTTGAAGAAAAAAATTAAGAATTTATTTGACTAGAAATTACTGAAGTTATTAAAAAGATTAAGAATAAATTTTTTTTGTATTTTATTCAGAAAAATTAAATAAGAAAACATGAATTATTATATTATACAAAACATGGATTATTTGAATTATTCTTACTTTATCTTGTTAATTAAATATTAATATATAATATACTATACAAGATTTTTAAAAAATCAATAAAAAATAAAGTTTTAAAAATATTTTATAGTTACAGATATTTCAACCTATTTAATATAACTAATATTTATTTTATATCATTTCTTCAATTTATGGAATTATTTAAAATGAAAAAAATGAAAAATTTTTAATTTTTTAAATTGAAACATTAAATATACATCTAATTACATTAATCACATTTAGAAAGTATAAAAAGAGATTTGAGATGCAAATTGATATTCTATTCCCTTACATCAAAATTATACGGTATTAAATTCTAATTATTTTTACTTAATATTCATTTTAAAAGAAACAATTAATTTTAAACTTTATAGACTTAAATAGGATTTTGAGATTCTCAGTTCTCGAAAGATATCTCAAATTACACGTTAGTATCTTTAAAATTAATTATATTAAAATAATTATATTAATGTTCTAATTAACTTTAGATCATATGTTTTATAATCATCAAGCAATATACTCATGTCAAGGTCATGTCTATTGTCCTCCATATTTGTCCCAGGTTTTACGTCCGGAATCAAAGAAGCAGAACACGAAATGCTTGTATTCCAACTTGTAAATTTCGTTGCTGCCAGGATGTTCTCTACTGGTATCCGTAGGAGAGACGTCCCGTCATCGACCTTGAAAACTCAGGTCAGAGAACCGAGAGAGGTTTCGCCTTGGGTAATCGGTGCCGCGGATTCGAAAACTAGGCCTGTGCCTGCGGTGGCGGTGACGTCGTCATCAGTACACATCGCGATGTATACGGTGAACGAATCATGGGAAGAGGTGAAGAGACGACAAGGACGAGAAGACGAGAGTGGAGGAGTGTAGAGGCGAATAAGACAGAGCATTTGAAAGAAGAAGAAAGATAGAAAGAGATGAAGAGAAAGAGAAAGAAATACATGCATAATGTTAAATGGAGGAAAAGAGAAAGAAAGATAGCGCGTTCGCGGTAACGAAACAAATAGGCCGGCGACTTTCACCACGTATCCAAGAACGGCTATACAACACACAAGCAATAGGCCGAGCGCTCTTGGCCCAAACCACTTGAGTATGAGGTGTACCCTCGCTCACCGTTCTCGATGTCCTCGCAGTGGGGGGAATCCTGCTCGAAGCCACCAGACACGAGGCATACCCTGAGAGCCAGAGCGAACGGACCTCGATTCTTTTTCTTTCATCCGTATATCGCACGTGTTGTCTCTGTTCTCCGTGATAGTCCGGTTACAGACACACGGTGGCATATCCACGACAGTATATCCACGACACGGAAAGTGTCATTTCGTCGCTCTCCTCTTTTTTTTCTTCTTTCAATCTCAACAATCTCTTCTTCGTCAACAATTTTTTAAACATTTGTTTCTGTCGCGGTGCGTGTCTCATCTTATATGTCTTCCTCATAACTGTTCCTCTTCTACACGTTAGTATACTTACAGATCGTTCTACCAAAGCAGAAACATATTTCGTCGGGATATGCATTCCTTCGATAGAATTTGAATCTAAAGCATTGGATAATAGTGATTGTTTAGTGTGCCAGAAGCGGGACCAAGTGGTGATAAACGAAAACATTAAAAGAAATGCACGGGTGCGTGTTGCCGATTTGCTGACAATGACACGACGACGACCACCGAGATCAGATTCAAACTGGATCTATCTGTTAATCTGGCTACTTTGGATCGTCCTGCCTATTAAGACCGGTACAATGCTCATGACTTTTACTTTATGATGTTGAATCGCTTAGTGTACGCGTGCGATTCCGTTATGCGCTCAAACAAGTTCAAGACGAAAGTGTACTAAAAGTGAAAATATAGAGCAATGATGTTTCATCAGAGAGGTTTTTTTTTAGTATCTTTTAATTGGAACAATGATAGATCATTTTTTAGTATTGACACATTAGAAGTAGATCTATTTGAAATGAAATAGAATTTTTTTGTATTTTTATAGAAATAGTTGATTTAGTTTTGAAACAAATATTCAGATTGTCTTTTATCTTGATTGTCTAAAATCTATAATATACAAATCTAAATGAAAACAGTATTTGGGAACAGAATTTTAAATTAAATATTAATTCTTAATCTTCTTTGTTAGTACATATATTAATTTTGAAAATGAATGATATATTAGATTATTAGTTTATTAGTATTAGTTAAAACATATGTTGATTTTGATTGTGTCATATGAGTAAGTATTTAATTTTTACAGTTAAAAGAATTTTTATTTAATTTTTGTCACAAGCTTTAAAGCAAATTAAAAGTAGTTCTAATAACAATGTTAATAATATATTAATTCTTAGTCTTTGCACATTCATTTTATGTAATTAATAAATACGAAACTTCGTCGATCGTAAATTAAACGTTGATAGCCGGATCTGTTTAAATATCTGAGCCGCGATCTCCTCTGTAACTAAAGAATAATTTATGTGCATAGTCTGTCTAAATGTCTGTCTAAACAATTATCATGTTACATGTCTAAACTAACGAATCAATCTTTTCAGAAATAGTGATAAAAATAAATGAATAATTTCGTCTTTTCTTTTTTAAAAACTTCACGATTCTAAGAAATAATTCATATTTCAATGGCTATTCATTATATATTAGAAATTTTATATTATGATGATTCATTATATATTAGAAATTTTGTTGATTTATTTAATTAAAGATTTTCACTAATTAAATAACTGCCATAACAATTGAATTGAATTCTTTTATGATGATCGATTTTAAAAAAAGATTTTAAAAATAATTTTTAAATTTTATTGATAAAAATTTATATTTTCTTGTTGATTATAAATAATATTTTCTCATATTGCAGGAGTAGTGCACAGTTATGCAGATAAACAGAGGTACGATGGATGGTACAACAATCTGGCTCATCCGGATTGGGGATCGATTGGCAAGTAGTTCAAATAGCATTGCTTCGTTATTTTGTCAACGACAAGCACACGTGTGTTGATTTGTTTAGTTTTATTGCTTTGTTTAAATTTGTTTTACTTAAAATAATGCATTTGTAATGCATTCAAAATTATTACAATTTAAGATACAGTAATTATCAATGATAGCGAATTATCACGAATATTTTTGTTGACATTGTGATGCGACTCGAATTGCAATAGCGTGTAAAACCAATAGTGCATAGAGTGAAACGCGAAAAAAGTTATTATTTTGTTTCAATATAGGTCGGTATAAAATAGCCAATAAAAATTTTAACAGAGAAAGAATGTGATTAGTTCGACAAAAATGTTATGGTTTTTTAAACATGAAAATCATTTTGTCCCTCGATCATATCTACTATCAATGTATCTATTTAACATAAATTATAATAATAATCACATTTTAAAAAATATTTCTAAAACATAAAATAAATGTAAATAATAATAAATAAAATATAAATAATTTAAATAGAAATATTTAAATAGAAATATATAAATGAATAAAAAAAAATAAATAAAATTTTATTATGATATTATCTAATAATTATATATTTTATGTGAAAAAAAATAATTATAAATCAATAATTTTAGCAAGATCTCTTTTTTTTCTATATTAGATATATTTTTATAATAATATTGGATTATTATAATTGATAATAAATCCAATTATTATAATTGCATGAATATCCATTATTTTTTAAGCTACATTGTGTCTTAAACAATACTTAGCATAATATCGAGATGAAATCCTATTAATATGTGTATAATAATAATAAAATTTAATGTTAAATAAATTATATTTATAATTCGATAGATGAAAACTTATAATAAAATTTTAAATAAAAGTCATTTTAAGTAATAGACTTAACATGTTTCTTACATCCGTAGACAGCAGGCTGATACGAAAGATGCCAGCAGCTTATTCTGATGGAGTTTATATGTTGGCTGGCCAGGATAGACCGTCTCCAAGGAAGCTTAGTCAGCTTTTCATGCAGGGTGACGATGGTCTGCCATCCGTTAAAAATAGGACAGCACTATTTGCGTTCTTTGGTAAGAATCAAAGCTGAAATTTTTTAAAAATAATTATAGGATAGAGAAATGATATAAATGATGTTGTTTCTAATTTTAGCTAATTAATAATTATGAATAATTATGAGTAAAATTGAATTGAAAAGAAAAAATACATATGCTTACAAATATTAAAATAAATTAATATAATATTTTTAATAATTTGAAAGAATAAGAATAGAATATTTAAATGAAAGATTTTAATAATTTGAAAGAATAAGAATATTTAAATGATTATGGATCTTAAATAACTTTTTTATATTTATTGCATTTGAAGAAAATATACTTATATTTTTATAGAATAATTATTATTTTTAATTATTATTATTCTATCACTTATTCAAATAGTACATTTAAATTTGTAAATTTTCGATGATATAAAGAATTAGCATTTGCAAACATTTAAAATAGTCAGATAATAATAGAATATTATTAATAGAATATTGTAAAATTAGGAAAAAAAAATTACCATGGCTGCACCTATTCGAATATCCGTATTACAATATTGCGCAAACTGTAACATGTCTGTTGGAATAGCATGAGGTGCAAGGAACTTTTTGATCTACTTTTCACGCTAAAATATTCCGTAATAGCGTGAATATAGTGAAATTTGGTTCATGTTATTCAAATTAGAAAATATTATTAATTTAGTGGATAATTTATATAAATATATTTTCATGTTAAAGAAAATAAGATCCATTTTTATTTGAAATATAAATATACACACTATATATGATTATGAATGATTATGAAAATAAAAATCACTCTAAGAAATTGAGAAGATTAATTTTTAAAATTTTTAAAATTGTTTTAATAAATTTTATAATATATAGAAATAGATTTTAAAAAATGACAATGATATTTTAAAAAAAGTAGAAATATATTATTAATAAATTTTTAAAAGAAAATTCTTTTTTGATAAGATTTATCAGAAAAATTCATCACGCACACGTGGGCTTAAACAAATTTTGATTTTATTATTTTTCAATGGATTTATTTTATATATCTACTTTATGATTTTATGTTATTATTCTTGGCAACTTATAATCATCATTTTCCAGTTTATCAAGCATTATGGCAAAATTAGAATTGAGTAGGCGGATACAATTTCTGCATTGGAATACAATAATTGCAACAAAGATGTAAAATTATAAATCAAGTTCTTTTTTCTGGAAATATATAATATTATGATCAAATGATTTTTTGAATAATCGTTTTCTTAATTTGCATAAAATCTTCAAATTTATCAAATATACTTGCTTATCAACATTTAATAAATATTTGAGTGCTTAATTAATCTCTTGAGTTATTAAGAGACTCTCTTACTAAATCTCATTTAAATCTTGTTTAATATCTTGTTTAATTCAAGTTTAGAATCAATATTCTTAAGATTTCATTTCTTTAAGATTAAAAAAATACTTTTAGAAATTAATCATAAAAAAATAAATCACAAATTATAAATTCTTTTACGATGATTTTTTAGTTCTTACTCATTGTTGAAACACGTGAACAGAACAAAAGAAAATGATTATCTAAAAAAGTAAACATATTAAATTAAATAAGTAAATTTCAAGTTAAATCTATTGTACATAAATGATCAAGATTAATAAAAATAATATTACAAAAATATATTATTTATACATAATATAAATAATGCATTTCTGAATAGCTAAATTTAAAATCAACATTAATTTTGTTAATAATAAAAACATTTTCATGCACGTAAAATCGTTTAAAAAATCGTTTCTCAAAACTTATGAATTTCAATTATCGATAGATCTTATATTTATATTTATATAAAATAAAGGAAAGATATAAAGATAAAAATAAAATGAAAAAACGAGAATGTAAAATGTAAAATTCTTTTAAATATAATTCGAAATAAAACGTGAATAATCTCACGTGTCCTCCACTTTGCCCCGAAAATGTGGGGCATCACGCGTTAAAGTGGAATGAACAAACATGGTGAGACTCGACAGGGAAAAGCCGATTCTCGAAAGAGGCGGAAAGTAAAAACTAGGCCAGTCTTCTGGATTCCATCCGTGTCGATTTTTTCTTTTTTTTTATTTTTTATTGGCGACCAGTAATGGTACGGAAGCGACCGGAGAAAAAGTAAATCCTTCGAGTAGAACCGGTCCCGGCGTTTGCAACTTCGCTTCCTTGAAAGCAATAAATACCTCGATCGGTATACATCGAATACCGCATACGGAATCGTTTCAGGGCAACTGGTCACGTCGGAGATAATCATGGCCAGCGAAAGTGGCTGCCCCATAGAGTACCATCGAATCGACGTGGACAAATGTGATCCGGTTTTCGACAAGGAGTGCCAAGGTAACAAGTACATTCCCTTCCGCCGGGCGGATTACGATCGACAAACCGGACGCAGCCCTAATAGCCCTCGTGAACAGGTAATTTCTTGCTTTCCCTGATCCGATTTATTCTCTTTTCTTTCCGGGAGATAATTTTATCCATGCGTTGTTTTTGAATTATTTAAGATAATTGCTAGTATAAATCGTTCTTTTTTTATTTTAATTGGAAAATAGTTTTATTATTTTTAATTTATTTAGAGAGAAATAATTGGGTGGAATTTGAATGGTTAGTGGTGTTATTAAAAAGTAGAGAATCTTGAATTTAATTTAAATTTGATTTGAATATTTTATTACAAACATTGTGAAAGTTTTAAAGAAAGAATTTATCGTAGTATCTTTTTAAATAATAATAAAATTAAATGATGCAATTTATTTTCGTTTCGAATTGTACTTTTATTGTAGTTTTTCATGATTGTTAAATTTCTGAATTATTTCATAAAAATTCCCAGAAGTATACTAAAATGGAATTATTAAAGAAGAATGAAAAGTTAGTAAAGATTTTATAAAAAATTTATACGACCTGTTTCTGAAACAAGATGAGTTATTTTTAACGATGGAGAAAGTAATGGTCATTAAGAGCTCTGTAAGCTGTTTCTTACCCTTTCTTTCAGCGTATCACATAATTACTGACCAAAGCACATCGAACATTTTTCATGAGAAAACATGTCACGTATATGCTTTTAATACTATAAATAAATAAATATAATATAATTCAATATAAATTCATAGAAACTTTTTCATTTCTAATATAGAATTCTAATATAGAATTTCTACTCGTTTATTTTTATTATTAAATGTAATTAAGAGAATGAAATTTAAACAGAGATTTTTTTTTTGTCTTCTTCATATATAATTTATATATTTTTGCATATTAACAAAATTTTCTTATCTTCTGTATTGTTTTATGTTTTCAACACTTTGGACCCCCATGCTGGTCCCCCATGATTGAATCTTTCATAAGATAATTTCTTTTTCTGAAATCTTATTTTCGATATGTTTAAATCTTTTAATATTAAACAATATAATTTTAATTATATTACATATTCTAAATAAATAAATCATGAAATAATTAAAACACTGTTTCGCTCAAATTTCAATCGAATTTCATATGAAATTGAAAGTGAAATTGCTTTTGAATCAATTATATGAGAGTAAACGAATCTTATGAGTATCGAAAATCGTTCAATACTGGGAAATAAATCGTGAAAAGTAGCTCTGAATACGTGAGGTTGCAGATAAACAAAGTGACGAGCTGGATCGATGGTAGCTTCGTTTATTCGAGCAGTGAAGCATGGGCCAATACTATGAGATCGTTTAAAAATGGGAGCCTCCTCATGGAACCAACCAGGAAATTCCCTGTAAGGAATACGATGCGTGCCCCACTTTTCAATCATGCTGTTCCACACGTTATGAGAATGCTCAGCCCGGAACGCCTTTATCGTGAGTTTCTCTCCTTTTATTTCTTTGCACGTGACAATTTTCAATAATTTTTTTCACGATAAAAAAAAAAAATTGTTCAGTTCTTGGAGATCCACGAACAAATCAACATCCTCCACTGTTGGCTCTCGGAATATTATTTTATCGGTGGCACAATGTGATTGCTGCTCGTATTCAACTGGAGAATCCGAATATGTCTGATGAGGATATCTTTCAGAAAGCAAGACGTGTCGTTATAGGGACGCTTCAGGTAAAAATCTTTTATATATCTTTTAAATTTTGTATTATAACAATGTGAAAGTAAGTTTTTCGTTTTGTTTAAAAATTGTATCATTAGAAAGAAATTTAAAATGATAAAATGTTTAGGATTTTTTACGTAAATTAATAATGAAGTTCAATATCAAAATAAATATATAAGTGTCTTTAGTTTCGATAATATTAATTAATGCTTAATTTAATTCAATTTAATTCAATAATAATTATAAATTCATCCTTCTTACAATTTACACCATAAATTCTCATCCTGTCATTGTAATGCTAGTAATGTTATATTATTTTTTGCAATTGTATACCGGTTGATGTAACTCGATATATTAATTTTATTTCAAGAATTAATATAAACTCACAAACCGTAATCCTTTATGAAATCTTTGAATATCGTCTTGAATACCATTTAAACATATTGCACATGTTATACAGAACTTGTTTCTTTAATTTTGTTTTTTTTTTTTTTTTTTTTTTTTTAATTGCAGAATATTATTTTATACGAGTATATTCCTATACTTTTGAACGAGGATTTGCCACCTTACACAGGATACAAGTCAGATCTTCATCCTGGTATCAGTCACATATTTCAGAGTGCAGCTTTCCGGTTTGGGCACACTTTAATACCACCTGGATTGTATCGTCGAGATGAAAATTGCGAATATAGAAGAACAAATATCGATCAACCTGCGATTAGACTCTGTTCCACCTGGTGGGATTCTAATGTAATTATTAAAATATCGTTTGAATTTATCTTTTATTTATTATAGTTTGTTAAACTTTAAAAAGATAATTATTTTGAAGAGAATAATCTAACTTAAATATAATTATACATATGTATGCACTTATATTTAGGAAGTTTTAACTAATAGTACAATTGAAGAACTTCTCATGGGTATGACTTCGCAAATAGCAGAAAAAGAGGACAATCTTCTTGGCACTGATATTAGAAACAATTTATTTGGGCCCATGGAATTTTCAAGACGAGATTTAGGGGCTTTGAACATTATGCGAGGCAGAGACAACGGGCTTCCAGATTATAATACAGCCAGAGCACATTTCAAGCTATCTCGAAAGAAGACTTGGAACGAAATCAATCCAGAATTGTTTAATAAAAATCCTTCGTTATTGCGTACGTTAGTCGAAATCCATTCGAATAATTTGAACAATATGGATGTTTATGTCGGCGGGATGTTGGAGTCTAGTGCAGGTCCTGGAGAACTTTTTTCTACTGTGATAAAAGAGCAATTTCTTCGTTTGAGAGATTCTGATAGATTTTGGTTTGAAAATGAAGAGAATGGGTAAGTCATGTGATTAAATTTGATATTAAAAAGTAACAAAAATCTCCAATAATAATCTTGACTCATATATAAAATTGAAAAGACATTAAATTATATTATATAGACAATAAATTATATAATATAAAATTTTGTAAAAATCTATACTAATATACTATCTATTCCAAACATATTATAAATCTAAATTTCGTTCCAGAATTTTTACAAAAAGCGAGATAGCAGATATTCGCCGAATTACTTTATGGGATATAATAGTAAACGCGACAGGAATACCAGCGAACGCGATTCAAAGAAAAGTATTCACCTGGGAGGAGGGAGATCCCTGTCCCCAACCCTATCAACTAAATTCAACGATGTTAGAACCCTGCGTCCCATTACAACGTTACGACTACTTTGAGGTGATTAATATTCCTTATACCATTCCAGTATACATTATCTAATGCAACACTATCTTCCTGCAAATTTTCACATTCCCCTCTTGGTTACCTTATACGTAGAAGTCTTAAAACTATGTGCATCCACTCCATTATAGGGAAGCGAGTTGGTGTACATATACGCCTGTGTTTTTCTCGGGTTTGTACCGATTCTTTGCGCCGGTGCCGGTTACGGTTTGGTCAAGCTTCAGAATCGGCGAAGAAGACGATTGAAAATTCTCCAAGAGGCGATACAGAAAAGAAACGATGGCAAGATCTGCGTGGACAAGATGATCGTGCGCGAATGGCTTCACGCGAATCATCGTCGTTTAGTCAAGGTGAAATTTGGGCCGGAAGCGGCTCTGCACATCGTCGATCGCAAAGGCGAGAAACTGCGTACATTTGATTTCAACGATGTTAACACGGTCACGATGGAAGAATCGCAGGTGATTACGAAAAGCCAGCCTTCATTCTTTATTTATATGAAATTTCAAAGGAAAATCTAGTCAAGAGATCTTATACGGAATTTCTTAATTGTATAACAAGTAAGGAAATACTAATACTAATAGTGGAAATTTTTCAAGACTGGTTCTATGGACTGGTTCATCGAATTCAACGGACTTGATTGATACACTAAAGCCAGTGTAATTCCACGCTTTCGTGAATTTAAAAATTCATGAAAATTGTATTAATAAATGAAGTTATATTAGTTATTGTTAAAATAATTAATTGTAATTATATTCTTATATCTTATATTCAATCCTTGATAATCATTGATATCAATCAATGAATATCCTTGATCATTAATTTATCGTTGATCATTAATTAATAATGTATGATTATTAATTAAAAATTAGCATTAACTTGTCTTCTTCACAATCGTATCTACAATAATAATTATGTATTTATATAGGAGAATGAAAATGGTCATCGTAAGCCATTGGTTCTGTTGCGAATACCGCGAGACTACGACCTTGTCCTTGAACTGGATTCACTGGCCTCACGTAGAAAGTTTATTGCGAAACTGGAGGCATTTCTGGCGTCCCATAAGAAGCACTTCACACTGTCCCAAGTGAGCCGGGACATTATGCTTGCAAAAGCGGAAACGAAGGAACGCCGTCAGAAAAAATTGGAACAAGTATTATATTTTTTTTCTCCTTCCTTCCTTCTCTCCAATCAATTCCTATCTCGGGTTTTGAATTAATGAATGTAACGTATTCCTGCTTCCATTTCCTGCTTCACCGCTATGTAATACCAGTTTTTTTCTTTCATGACAGTTCTTTAGGGAAGCTTATGCTTTGACGTTTGGTTTACGACCTGGTGAAAGGCGGCGACGATCCGAGGATAGCGACAGCGGTGAAGTCGTTACCGTGATGAGGACGTCGCTTTCTAAAAGCGAATTTGCGAGTGCGCTTGGAATGCGTGCGGACGCGGTTTTCGTGAAGAAAATGTTTAATATCGTCGATAAAGACAGAGACGGTCGTATTTCGTTCCAGGTAAGATGAAGATTAAATATTTGGAAAATGGTCTTTATCTGTAACTTTGTATTCGTTCCTTTATATTTGTCAATCACTTATTACTTTATTGTAATGTCTATCATTCATATTGCAATATTTTGTATGAATTTTACATGAGAGTTTCTCCTACTTCCTACTAGTTAATAGAAATTGGTAAACTTCTTCTATTTTTTTGAGGCTAAATAATTTTCAATAATTTATACGGATATTATGCAAGATTAAAAAAGAAAATAATGAGAAAAATGAAAGTAAAAAAATTAATAAAAAAAAAAAAAGAGAAAGAAATTGATTAAAAATGATTTTAAAAATTAATAAAGATATGAATAAAAGAATTAGTAAAAAATTAATTGTTTTTTAGGAATTTTTGGACACTGTTTTGCTATTCTCGCGAGGAAAAACTGAGGATAAATTGAGAATTATCTTCGATATGTGTGACAAAGACTGTAATGGTGTTATCGACAAGGAAGAATTATCAGAAATGCTTCGATCCTTGGTAGAAATTGCACGTACGACCAGTCTGTCAGACGATCATGTCACAGAATTAATCGATGGAATGTTTCAAGTAAACTTTCAGTTCTAAAATGGCATTGTTAAATTATCCGTATCCAAAGACATGATTACACTTTAAAACGATTTGTTTCAGGATGCCGGACTCGAGAGAAAGGATTACCTTACATATAACGATTTCAAGTTGATGATGAAAGAGTACAAAGGCGATTTCGTGGCAATCGGTCTTGATTGCAAAGGCGCGAAGCAAAATTTTCTCGACACATCAACAAATGTAGCTCGCATGACGAGTTTCCATATTGATCAACTTCCACCTGAGGACTCAAAGACTTGGGCTCAAAAACAGTGGGATGCCATTTCGACATTTCTCGAGGAAAACCGACAGAATATTTTTTATTTATTTGTTTTTTATGTCACAACCATTGCTTTGTTCGTTGAAAGATTCATATGTGAGTCTTCTTCTTCATTATTTTACCCTTCATTACGAAAGATCTTGATTATTAAATTATTTTAAATTTCAGATTACTCTTTCATGGCTGAACATACGGATTTGAGGCATATTATGGGAGTTGGAATTGCCATAACTAGAGGATCTGCAGCAGCTTTGTCTTTCTGTTATAGTCTTCTTCTTTTGACCATGTCTCGCAATCTTTTGACTAAACTTAAAGAATTTTCTATTCAACAATATATTCCACTCGATTCACATATACAATTTCATAAAATTGCTGCATGCACTGCATTGTTCTTTTCTGTTTTGCATACCGTGGGACACATGGTTAATTTTTATCATGTGTCGACTCAACCATTAGCTCATCTTCGATGTTTGACCAGCGAACTTAGCTTCCCAAGCGATGCTCGGTTAACCATTTCGTTTTGGCTTTTTAGAACTGTAACAGGTAACTATTTGACTTTAATATCTATTATAAAATTTCGTGTAATTATTTAATTATTGTCCTTTTAACGCAGGTTTGACTGGAATTTTATTATTTATTGTAATGACGATAATATTTGTTTTTGCTCATCCAACTATTCGCCAGAAAGCATACAAATTTTTCTGGTCTACACATAGCTTATATGTAGTATTATATGCATTGTGTTTAATACACGGTTTGGCTCGTTTGACTGGTTCTCCACGATTTTGGATTTTCTTTGTTGGACCTGCTATTATTTATTCTTTAGATAAGGTAAATTGAATAATTATTTTTACATGTAATCATATTTCTATTAGTTATTTTCCTTTGAATCATTTTTTATCTATTACATATGTAATAATGTAACAAATAATCTTATTATTATTATTCTTTAGGTAGTAAGTCTTCGTACTAAATATATGGCGTTGGACATTATCGAAACAGAATTACTTCCTTCCGATGTAATTAAAATCAAATTCTACAGACCACCAAATTTGAAATATTTATCTGGTCAATGGGTTCGTCTTTCCTGTACCGCCTTTAGATCGAACGAGTTTCATTCGTTCACTCTAACTTCCGCACCACATGAAAACTTCTTATCATGTCATATTAAAGCGCAGGGACCATGGACTTGGAAACTTCGTAATTATTTTGATCCTTGTAATTATAATCCAGAGGATGAACATCCAAAAATAAGAATAGAAGGACCGTTCGGAGGTGGCAATCAAGATTGGTATAAATTTGAGGTTGCTGTAATGGTTGGTGGAGGTATTGGTGTCACCCCCTACGCCTCCATGTTAAATGATCTCGTATTTGGAACCTCTACCAATAGATATTCTGGAGTAGCTTGTAAGAAGGTAAGACTTGTAAAGGTAAAATATAATTACTTAATATAAATTACTTAAATTATAGTTATTTTTTTGTTATTATTATATGAAATATTCCAAATAAATTTTTAATAATAGATTAGAATAGAAATTATTATATTTTAATATCTTGTTTTCATTCTCATTAAATTTAGGTTTATTTCTTGTGGATTTGTCCATCACATAAACATTTTGAATGGTTCATCGACGTACTCAGAGATGTCGAGAGGAAAGATGTTACAGATGTGTTAGAAATTCACATATTTATTACACAATTTTTTCACAAATTCGATTTACGTACAACTATGCTGGTAAGTTGTTGCGTATTTGTGATAATAGTTTTGAAATTATTGTACAATCACACTTGTTTGTTACAGTATATTTGTGAGAACCACTTTCAAAGATTATCTAAAAAAAGTATATTTACTGGGTTAAAAGCAATAAATCATTTTGGTCGACCGGATATGACTTCATTTCTAAAATTTGTTCAGAAGAAGCACAGTTATGTAAGTTCTATAATTGTCTTTGCTTAATTAATGAGTATAATTAAAACATTGAGATTTAAAATTATAAATTAAAACCTTATATTACTGAATACATATTATTTAAATTCAATAATTTGAATATTTGAATAAATTAAAACATGTATTACTCGCAGGTTAGTAAAATAGGAGTATTTAGTTGCGGGCCCCGACCATTGACGAAGAGTGTGATGTCATCTTGTGACGAAGTGAACAAAGGTCGTCGTTTACCCTATTTTATTCATCACTTCGAAAACTTTGGCTAGTCTGATCAATATTATTAATGAAAGAAAAATAGAAGAAGAAAAACGATGGATTCTATCGTGAATTTCATGCAATTCCATCAAGTGTACATATTTATGCGCGTACGCTTATTTATAACAAGTATTATATTTCTTATTTATAATTATAAAAAATGAAAGAATATTTCTTTGTTCAGTCACGTTTTGAAATGTCAGTGTGAATGCATTATTAATGTCAATTTGTTTCATTCTGACATTGATAATCAGAACTGATTAAATTAAGGAAGAGAATTCTTAAGAATCATTCATGATTCTTAAGACATCTCCCTTGAGTTTAGATATTTTTTTTAGATATATTTTAAACGATTAAATTTATTTAATTGTTTGCAATTTATTAAGAAAATTACAAGAAAATATTTTATTATAAATCATTGTTTATTCCTTTCCTTTCTCCATAGGAATTTTAGAGTTAAATTTATAATTTTAAATGAACTAAAAACTTTTGAAATGTTGAAGAATTTACTAACAATAAAAGGATAAATATAAATGATAATTACAAAAAGATTAACCATTGATAGTTCTACGAGAAGATGATGGAAATGGATAAGACCAATTATTTTTTGATGAATCATTAGATTCATGATGAAATTCTGAAGATTCATGCGATGTATATCCTCGATTTATCACACCTTGTGTTTCCTCCTTGATATCATGTCTATTTTGCAACTTTGACGATAATTGACTGAAATCATATAAGATTCATTCATTTAATAAGTCTCAAAACATATTATTTTATTGAATAAGACAATTGATCAAACAGAGTAATAAAAAAATAGAACCTTATTATACGATCACCAAATGAATCCTCTATTTTAGGTAGTCTGCGTCTGATATTCCTCGTGTCGAAACTTTCTTCTATAATAACATGTCTATCATACGGTGTATCATAATCAACTTCTAATATGGTGGAAAATTGATGAGGAAAAATCATGTCTATTGCTGTTATCACCACTCCAGCGAATAAACATCCGATACCTAAGGAAAAATTCACTTCCTGAAGATCCAAGATCCTATCCCACCAAATTCTATGATATATTTAAAATATAAGAGAGCTAACCAGCTAGTAAAACAAGCCAATAATTCCATCCTAAATTAAAAGCAAGAATGGAACCGTCTACATGTGCTATAAGAGGCTCGCAAGGTAAAAGTGCCCAGTAAACTAAATTCGTGATTAACATACAGATCCCTGTGAAGATCATTCCATAAGCTCCGTATCGTGGCACTACTATTAATAACAGATTCATCATGGCCCAAGATGCAAAGGACGTCCTAAAAAAATATAATTAGTCAATGTAAATAAAAAAGAAAGATACAATCAGGATGAAGGAATGAATTAAGAGTGACTCAATGCTAATGGTATTTTGTCGAGACATACCAGAGCATGAGCGATGCGTAGTAGCCAGCCTGCCGATACTTGCTTCCCCAGGAGAAACCTTCTTGGTGAAGACTAAAATATTCGGCTAGAGAAACGATAGGAAAAGGTGCTCCCTGGTTCAGAGCTTGTTTGAAAGCGTTTGTCATCTCTCCTGTGCTTCTCCACCAGAATCTTTCATTGTATTCTACATCGTCCATTGGATTTTCGCTACTTGGTAACACTATATATGGAAATTAATTAAAATAATGAAGGAAAATAATTTGTACTTTAGTTGAATGATTAAGCTAGATTTCTTTTTTGTTTTTTTTTTCAATATATTTTGGATATATAAAACTTAAATAATTAATAAAAAAAAAAAGATTTTGAACAATTAATTATGTATAATAATTATACATAAAATTATATTTGATTAAATATATTTTTAAAATTATTTTAACTGAAACATATTATTTATAACATCTTTTATAGAAATGATTTTGAACGAAACCAAAATCGCTTTGCTGTGTTATGTTTGAATATATCTAAATCTATTTTAAAATGATTTATGTACGTCATTCTTGATACTTTTTATAATCGAAAAAGAGACCTTGAACAATTGATTTTGGACGAACAGTAGACTATTATAATCGACTGAAAGGTTTGTTATAAGTGACTCACATTTGTACGTGATGTTTATGTGCATCAAACCGATATATCCGCCAATTTCAGCTGCAGTTTTCTGCCTTGAAAATGCACTGTACGTGCTGACGATAGTTGCGGAGCTCGTGTGCCAGGAGGATCCATACTGAGCAACTATAAACGTGGAAAAATAACTCATGTATATACAATTCAATGAAAAAAAAAAAAAAATCTCAATTAAACGCGATCAAATAAACCTTGAATCGATGCTCCAACAAAAAGGCTCAAGGTTACCGTGAGGAACGTGCTAAAACGCTGTGGACGACACAAAAAAAATTACAATTAATTCATAATTATATCTATCGATAACATAAGACAATAATTTCAATAATAGAACGAAAAACAAAGAAATATTAACCTCTTTTCGTATCCCAGGAAATATGACTAAGAATGCGGTGAAAATGGTGCCGAAGACGACGAACACGATCACCAGAGGAACATCTCCCGTGACGGGTGTGCGATTACTATAACTGTACAACGTGGGTCCACCATCGATTCGAAACGCGTCGAACCATCCCTTCATCTTCTCGATTCAATCTTCGACTTCTCTTCGATCCTGAGGGAACCGGCTAGTTCCGGTTCTCTTTGCAAACCACTTGGCATCAGTGGCTTTCCCTGAACATTCGACAAAACGCAACGAAAAACCAATCCAGCTGAATACAAACTCTCTAATAATAAATTGAATATTGATGCAGTCAAAGTTCTTTTAAAAGTATACCTTAGGTCGCCTCTGGCTACCAATATCCAAGGACGATTAATTGTGAAACCAAGGTACATAGAAAACGAGAATCTGAGCCATCAACATGGAAGGCACGAAGGCAGCGCGAACACTAAGGCCCACAGTAGGTTAACGGGTCTTCGAAAGCGATCTCCAGTCATGGAGCGTAGAGGGGACTGAGAGTTGGTTATTCAAGAGGGGAGTATGAAAGAGAAAGACGGCCAGGTGGGGCTGAGTAAAGGAATCGGCCACCACCACCCATTCCAAGTGGCCGAGGTGAAGAGGGACAAAAGGTATTCCCGATCAGCTGAGGCAGGAAAACTCGACTCCGCGCTTTAAAGTGCATGTCTGACGCGTTTTATTTCGGCGGATCGGCGATCGATGATCCCGGATGACGACACGAGACGTGACACGTGAGCGTGGATCGCGAGGTATGCTCGATGGCACGCGGGAGACTTCGATGGCTGCACAAACGGTGACGTCGTTTAGCACTCCGGAAACTTTTTCGTGTTTCATCACATGTATACCTGAAATAAATCATAGTGAAAAGAAACCAACGTTAGATCTTTTGTTTCTTCATCTAAGGTATGTTAAATGTTGGAATTTTTATCTATTATATATCTCTAAAAATATATCTCTAAAAATTTGTTAAAAGATGTTAAATTGAAAGATTTTTATATAGAAATATAAAAAAGTTTCATTCTAAATTGAAATAGAGAGCAAGTGAAGATTGCATAAAAAGTTTAGAATTATTAATAATATATGTGAATATTTATTAATATATAATTGTTTCAAGATAAAAAAAATATTAATTTATTATATTTTATTATTTGAAACTAAAATTATATATTATATATAATTATATTGGATATTGTTGCTTTTAAGAATAAAAGCAATTTATTATTTATTAGAAATATTACATTTCTTCACAGATTTTGCATTTTATTATGATATTCTATGCATATTACATATTTCATGCAAAATATTATATTATATAATAGATAATTGAAAAATTTTAGGACATTGAAGATGTTAAAAGACATTATTAAAGTAAGATTTTGATGATCAGATCGAGCAACAATATTAAAACAAAATTATCATAAATTTAAATTTATTCTACCAATTAAATAATATTCATACAGTTCATTTTAATTCAAGACAAGCGAATTACTTTAAAATTATGAAAAAGAAAATGAATAAGTGACATAAATGGCAAGTATGTAATTGTAAGTATGTAATTGAATTTCAGAAATAATTAAGATTATTCAACAATAGTATTTAGATTTGACTATTAAAGAAAATATTCCAAAATTACATGCTCCTTATCTATGGAAAGTCAGTACCATTTAATCCATTTAACTTTTGAATCAGATCCATTACTTTATTTTATTTTAGATCCATTTTTTATAATTCAAATTGAAAAAATTTATTAAGAAAATAATAATAATAGCTTTGTTCAATAAAATTTAAGCAATTATTATTGTCTATTGTGGAGATATTTATTGGATTGTTTACAATTCTTCTTATCTAGTTATTTATCTATAATATAATTTTTAATATGAAATATAATATTTAAACGAATCTTTCTTAGAAAGTTTCTTTTTAGTTTCATATATTTTTCACTCCTATATATATTTCACTCCTACTCAATATAATTCAATCTTAAATGCATCTTAATTAAATAAGTAAATTATATATAATAACATTATTGTATAATAATATTTCAATATAATAATCATCCAATAATCCAATTGAAACGCAGAAACTGGCTAGAACCGATAAACTCTCCAACCGAACTCTCACCTGACTCACATCCTCCTATTCACAATAAAAGCAACCCACGGAATGCTGGTCAACGGAGTTACTGGAACGTAAAATCCCGGATACGAGCTACCGTTTTTCATTGATGCGGCTACGGCCAGGTGTGCCGGTCGCACGAGATGTTGAAGCATCAACTCCACAAAGGCGACGGTGTTTCAGAGGCGTGAGGGCAGTGCCAAGAGGTGGACACGCGCGTATCCGTGTCCGGTACCGGAAGTAGTCGCGTACACCGCGATCACGACGTGCACGATAGCGAGGTATGCGTCCAGGCTGGTCCATAGTGCCGGCAATAACTCGGCTGCTATTTCAGGAGGTCTAATTCGAGCCGGGTGACGGTAAGCTTTTAACGGCAGCGCTGCTAGCATCATCCACCGTCGACAGTGCCACCACCACCTATGGCACCTCCACCACCACCAGCACCGCCGACGACGACGATAACCACCGGAACGAAGAGTCTGGTGGCAGAGAGGCTGTTCCTCGCGCAGTCTCCCGTGCGCGTAGGCCCCCAATACACCGACACTGCTCCTCTGACCCTTCAAGGTAAACCATATAATCTCTTTTGCCTTCTAATTGACCCGGTGCTGACAAGTGATGGCGATGTCGTTGCGATTTTCACCATGAGCAGTGACCATGTGTAGTTGGATGAGCGTGCAATATTAAAAATATATATATGTTTGTTAAATTGAAAAGAAAAGTTCATAAAAATTCGCAACGATGTACCATCGCATATTCGTTCGCAATGGGTCCGAATAATCGAACGCTTTGTCATTTTTCATCGATCTCTGTGGAATATCCGAGCTTCCTTCTCGTCCATGATTTGAGACATATATGTTGAGGAATAAAAAATGAACGGTAGAGAAAATAGTAAGGAGAAGGATGGAAGAGGCCGTGATTTCGACAGAGAATTTAATTGGTTTAAAATAGAGCAAGAGTTTTAAAGCGGAAGAAGACCCGCCAAGAAAGAGGGACTCATCATCGCATCGCAATCGATTCCGTTGTGTCGTGTGCTCTTGATGATTGAAACGCGTACGTTGCCAAAATCGGGCAGCTTTCGAGCAACAAACCGCCCGTTTGGCAGACGTCCACGAAGAGCAGACCGTGTGGCCGATCGCCTCGAATTTGATCGCTTGTACAGGCAATGGAAACGGAAGGTCGCGAGGCATACGCGTATTTTGATTAACCTATTAAGGATCAAACAGTGAAATAAATGCGTAAATGTTGCATAAATGCAATATTAATTATAGAATCGAATGTACTAATAATTAATATATTGTTTTATTGAGATAATGGATATGGAATGTCCTTTTTCAAATAAGATTTCATGTATTCTTACTTTTCTTTTTACATCATATATTTAAAATAATTTTTACATACACATTTTTCTCAATGATTAATTACTTGTCACTTCAAATAAGAATTTAAAAATTTGTATGCTATTCTTAAAATTTCTTTTAAAATGATTAATATTTGTGATGTTCTCCTTTAAATTTTTATTTTCTTTGAAATATTTTTTCATAAGGAAAATCTAAATTTATATGACAAACTTGTACATTATATATAAGAAAAATAATTAATTATTTCTTTAAATAAAAAACGAATAACGATGAAAAAAAATGAAACAATTTCATAAATGTCAAAAAATAGAATTCAATAATGTAAAAAGATTGGAAGAGAGATTGCAAATCGAATTTAGAAATAGTAAATACTAGATTAATTCAACTGGTTGGTCTTTAATGGGTTAATAAATTCGCTAAAGCTCGAGGAAGACCGATGAAGGTGCTTTCTCGAGGTGGTATCGAGAGCCGTCTACCACGGTGAAACTTCTCCGAACTATTTATAAAGCAATACAGCCTCATGGTAGGACGCAGTTGCCTATCATGGTCGTCTCGCGTGCAAAGCAAACTGACCGGAACTTTCGCCCGCTTTCTCACCCTCGATAGCACCATCGTCTAACTACACGAGAAGAGTAAATTATCTTCGTTTCCTACGTTAGAGGATTTTTGCTGAATAACGTTCTTGCCTGGATGTCATTGACATCAGTTTTTCTTAACTTCTAGTGTTAAGAATATATGAATGTGTATACGTGATGGAATGTTGGAAGTAGGAGAAGAAATATACCTCCTTTCATAACTATTGAGACATTTATGAACGAATGAGATAAACTTGCAAAATCAAATAAAATAATAAAGAATTTGCATGTATTATAAATTATAAATTTGTATGTAATTAAAAACTTTTCAAGTAAAAAAATATCAAAATAATTATTTTTACATCAATAACTCAAATATTGCAAATTTTGAAAAAATAAATTGTACTATTACTGTGAGTGATATGTATTAATTATATCCTAAATTTTTTCACTAATTAATCTCCTGTAATCTGAAATCAATTATATCATTTTGTATAAAAATTCGCAAGTATAAAATTTTTAATACTTATAACAAGAAATATAATATAAATATATGTTGATTAAAAAACAATTGTTTTTGGCTAGGAAGTATATTTCTAAAAGCAGAAAAAGTAAATGTTTAATAAACTGTTTAGTAAACGCAAAAAAATGAATCAAAAATCATATGTTATGCATAGATTTATTACTATTAACAAAATTAGATTTCTGAAACTGGGTATCATCCAAAGATTCATTATTGCACTTAATAAATATTTCTTAAAAGCTTGACACAAGCTTGAAACTTCAGAAATAAAATTGATCCAAACATTGTAATTCTTTATTATTACTATTATTACCTTTAACTCTTTCAAAATCTAGAAACTTAAAGATTCAAATGAGATTACTGAATCTCTCACAGATTTTTCAAAATATATACATTTTAAATATAGAAACATTTAAAACTATATTAAAGTTGATATTTTTCAATATTAAAAATATTTAAACAAAATTTAAATATTTAAACAATATTTAAATGATCTGAAAAAAGAAATTAATATTCAATTATTGCAAAATTATCTCACTTGAAGTACTAATGATTAACAATTTATTTTATATCCTTTTATTATTATGATTTACAATTATTCATAATTATTTACAATTATAGTCTACGATAATATACCTAACTATTTTTACTTTCATAAAGTTTATAAATAGTTTGTCACAAAAGCGCAGAAAGTATAGAAACTCGTTCGTTTCTCAAAATAATCTTTATGATCACGTTGTACGAATGTTTGTCGCTCTTTCCCTACCCTTTTCTTGCTATTCTAAGGCATTAACACGAATAACTTTGCCGAGTGACCAAAATGTTACCGAACGATTGGAATAATGCCGGAGAGACGTTTATAATATAACACACACGGATTTATAGATTTTGCGTTGATCTTTTACGTGAAAGAAGTGAATGAGTAAACGTGTATTACGCAATACTCGTGGAAATATTTATTATGGTATAGCAACAACTGGAGGATGTTTGTTTAACTCGAGTTCTAAAAAGATTCGCAGTTGATGATACCAGAATAAATGAAGACTAAAACACTTTTATTCCAATCGATTTTTTTATTCTATATATGTATGATTTAAAAGATGATGTATATAATAGATAATCGAATATAATTTATATTAATGTGTACAAATTTTGTATACAAATATAATATTAAAAATATAATAATATTTTTTGTAAAAGTTTTACTTTAAATATATTTTTAATAATATTCTAATTCAAATTTCAAGTAATAATGAAAATTTTATAATAATGTATGTTGTTTTAGTTATATATATATTCATTTTTCTATTTATAATTTTGAATAATTAAAGAAGAGAATTACCTTTGATGTATCATAACTTTAGATATTATATTTTGTATTTGTGCATTAATCAAACACATTGTTTTTGATATTTTGTTACTTTTTGATATTTTGTTCTTACTATCTTATTTTCAGTATTATTTTTTATTAGATGACAGAATTGTTTTATAATTTTGATTTATTTTCCAATGTTTAATCTCTGAATTCCAGAAAAATAATTCATTAAGTTTGATAGTCATCTATTTTCAGTATCTATAACTAAAAATTCAGTATCTATAACTAGAAATTCTCGACGATAAAAAATAATTATTTTCTAAATTGTTTATTTCTTAAATTTCTTTTTATTTTATTCACTGTTAACATATTAATGTTAATAAATATTAACCAATTATAATATATATTTTAATATATATATTGTATAAAAATGATTAAAGTTAGAATACTTACATCATGAAAATAATTGAATACTAACATTGTTTTGTCAAAGGGACTTGTGGATTTTTAATAATTTCAAACAAAAATCTGTGAATTAATTAATTTCACTTAGTTTCATCATTAATTCTAATATTAAATTAAACATTATTGGTATTATATCAAACTATTCTATGCATCAGGAAACGAAACTATCGAACTATCGAAATAAAACTATCGAAATAAAATTATCGAAATAAAATTATCGAAATATCGAAATCGACATTTGAATAATTTGCGAGTCACGATTTCGAGTATCGATATATCGTATCGAGAGCATGGCGCGTAAAGCATAGAATCACAGCGAAGACTTCCTAATTTCCGTATACGCGAAAACAGGTCAAAGTTATTTTCGCGCGAGGCTTGCCTCCGAAACAGCCGCCAACCTTCTCTGCGATCGAGAAATACGCTGGCTAGACCTAGAGTCGGTCATTTAACATTCTGGACCCAGACGCGATCATATTCAGTTGTTTCGCGGAAACGCAAGATCAGAAATCTCGAAAACGCGCCGGATACTGTTAAATCGCGTAGAATGAATGTGGTCATCGGCTGAAAGTGGCTCAATGTCGTGGTTAAATAAAAACTGAAACAAAAAGTAAAAAATTCTTTTTTTTTCTTAATTTCAAAGAGATTAAATTCATAAATTAAATTTTTATTAATAAATGTGAAATGAAAAATAAAAAGTGATATCTTTTTCGTAACAAATCGAAAAAAAGATACAAAAAGATTATTTCTTCATATTTATTATTTTTTTTATTTATTTTTACATTTTAATATAATCTTATGATATCGATAGCTCGCTATAGAATTATGTTTGATTTCGGTTCCAGGCGGCCAGTTGAAGATCCGGAGGATCAAAATGTCAGAGGCGGAAGGTGAGGTCTTCTTTGTGACGAGCTGGTGTCACGATATTCTTTGAAT
Source organism: Apis laboriosa (assembly GCF_014066325.1). NCBI lineage: Eukaryota > Metazoa > Arthropoda > Insecta > Hymenoptera > Apidae > Apis > Apis laboriosa. The sequence continues at coordinate 957,661 of NW_025222299.1, forward strand.
ATTTCTGGCCTAGAATTATTCGAATATCGTATGATAGAATAATGAACGATACGTCGACAAGAACTCAGGGAAAAATGTATGATAATCGTGGCTACTGAACGAATCTGAAAAGGCATTCAAATGATTCTTTTCTTTTTCAAATATATAACATAATTAACGAAACACTATCTCTTATTTTCTTTCATTTCTCAATTCTGATTCTGACTACTTTTTACTTTATCACAATTGAAAGATGCTCTTTGCACGTTATCTCTTTACTAAAATAAAGCATTAAAAAAAAAAAAACAAAATTAAAATGGAATAAAATGCGTACATCTTCCTGCAATGTAACCATTGCTGCTATGTTACAAATGTATGATATAAAGAAAATGAAAATATTATTGATAATTTATACTGATATTAAAAAGAATTAATCAATAAACAAGAAAGTTAATTAATTATTGGCATTTATTATCTAAATGCTTACATTTTGTCACATCATTTAAGTAATATTACTTGGTAATTAATTAATATTAGAATTATCAAACTTGTCAATATGAAAATTTATAATTACTGAAAATATGCTAATTTTGGAAATCAAATTTATTGATGTTTTCATTAATTTCACAAATTTCACAATTTATTTTTATTGAAACTCAATTAAAAAGAAACAATTAAATTAGGCTAAATAATCTAATTTGATTTCCAATATTTTGATATATATCAAAAATGATAGTTCTAATGTTAATTAATATATTTAATAGGATAACGAAATTTAAAAAATATTTGCTACTGCTAATATTTCTCATGAATGAATGACCAATTTGACCAAAGTGTTTATTAATATTTAATTTTTGAATTTCTATTCTTTCTTTTTAATAAATAATAAATATATTTATTTTCATGAGAAATTAATAATATGACGACTCTACTTAATCATTTATATCCACTTATAAATTAAAACATTTTTAATCAAAGTTCTTAAAAAATTTCATTTACATCCTTTTGGAATTATTATTTTTGTATTATTGATAAAGAAATTTCATTTTATAATGAATCACACTGACAGAATATTTAATTCTATGTTCATTTCTGATATTTCCACTTTAATATCTGTGAAATTTTTTCAGATATTCAATCCGTCGTGGAAAACCATGATTTCCAGAGTATCATAGAGGGAGAAAGCAGAAAATCCAACTCTGTACATTATTTAAACACTTATGAGAATATTCCAAAAGAAACTGTAAAAGAATATCCGGAAGAGACTAAGGAAGAACTATACCAAGAGAAAAAGGAAAAAGAAATATTCGTGGAGAACGAGAGGAAATCGAACGAAGCAGAGAAGAAAGAGGGCACCCAAGCAGGTTCGTGACGCATAGTAATTCAAGGATAGATGGATCACCTGTTTCGAGTCGAATGTATTTAGCTCAACATTCCGCGTCGTTAATTGCGTGTAAATTGAAATGCAAAGTGATTTGAAGAATCATTATATCTTCTATTTAATTTAGTCCATTGTTATTTAGGATTAAATTGTGATTTAATTTCATTCATTTTAATTCTTCTTTTCTCTCGATGATTGTTATCAATGATTGTGACACAGAGACTATTAAAAATGACTGACAATTTAATATAATAATTATTATAATATAAAATCTACTGAAATTTAGAATGGATAAATTTATAATGATTACCGAATACATTTCAAAAAATATTTTTAATGAATCGAAGATAATTTCATTAACAAGAAATTAAAAAGCTGGACCAATTCCATCAACATTATGTATAAAATCTATCATTATGTAATAACGAAGAGGTTGATCCATCTGGCTCCTTATCAAACAAGTTAAACTACCAAAAAACAAAAATTTAACTCCTTATACACAAATATCGATCATCTATTATTATCGATCTACATGAATAATGACAACTAGAGAAACTAGAGAATATTTTAAAAAATATTTTGAAATTATAAGATAACGAAATATGCTGGATAGTATTCAGTTTGAATTAGCCGGCCCCATCCGGCACCGATCTCTTGTCTCGCGGCTTCGTTCACGATTCGTCAAGCCTCTCTCTTCTGGTGGGTAGCCACGAGGCGTTGAACGAGCGACCGAAAATAAATCCTCGCGGAGAATCCCGTGGCTTTTAAATAAAGCGAGCGCGACTGCCGGTCAAGCCAAGCGGCTCCTCCTCGCGAAAACGCGTTTCAGGCGTTCCACGTTTCTTCTCTCTTCTCTTGCCATGTCTCGAACCAACACATGATTATATTTTATTCTTCATGCATACAACTTTTAACTTCTTACCTCACTGTAAAGAAATTGAAACAAAAAAAAAATAAAAGAAAACAAAGACAAAAAAACGATAGGAAAAAAAACGAATCGACAAACAAGAAAAATAAACTTCCTCTCGTGTATACCTCATGTGCTGTCTCACAAGTTCTTCAGCTCGTCTGTTGGGTTCAACCCTTGCTTCGTGTCGTTTCTTTTTCAGCGGGTTCGAGCACGGGAACCGTGGACGACAACGACAAAGGCGTCTCGAGACTCGAAGAGAACGCAACGAGAAAAGAAGAAGCCACGAATACGTCGACCACGACAGGTACCACCATCGATGGACGAAACGCGCCAGTCGGTGAGTGGAATTCATTACCACATCTGGTAGATCGTCTACGCGCGGCGCTCGAGCTTTCCCTAGGGAGTCGTCGCGACGATGAGCCGCCAGCTGTGCTCGAGGACTCCGGCATCGATTCTGAGGAGGACTTCCGGATGCGCAATTCGATGGAACAAGCGTTGGGCAACTGCAAAGAGCCGGAATTAAAAAAGGATCTCAAGTTTTTGGAGGATCTGTTGTTATCGGACATACAAACTGCTCTGTCGCGTCTTCGCGAGACCTTGGAGAAGATTGATGTGGCTGCGCTAGCTAAACACGGTGCTGCTTCCGATCCTACAAGTAAATTACAATTGTTAAGACTGGTATCGAGTTTATTGTCCAGACTACAAGTGCCTGAGGAAAAAACTAAAGAGAAAATATCATCGGTATTACCATCGACATCCTCGAGCAGAAGACGAAGAGGAACCAGACATACTATAGGTGTTTCCACGGAAGAATTGGCTAAAGCTAGAAAGTGGTTAGAGGAAGAAAAGAATATCTTACCTTTGAAGGATATTACGCTGGTTACTAAGGAGCAGAAAGATCCGAATGTATCTGGAAATGGAGATAATGTGATTAACATAATAGATAAGAAACCAGAAGAGATTCGTGACAAATGCACAAAGGATGCGATCAATCAACGTCAATTGTTAGAGGATAAAAATAAGGAGATCAGAGACAATTGTGTGTTTCGAGGAATACAACAAATGGATATTGCAGATAGTAAGAATAATAGAGATTTAAATATGTATCAGACTCAATATCGAGTTAATAATTATCAAGAAAAAGAAAATAACGAAAATAATATTGTTGAAGATAGTGAGGAAAGAAGTCGTGTAAGTAAATTAGCGTCTATACTCAAACAACGTGCTGAATTATCGGCTTCAGGGAGTGGAAAATACGGTGGTGCTAACAAGTTCAGTGCAAAGAAATCAAAAATCAAACGTGCAAATACTATTGATATTCCTAGTTACTTGAAGCTTCAAGCGGAAAGTCTTGGTCACGAGACTGCAGGTTGTGTTTCTTTGAGGAAACCAATTAACGTTGGAGACAAGACAACTTTCAACTCGGTCAATGTTATTGTGCCTACATTTCAACCTAAAACGGAAAATGATAGAAAATTTTTGGCCCTGATTAATAAGAATAACGAAGTACCATCAGTTTCCTCAGTAGTTCCATTTAAAACCATTGGACAAACTATGGATATGTCATCATTGACTAATGAAAATTGGAACAGTAGATTCTCTAATATCAAGACTGCCTTCGATAAATCATCTGCAATAGATGAAAGAGAAATTAAACCGTCTTTAAAATTTCGTGCAAATAAAATGTTCCCAAGTTCACCTCAAACACAAATTTATTCTAATACTAATCCAAATTATGATCCTCGAATGACGAAGATGGACACAACTACGGGTTTCAGACACGCGCCATCTTCTCCTTTTCGTAAAATAGAAAAATCAGGATCTCCGTCAAATGTTCCATTATCGTATCATTGGCCGAAAAATGTTCCAATGCCGACAAGCACGTTGAAAGAAAAGGCTAGAATGATGTTTGATCGAGAAACCACACAGCCATCTTCAAAACCCTCCAGAAACTATCCGGAAAAATCTAGTTTTGTTCGATCTCCATGGATCGAACATGAAAAAAACGAGAGCAAATCCAATGGCACGGTCACAGAAAACGGTAAATTGGATTATCGATCATTTTGCAAGCAATTCGCTCCATTCGTTGGCAAAACTTTTTCCATGGAATCAAAGAAACTGGAAGAACAACATCAACAAGAATTGATTCAACGGGACAGACTTCCTGGAATAGTGGATGGTAAGATTTCCTTTAAAGTAGTACCAGATAAACGTGTTCAAACCTATCAGTATCCTTCGATGGAACGTCGAGTATCCAAGGAGAAGCTTGAAATCATAAAAAGTGGAAAAGAACACAAATATGATGAAGATAGTTTTGCTGATGCCATTCTAAGAGATAGTTCATCTGTGGCTGTTCAAACTGGAATCGACGAAAATTATCAAAATGAAGAGAGATCGTTCAGAGTAGCACCTAGAATCTCAAAAAATCAGAATTTAATTTGCAACAATGTTGCTGTGCAGACTTCCAGCGAATTGAATAAACCAGTAATATCAGTAAATGATATAGATAGTGGAAAACAGTGGACATCTTTATGTTATGAACAGTCTGATTCTGATCAGACATCTGAAGATCGTCAGAGATTTATTTTGGATCATAACCAAAATTACCATACTGTATCCAATGATTCTGAGTTCAATAGTTCTGTAATGATCCCTGATCATGTTATTAATGAACAGGATTTTAAGGAGATTGTACCTTTTCTGGGAACTCAAAATTATCAAAAATCAATTGAAAATCCGGTGAAGAATTATCAGACTGAAAATACGGATAATCAAGATTATTCTTCTTCTCTTATTTCTCCTATTTTGTCTAATTTATCTGATTACAATCAATCGGATGAAGTATTAAATGCACGAGAAGAATGCAAAAATCATCAGAAAACATCAGATTGGCCTGTAGAAAGTTCTGATTTCCCAAATGATCAAAATATTCAAAATCAAGATATCAGTCCGGAAATTGGAGTGGTTACAAGATATACATGTGCTATTGGAACGGTAGCATCGTCGGTAGATAGTCCTGAACCTCGATCAGAAGAAATAGCAGTGGATTCTAGAACATCTTCATCTCCATCACCTTCTCAATGGTCATGGACCAGATCCAGACCGCCAACTAACGAGACTATTGCCTCAGAAGATGAAATCCGTCGACATAACTTATTGCAACAGAGTTTGGTTCGTCGTCTGCAAAATGAAATCACTTCTCTAAATGATCAGCCTCAAATTTCTAATTTTGGACAACATTTGACTATTAATCAAAAAAGTCAATCTCCTAACTTAGTTCAGAGTTATCAGCAAAAGTTTTCCGATCAATCGATGAATTTTACGACAACTCACCAACAACAAAATCATAACCAACCTATAAACGTATCTCAAAAGAATATTCCTCTTCAACAATCTAATTTTAATAAATCCATACATACCATTCATCAAGAACAGACTTTCAATCAATCTGTAAATTTTGATCGATCCTCAGGCTCTCAAAAATCAAATCGATTCATCAAATATCTAACACCTGTTTCTCAGAAGAAACCAGAGACATCTCGAGTACATTCACCAAGTCCAATGATTGCGAATAGAGTGGGTGCTCTCAGGGAAGCCTACGAACAGACGCCGAACTCTCAAACAAAATCAATTCATAAAGAACGTTCACCTGTTCCAAATGGAATGGCTCCAAATGATTCTAGTGACGAATATTTAGTATCCTGTGCAACGAAACCTTCTAGATCCATAGTATTATCGAAATCAGAATCCTGGCATCAGTTGGCTATTTCTAATCGTTATCCTCGAACTTCTCGTGTAAATGCACCAGCATCACTGTCCTCGTTTCCGAAACCACCAAAGCCAAGATCACCATCTTCTCAAAAATTGAGATCTAAACAATTTGAAGCGTCCTCTATGGCAGATAGTGTGAAGAAAATGGAGGATAAGATTAGACAATACTTCGATCAGCCAAGTGACATTGTTGAAACAAAGGATTCTATGAAACATAGAAGATCTCCTAGATTTGCATCTAAAGGAATGCTTGAATTATCTCGTAGTCGTACTATGCCTGGTTTGTCCGAAGAAAAATTACATGTTTTAATACCAACACCTCAACAAATGCCATTATTGAATGTGAATACTGCAGACGTTGACAAAGTATTCGACGATTTATTCGAAGAAGCCACGAGGACTGATAATCAGTAATTATTGATATACTATACTGATTTGAATCATTGTATTCTTCGTTTATATAATGGCTTGTATTCGAGAAATACAAGTTACCATATAGGATTTTTCTATGGTGAGATCTATTTTTTGGCCTAGCTAGAAGAACTGTTGTATCCCAAGGATTCTTGTTGTCGATAGTTGTAATTGTCCTTCAATTCCAGAAGAGGTCTCTAGTATCGTGTTTAATCGAAACATTTTATCGATATAAACAATTAGTTCGATTTACTTGTGACGCTATGGAGTATCTTTTAAAAATTAACAAACAGAAAAAGACATTTATAAAAATGATATTATTACATTAATTTAGTAGAGATCAATTAATTAACAGCGTTGTGTCATAGAGAAGACAGTGAAACTTTGAAAGTATCAAAAAAAAGTGAAGTGAAAACAAAAAAAAGTAATCTTAATAAATAGAAATAAAAAGAGTAAAAAATTCAGAGTAATTACACAATGAAATAAAAAAGGAGCTCAAAACAGTGGATCTATATGGATTTCGACAAAGAGGATCAGCTAATACTGAAAGTTATTCGTTGAGGAGACAAAACTGAATACTAAACTGATTATTGCTCGTGTATCAAGCGTTCTCTCACGGAGAAAGTTTCTTGTTTCATGCCGAAGAAACACCCTGTGTATGCTTTTCACTCTTGTTTGTTTTATATTTCTTTTTTTCTTTTCTTCTCTTTTTTTATTCTTTTTTTAATAAGCTTCGAGTCGCGCTCTATGCGCGAACACGTTTTGTGGACGGACATTCAGAGTCGCTAGAAGGTCGTGCCAAAGCCCGAATAAAGCAGTGAGTCACAGCCCTTCTTTGTTGATCCTTTTTTGACGCGCAGTAGCGTGTAGCTTGCACCAGCCGAAATGTGCACGAAGTTTGAAGAGTAGCATATATTAGTATTATATATTATATATCTAGATACTATAAAATACAGTGGAGGACGCTATTTGAATATTTTAACTCAATTTTACTTTAAAAAATTTTTGTTTTTTCTATTTACTTTCTTCGTTGAATTATTAAATCAAAATAATAATCAATCAGTATCATCAAATTACTATTTCAATCGTTGTAATAAATTAATTTATTAATGATTGATAAATTAATGCATGAATCATTAAAGAATAATAGATCAAAATTTTGATTAAATTTTTTTATTGATTTTTTTTTAGTTTTTTTTTCTAATAAATTTTTCTATAAAGTTTTTTTATTATATCTTTTTTTACAAAATTTTTTTTTAAATGTTTGTTTAGAAAAGATAGTTAAAATGATACATCTTAAAGTTTTTAATAAAAAATTTATTTTCTTTTAAATTTATTTAATATATTACAGGTAATTTATATAAATTATTATATGCAATTTATTTAATTTATACACTTATTAAAATAAGTAGTTAAAATAAGTAGTATTAGTATTAATATTATAAAAATTTAATTTCAGAAATTTAGATAACGTCCTCTCACCAAACAGGCGACAACACACATAATTTGAAATTGTTTGAAACTAACGAATCTAATTATAATATAATAAAAAAAAACGCATTAAAATTTATTCAAAAGGATCAAATACTTAATTTCATGAATTAAAAAAACGAAGGTTTGATAATCTTTAATTAGCATAATAGTTTTATTTTATACTCAATGCTTGGATACTTGGCAAAAATGAATAATATAATATGTACTGATAATATATTGATTGTTATCTCTCCAAACTAAAAAATGGAGGAGAATATATTCATATATACTAGCCATATGATTAAAATTCATTTTATTAACAACTCACTCGCTCATTTTTTTACTAATCAGATCATAAAAATTATTTTTACACAAATTACAAAAATAAAATCACAAATTATTTACAAAGATCACAATTTCATTAATTTAAACATAAAATATGAAACAAAAAGAATTGAAAGACTTATTTAAAAATCATATAATAATTAAATATTAATAATATTAATAATATTAACAATATTAATTAAAAGTTATCAAATAAAAATATTAAAATTTTCAGGAAAAAAGCTCTCTTACTGTATTTTTTATCAGGAACTTATGATAAACAGCGAATGGCTCTTCGATTGACGTAGAAGCAATTCGTCCTCTATCGATATAAAAATAGCGCGCCTTATACTGTACTACACGTGCATTTATTTGGAGATTATAAACACAGAGAAAGAAAGAAAATCAAGAGATGCGCCAGCCAAGTTTCCAAGTTTTTTTCAAGTTTTTTTCCAAGTTTGCAAAATCAATGAAGAATTATTTCTGATAACTTAATTTTTACACTTTTGCGTTTCGTCGAGAAAATACCATTGTATTTATACGAATCTCTACTTTCGTGTGTTTAATATATGCATACACATACATAAATATAAATATTTATGTGAACGCGTAAAACGCACGAATTGAACCTATTGCACTTTATCTAAAAGTTTTATTGCTAACGTTTCTCACATGAACACAGAAAACACACAGTTTAGATTAGGAATTTTTTAGTTTTAAAATCTAGCTCCACGTGTTTCTTGCTATTGGAGCGATTTCGTCATCGCCTCGTTGCGACTCGAATCACAAAATCAAAAATGAAAAATAATTTTTGAAATAATGATGTATTATAATAATATATTGTTATTTATTGGTTATATTGATTTGAAAAAAAAAGAAAACCTCTGATCGAGAAATGGCGACGAGGTTGAGAAACGAAAATTTTTTTTTAATTTTTGAATTTTTTTATTGAACTTTGCCAAATCCTTCTAATAATTCTCACATGCGCAAAGATTTTTATTGACAAATTTTTAATTAGATATAGATAATTAACATTGATAAAATGAGTTTCAATTAAGTTTTACAACAATGATAATGTTTTCTTGATTTAAATAATTTTATTCGTTTTTCAGCTCGCAAGAAGCCGCTATCACCGTTTGCCAAGTTTCGTGAACTCGATAGACAAAATAGCGCCGCTTCGTCACCTAGGTAATTGAATACTATTTACAAGCGTTGTTTATTTATACAATAGGTATTTTCGCTTTTATTATTGATGAAAGAATCGATATTATTAGACAACGAAAAAGTTTTTTCTATCTCTTTCGGTATTAAAAGAAACGTAACTATTTTAATAGTACTATATCAAATATATTTTTTAAATAATAAGAAAAGCATTACTATTAAAATAACTAATGATAGTTATTAGTACTAAAGTATTTAAAAATATTAAAATTATTAGAATTCAAAGTTTAAATTAAAATAATAATTACATTATTTAAATTAACTATCAAATAATACTATTAGACTACAATATACAATATTTATGTATGTTAGAAAAAAGGATCTTTTTTTTTTCTAAACTGTAAAATAAATATTCTTTTCTAAAAATCTAAAAAAAAATACATCTTATTGTTTAGCATAATCTTCTTAACGAAAGGCATCTCTTTTTCTATTTCCTTTTAAAAATGCTATGCTATTCATTTAGGCAATATAATGATAGACCATTTTTGTTAGAGCATTTTCAAGTTTTATTTCATTTTAACATTTCATTTTAATTTTAATAATTGATAGTTAAAAAGACTTACCAATAATTCTGTTTATGATTAGATTATCTTCAATCCTCATTATCCATTTATATTCATCATAAAGATATTTCTTAGATTTTATTTCTATTATAAATAGTTCAAACAAACAATAACGATTATTTGCCTTCGATATTTATTCTATATTTTTCTATAATCGTTATTATTAATATATACATATATTAATATTATAAATATCATAAACATTATATTTTCCAATAATTTTAATAATAAATTTTATATTTTTAAGCACTTTTGATCTCTTTGAAATTGATGAATTTTTCTTCTATATTTCTTCTATATTTAGTCCTGTAAAATCACCGGCAACAGAGTTTCGATTCAAGTTTACCGAACCAACAGTACGGGACAACGCGGTACAAATAAAAGAGCGGCTACTGGCGTGGTGCCGTTCCAAAACCAAAGAATACGAGGTAAATTCGTTTTGCAAATGGAACTTCTCGAGTTCACACACTCGTATATATGTTATTTACAGAAAAAAACAGTTCTGAAAGAAAAGAATGAGAAATAATTATACATTGGTAGCATCAAAATTGCGCATCAATTATGGTATGATTATATTTTTTATTGCAGAATGTACAATTAGATAATTTCTCGACGAGCTGGAACAACGGATTGGCGTTTTGCGCTCTGCTTCATCACTTCAGACCAGACGCTTTCGACTTTTACTCGCTACAACCAGAGAATCGTAGAATGAATTTTGAGTTGGCGTTTAAAAAAGCCGAGTAAGCTTATATAAAAAATATTTTCTTATAATATATATATTTCTTCATTTTTCTTTTCAAAGTATTTTTTAAACATTCTCTTTTTTTATATATATATAATTTTCAAAAGCATTTTTTTTATAAATCTATAATATAGAATATAATAAAAAAGATATGATAAATCTCTAATTAAAATAATTAGGGAAAACATATGAAAGGAAAAGAAAGGATTATTATTAGATAAATAATTATTTTGAATAATTAACTATGAATGTTATAATACAATTTAAGCTTAAATATTTTATTTCTCAAAAAATTCTGAAAATTTTCTTTAAAATCCTTTTAATTTATAATTATTTAATAAAATTTTTATTTTTAAAATTGAATAATTGAAAATTTTTTCATAGTGAACTCGCCGGGATCGCACCACTACTTGATGTTGAAGATATGGTAATGATGCGTCGACCAGATTGGAAGTGCGTCTTTACCTATGTGCAATCTATTTATCGCCGCTTTAAAGACGAAGATTAAGAATTGATTTTAACGCTTTTTAATAGCGTTTTCACAATGCACACCTGATTTTCAACCGCCTTACGATTCGTGGATTCAATCTGCTATTTTTTTGAATAAATATTATCAAAAAATCATTCTTCAAAATCAATTCTTCAAACATGAGAAGAAAATAAATTTGAAGTAAAATTTTAGAACAAAGAATAATGAAGAAATACTAAATAAAAAAGTATACTTTTGTGCATCTCATATTTAGTAATACGTTCAGTAACATTTTTATGCACGATTTTTATGCCTTCTGATGATAATTCTTAATTATTTTCATTAAAAGATGTGATGCAAATAAAACAGCTTTCTTGAATATATATATATAATATTGTATCTGATGCGTTATTGTGAACAAATCATCAGTTATTATCAAAATGAAATTTATATTGATGTTTTGAATGAAATTTAAAATTTTTTACGCCAAAGATTTGTTAAATAAATATGTGATGTTAAGTTCGATTAATATCATTATTTTTTGTTAACAATAAAGTAATATAGATCATAAATTTTTTAATTAGAAGGTACAAAAAAAAATAAAGAATATTAAAAAACCAGTTTATTAATTATAATCAAAAATATATTTATATTATATTAGATACTATTCTGAGTAAATACAACTATATTCGCAGTCATAGTCTTAATTAATTCAGTACATACATACAAATAATCATGAACAATTAAAAAGAAATAACTATATAAAAAAAAATCTTACATTTCTAGCTTATAAAAGCTTTATTTGAATTTTAATTCAGATTATGCAATCTATTAATATTTATTATTAATAAATCTATATATTATCCATTATATTTGGCCTCAAATCAAAAAACATTTAATATTTAAAGAATCAAGATGTTAAGGCACTAATTAGTATTTGATTGCATAATATTAAATTAAATCGTATCTTCTAGGGAATTATTTATATCATTTCTATCTTCTCCAATCATTTCCTATAAAATAAATTATATTTAATTATACATAGTTGGTTATAAAAATATTTTAAATGTTATAAGTAAAAGATTGCTTATGATTATACCTGTAAAACTTCAACCAGTGCTCTAGATTCATCTAACATTTCTTTATAAATACGATTTTCTTCTTCTAATGTTTCAACACGTTCAGTCAATTCTTTGTTATCTTCTAAAGCATCTTCAAGCGCTATCCGTCGTCTTTCAGCTAATACTTCCCAATAATTTTCACTAGGACCAGCTAATGTAAATATGAAAAATTATCAAATTAACAATGGTATAAAATAATTTTTTTTTTATTTTTAACTTTTGTTTTTAACAAAAATATACCTTCAGATGTTAAATCTTCAACTTCAATTTTTATTTTTCCTCCTCTTGCAGTTTGTACAGCTTTATCTTTTAAAACTATTTTTTTACGTTTTGGCTTTTCATCAATTTTTGGTTTTTCTTTCACTTCACTAAATGAAATTTTTATTAATTTGAATAATATATTTACATTTAAGTATGGAATATAAAAAAAATTATAAAATTTATTTACTTTTTTATTGTTTCCTTTGCTGGAAGAGCAGATCTAAGCATCCTCCTTCCACCACCAACTAAATTTTCTTTATCAGTTGCTGCTGGCTGCAAAACGTGCAAAGACTTTCTGACCTTATCCTGTTTCAATAAAGATAAAAATATATGATGTATGATAAAGCATTCACATGCATTGTGTTGCTTGAATCATATATTATATATTCATTAAGAATGAACATTATATGTTCATTAAGAATGAATGAATAATTAATAAAAAAAAAGATAATGATTTATTATATTATACAAAATAAACAAAAAAATCTTTATATATTTATATATTACTATATACTTATATACTTATATATTTATTTACTTATATATATATATACTTATATATTTATATATTTTAAATATATAAATATATTTATATTTATATATTTATATATTACATACAATTACATACAATTTTAAGAATTTATTGATAAATTTAAAACGACAGTTAATTAATATTCAAAATTCGTAGAGAAATAAAAAATTTAACAAAACAAAATAATAGTTTCATAAATTAAAATATTTATTTTACTCCAAAACAATAAAATTTCAATATAATTAAATGCAAGAAATATTTTCATCTTTTATAAAAATTATTGTATTAAAATTTTTATTATTATACTAACCTCAGGAGTAACAGTTTTGGCGGCAGAAACCTTTGTACCAGGTTTCATGATAATAGCCTTTAAAAACGCGAGTCAATAAAATAATTCAGTTATTATTGTAACGCTGAACGTATGTACAAAATATTAAAATGATACTTATATTTTCAGATTATAATTTTTAAAATAGATATAGTTCAAATAAAAAATAACCTTCATCCTGCGTTTACAACTGTACAATAAACTTCAATATATATATAATGTACTATTTTCCCGCTTTAAAGCATTACTTCTGTCTCAAAAATGTTATTTTTATAACGCAATAATAATTTAAAATTAACGGATAATTTTTATGATAATTAATATAAATATATAAATATAAAATTATTTTAATGATTCTCAAAAAAACAGAGAAATTATTTTTTAAAATATTATTAAAATTTAAATAAATATCAGATTTTTATTAAAATACGAATATTAGATATATTTATGAACACTCTAAAATATTGTAAATAAAATTAAAAAAAAAAATTTTTTTTAAAATTAATCAGCATAATATATAATTATAAAAATTTTAATTTATTTATTTATTTTGTCATATATGAAAATTTGAAATATCAATAAAATAAGTTGCTAGAAAATTTTCTTCTCGCCATTTTTATATATTATATATGTATGTGATATCATCAGGTAGATGGCGTTATTTATCATATTATGTTGTCAAGTACACATTCTTTTACCAATGTTAATGGTTTCCTTCTCCATGCCAGATGTAATCTTTATATTCTCATTTCCCATTTCTCTTATTTAGTTGACGTCTGTGTCTCAGTGAGGGTTTGTGAAAATTTTTTTGATCCATTCGTGGAATGTCATGTTATTTATAATATATTAACTATTATTATTTGTTCAACAAAAATATTTTTTATCAAAAGATTAAACAAAAATTATAATATAAAATATTAAAGATGTCCATGGAAACAGTTCCGAAAGAGTTACGTGGATTAAGAGCTTGTTTAGTATGTTCTTTGGTTAAGGTATATATTTTTGTATTTTTTATCATAATTTTTGTGTGAAATTAAATTATTAAAAATTTTCATTTTATTGTAGACATTTGATCAATTTGAATTCGATGGTTGCGATAATTGCGATGAATTTTTACGTATGAAAAATAATAAAGATAACGTTTTTGATTGTACCAGTTCTAATTTTGATGGGTAAGTCATTTAAATAATAAAATTTTTATATATATAATAAATATATTTTCTTTATTTTAAATAAAATTAATATTATTTTTTAGTATGATTGCAGCAATGAGTCCTGAGGATAGTTGGGTATGCAAGTGGCAAAGAATAAGTAAGTAATAAATTTATATTTACACTTAATAAGTTAAGGTTAAGCAAAAGAAATATTGTTATTTTATTTTTGTACACTTTTACAAAATTATAAGTTACATTATTTCATAGTAAATCATATTCTAAACTGGTATTTTTTATTTCATTAATATTTCATTAAATTTTTGATATATTAATCTTTCTTTTTTCTGTTCCAATAATCTGTTTTGGCAGTGCAAATAACAATAATCTAAATCATGTTTTATATTATATATGTAAATGTATTGAAAGGCAGCACTTTGTACAAGATTTTAAGCCAATATTTCAATACAAAAGATGCAACTAATATAAAATAATTAAATATTAAATTGCAAAATATATATATATATATATTGCAATTTAATAAATTTTCGTGTCTGAGATTCTTAATATTAAGTATTATACATTTATACAGAATTTTCATTAATATATGATATTATGTATAATTAAGGAACATGCTTATGTGCGTACATAAGATTCTAATTTTAACATATTTTAATTTCATTATATTTTGCAATAATTTTTTTACATGTTATTTTTATGTTTTATAATTTTTTTCTTAATTTAACTTAAAACAAAATGGACAAAATTTGTTGTTCAAAATTATAAATATTTGATATTAGAATTGAGATTCGATTTGTTTTTTTTTTTCAGATCGATTTTGTAAAGGTGTGTATGCAATATCAGTATCAGGTCGATTGCCAGCAGGTGTTATAAGAGAGATGAAAAGCAGAGGAATAGTGTATAGACCGCGCGATACAAGTCAACGATAATTTCAAAAATTGTAAGATAACTACTGTATTTTTTTTTTAATATTATTTAATTAAGAATAATCTAATTACTTATTTCATAATTTGCACTAAGAATTTTATAAGATCTTCACGAAAATATTATATTCGATTTGATTGATATGAACTTTTGTTCAGATTTTCAGAATTCTATTGAAATTCTTTCAATCTTTTTGACTATATTTAAGATTTTTGTAAGATTTGTTCGCGATTCTTTTGCTTTTTTTCTAATTCCAAAAGATTATAGTATATTAATATTTCCGTTAAATTTTTTGATATCTGTACAGAATTTTAAAAGAACTAGTTAATACGATTTTGAAAATGTTCGATTTTTAAAGAATATGTACAATTGATGTGGAATCCACTTTTTCTTATCATAAACATTTCCCAGATTTTTTAAAACCGCATTTATATTAGATAATTTTTAAAAAATGTTAATGTTTGATTTTCTAATCATTAATTAAATATAAAGTTAATTCACTCTGGTTTGCTATAAATCTTCATATAGTAAATTAATATGTGTACATTAAAAAATTTTCGAACGCAAGTTTTTGTCTTTTTTCTCTAATACAGATCAATATCAAATATGATTGTTACCTGGACATGTGTTCAAATGAGAATAAACGGGATGCCGCATCACGGGCAAATTACTATTTACACAATTAAGCCATAGATTTGCACAAGTAACGTGATAATTATTCTCGTTATATACTACTCTGCCGCTGGTAATAACCGTTAAACAAAGTGAGCAACAAATGGCTTCTCCTTGATGTAAAGGCCAAGCTGGTAATTCCGTAACGATCTGAAATTTATTATAATGTTATTATAAAAACGTTATTATAAAAACATAATGTACAAATTTAAAACTTTGAATTAATAAAAATTAATAAATATAAGAATATCTTACTGGTATATTTGCATAAAATGGTTCCATTTCTGCCCAAATTCGATCAATGTCCATTAAAAGTTCATCAAAACCTATTATATTAATATCCATTTCTTTATATGAAAAATTAACTCGTCTACAAACAGCTGCGACTTCAGCTAAATCTGATTTAAAAAAAAAATTCAATAATAGCATTATTCATTTTAAAATATTATAAAAAAATTAATAAATTCTTTGAGAGTTCATTTTATTTAGTAAATTTTTACAATATTACTTACTACAAAGAAAATTATATCCTTGTGCTGAATTTAAAACTTCGTGCAATATAAGTTCTGAATTAATATTTGTAAATATATTTGCAGCTATTTGTAACAATAATACACAGCTTTCCATATATTGCTTCCATTCCCAATATTCTGACTATAAAATTATATAAATTAAATTATTTTTTATATTATCCTTTTAGACATATATTAAAAATATAAGAAAATTAACCTGGTGTGTAGTATCCATTACTTGTTCATCTTCTGTATTTGAAGGTAAGAAAGACTTAAGATCTAAACTAGGCACAGATCCTGATCGAGTTAATGCATTTGATGCACCATTCATAAATTCTATACTATTAATTGATATGGCATCTTCCTTTTGAAGAGCTTTCCCTTAAAATAAAATATAGCTATTATATTATACTATTTATAATGTAAAAAACAATAGAATAAATAACTTGCAATATTAATTACCTATCTCTAAAGAGCGTTCTTCTATGTTATCCTCAAGCTTAAGATTGTCAAATGATTCAGAAATATCTGGCATAAAATTAAAATCTGCTGCATTTGTATTATTGTTAGTAGATTTAAACTCAAAATCAGTAAAAATATCAACAAAATTGTCAGTATCTAAAGCATTTATGGCAGGAGTATTAACAGGTTGTTCTGCAGATACAAATTCTCCAAATTCATCAGTTGATTGATTATTGTAACTTGCGTTTGAATCTGGTTCAGTTGATATACTTGTTTCTTGAACCAATGCACGCAAGGCACTATATTTATCTTCAACAAGTTGGAGATTCATAAGATCCTGCTGAGTGGGTTCCAATGTTGCTGATTGAGCCTAATTATACATTTATAATTAAACTATAATAAATTTATATAAACTTTAAACTTTTAGTACAATTAATGTAATTTATATAATAAAATACCTTATCGATCCATTCTAACTTATTCAAAACATCTTTATCATTTAAATGTACAATTTCTGTATTTGTATAATCTTTTACATTTTCACTATGGTCCTTGGGCGGATCATTATTTCTTATCACTGTATCCTTAAGAATTACTGTTTTAGATTGATTTTTTATTGTACACTTAGGAAATAAATCTGATAAACAATCTAATGTTGACTGATCTTTGCTTTGAGATATTGTAGTTAATGGTATTGATGTAATACGCGTTTGAATAGTAGTAGTGCCATGAACAGATTTAGCATTTATATTATTTTTTTTTGACTTTTCCATTGGTTTTTTAACACCTAAATTATGATTTGCAAGTCTACTTCCAATAGCTGAACCTTGTTTAGTATCCCAAATGGGAATGTTAGAAATATTAGGGATTGGAGCACTTTGAAACTCAGAAAAGTCATCACACAAATCTGTTGCTGGTTTAGAATCTAATTGAAGGCGGGAAGTTTGTTTTGCATCTCTTAATATATTATTGGTATCCCATATTGTAGTAGAAGAGACATAAGATTTATTATCAAAACATGAAATTTTTCCAGGTACATTGTTTGCCATTTGCACATTTAAATCTGAAGATATGATTCCTTGTTGTAATTTCATTTTTCCTTTAGTCTCTAAAGAATATTTTTCATCTGAGGCAATAAATCCAATTTCAGTATTATCTTGATCATTTTGAAATTTAGCTGCAGAATTCATTTGTGTTATAGGCTGTAGATTCATTAAACATTCAATATTTAAATATGGAGTAGGTGGAAATGGAAGTAAATGTAATATATCTAGACTATTAAATGTATAAGAAGCTTGTGCTGCAGCAACAAGAGCAAGAACAATATATAATTCTTGCTCTGTGAGCTGTCCAGCATATTTTTGATTTGCTAAATTCCATATGTGTCCAAGAACTTCTGTGGGAAGTTGACTTGTGAGCAATAAAGGAAAGACTTTGTTAGTATCAACTAATAGTTCGGTTTGTATTCCATTTGTTCTGATTTTATCTTCCCGTACTGCTTCCCATACCATTTTATAGATTGGTGGTAAAGTAGTGGAATTAGTCCACAGCCAAGTTGGCAACTGATTCAGTCTTTTATCCATATGAGTTTTGTTCATTATCAATAAACGATGTTTAATCAAATTTTTGCTATGACGAGTTTAAATTATGTGAACTCGTCGAGCAAAATAATTTCATCCTTTAATTTACTACCCTGGTACATACATCAAAGTTGATATCATAAACATTTCACTCATTTACTCGATTTATTTTAATATTTGCACATGTCACTAGTGTTACATTTCTTGTTGATAGTTTCCATTGCAAAAAATATACGAAGAATAATCCGATTTCTTGATTATTATGATTCTTGATACAATCAAAATTATTAATTCGAGACAAAATGAGACAATTGCGTGGCAAATAACTTAATTCAGGTGTCACTGGATCACTACTGAACGATGTTCTGTTACAAAGGTAGATTCGCGACAAGTATAATGAAGTTTATTTAAATTTCGAGCTTAAGATGCTTTACATTATACAAAATTTGTAAAATTATTAGTTTTTAACATCGCATTTTTAAAATATAAAATTAAAAATAATTTATTTTAATATTCTTTACATAAAATTATAATTTATTAATATTTTATTTGCTAGTCGATATTTTTTATAGAATATAACTTTTCTTAAATTTTCTTTTATCAAATTTTTAAAAATTAAAAGATCCTAAATTTAAAAAATTTAACATAAACATTGTTATGATTGATAAAATAATTGTAAGGCTCATAAATTTAAAATTATAAACTGTAAAAAATGTGGAAACTGAATCATTTTATATAATATTGCAATTACATATGAATCGCCTTAATAATCGATTACAATATCTTAGAATAGATTTATCATTCAATATATTTACATCATGTATAATATAATTTGTATTATATTCGTGTTATGTATTATATTTATTTTAAATGTAGTTATATTTATAATTTGTAAAATATATTTTTGTATTTTTATATATCATTATATCATATATATATATATATATATTTCTTAAAAATATGACATAAATAAATATATAAAAGATAAATATAAAACAATAAAATTAAATAAATTGATGAAAAAATGACAAAGTTCCTAATGTTAATATATTAGCATAAAGAAATAATTAATTTATTACAGCTATCATTTTTTAGAATTTCAAATTATTTTTTCAATAGTTTTAATTCTAAAAATATAATTTTATCTGTTGAAAAATTGAAAAATTAAAGTGAAATTAATGTCATTTCTAGAATATTATAAAAACATGCATAGACAAGGAAAACAAATAATAGAAAACAGTAAAGATAAGATTAACTATTATTAGCATCATCCCTTGAATATTAAAAATATTTTTCTAAAAATGTTAAAAAATAGCACTGATTCTCAAATTCTATTTTATCTTATTATTATTTTAAAAAAATATTTTTAAAACACAAAAAATGGTATTAATAGTTAATTCTTACTCTGTCTATTCTTTTTTATTATTTGTTTTCTTTATCTATATTTTATCTTTAGAGATGCTGATTTCATAATTTTTACTCTATTTCTCTTTTTTCGCATATTTGATCTTTTTTTTTATAATTGCTAAAATTTATATGTTTAAAAGAATTTATTTGGTTCAATTTTTATATGTTTATATATATTTTACGTAGTATATTTTTGTATTTTTATATGTTATATCTAAGTTATTCGATAATTGATAAAATTATATGTTTAAAAATATTAAAAATAAAATTAAATAATATTTTTTTTTATATAACTCATTGAATTGATACATGAGGATTAATATTATTTTGATTTTTTGATTAATTACTTCGATTATCGAATATATCTTTAGATTTTTTTGTAAGAGTTATTAAATAATAAAATATATTTATAGCCAATTCAAAATATTCAAAACTTAAAAATATGCTTAAAAAATTGAATTATGATAGGATAATATGATCGATAATTTAAAAAACACAAAATTTAGGACACAAAACCCCACTAAATAGTAAATCTATTCTATATTTTGTTTGTTTTGTGGCTTGGCAACCATAACGCTATAACACTCACACTTACAGTTTAATGTACGATATACTTCCATTGTTTAAAAATATTTGTTTTACATTGCCATGTGTAACAATACAACACTGTTAAAAACTTATTAAAATTATTAAAGAATTACATCTTTATAGAATAAATAATAATATCAATTTATTGCATAAGGAAAAAAATATTAAGGTACATAAAATAACCTCTGTAATTTATGTCGTTTTTAATATATATATTATATTAAAATATAAATTGTGAATTTATCATTTTAGGTGAAATATCAATAAATTGTTGTCATAATGTCAACAGATTTTTATATACGCTATTATGTGGGTCATAAAGGAAAATTCGGTCACGAATTTCTTGAATTTGAATTTAGACCTGACGGTAAATTGCGATACGCAAATAATTCAAATTATAAAAATGATACAATGATTCGAAAAGAAGCATATGTGCATCAATGTGTGATGGAGGAATTGAAGAGGATTATTCAAGATTCTGAAATAATGCAAGAAGATGATTCTTTATGGCCACAACCAGACCGTGTTGGACGTCAAGAACTAGAAATAGTAATTGGTGATGAACATATATCATTTACTACTTCAAAAACTGGTTCATTATTAGATGTAAATCAATCACGGGATCCAGAAGGATTAAGATGTTTCTATTATCTTGTACAAGATTTGAAATGCTTAGTATTTTCTCTTATTGGACTTCATTTTAAAATAAAACCTATATAAATGTATAATTATTATGTATTACAAATTTAAGTAATCTTAATTATTTCATATTAAAAAAATACATGATTTATAATTAATTTTGTATTTTTATTTATCTTTATGATATTAAAATTTATTAAATAAGAAATTTATTAAATAAGATATGTTTTTATGTTAAGATAAAATTTATTTTAAGATTTTTTATGTTAAAATATAAAAGTAATGAATCATAAAGTTAGTTGATTAATCATAATTTCATTTATCACTTTTCATTGTTGTCTATAAATGTGTGAATGAAATTGGTACTAATATGATTTTATTATAAAATATTGATAAAAGATAAGAAATAATTATAAATGATACAGTTACTATTATATTTGATAATATAATAAAATAAACAAGTATGTTAATTAATGAAGACTAATTATTATGGTCACTAATAATTAATAAAAGAAAATCTCATGTAAGTATATGATTTGAGGTTATAATTTTCTAACCTATATAAAAAATAAAATTCAAAAATATTTGAAAATATATGTATTTTTATAATAATTGTAATTTTTATTTTACTTTTTAAATTATATTCTAAGCTAACATTTAGTTGACATAATGATAAAATAAGTTTTACAATAGTCAATTTATTTATTTTAAAATCTTTGTTATATTAAATTAATATATATGTATTTTTTAATATTAAAATAAAACTTTAAATATATTTTTTTAAATATATTTATACGATAAATTTTAATATTTTTTATTTCATATAAGAAATATATTTATAAATTTCATATAATCATTTTAAGATATAAAATTATATTATAATTATTTGTTGTAATTAAATATTATTTGTTGTAATAATTATTTTCTATTATAGGAATAAAATGTCTTCACAAAATATTGAAGCAACTAATTCAAGTCATAAATATTCAGATCGATTGAGTCAACGCACTGATACTGATTCAGTACACTCAAGATTTCGATCAACAAAAATATATTGTGATATTTGCAATATGAGTATGGTTATTGAAAATCATTCTTTTATAAAAAAACATTTTAATGATTCTCATCCTTCTAAACAATTTTGTTGTTATTGTAAAGGCAAAGTATTTACTTATACACAAATGCCTAATGATTGTACTCAGAAACCAAAATCTATATTATACCATAAATGTAATAAATCTTAAGTACAAACAATAATTATAAATATTTAGGAAAAGAATACAAAAGAATTTTTTTTATAGATATTTATATATTTAAATAAAATATATTTCTTATAAAATTGTTCTACATTAAATTGTGCAATACAAAACTGAATAAATAGTATAAATATGCGAATACGAAAAAATTTTCAAAATTACACAAAGAATCAACAATAACAAGTATATAAAAATATAATATAATAATAATTATTGATCGAAAGATGCGATTTTTCCATTATTTTATATACAAATTATCAAATTATAAAAGTTTATAAGCATGTTACAATTTATTCCAAATATAAAAGTACAGATATTTATACATAATATAAATATTCTTTCTGTACAAGTTGTAATTAAGAACCGTTTGCAAACTATTTGTTCTCGAAATGACAATTAAGACAGTACAAAACTTAAAATATAATAGATAATAACTTCTTATATTTTTTGTTTTTTTTTTAATACTAGATAATTTTTTTTATAATACTGATAGAAAGGAATATATTATTTAAGTAATTTCTAAAATAATGAATTATAAATTTTGAAATAATAATAATAAATTATTTTAAAATCCATAACATTTTTCATTGTAATCAAATAATAAATGATTTCTTACATTTTATAATTAATTCTAATAACAATTATATATGATCATTTCCATATCTGTATATATTGTGCAGAAATAAGAAAATGAATAACAGGACAGCACAATATACGTACGATTTTTTTACTCATTTAGTACAAATTTAATTTTGATAGTTTTTTTTTTTAGTTCCTATTAGATTTTTTGTAAAATTTCAATTATATTAATAATTTAAATTATAACAGTTTTAAAGTTCGTATTCTATTTGGTTTTCATGTTTCATTTGTTTTTTTTTATTAAACAAAATTATATGATCTAATTTGAAATATTATGAATTTTTTTGAAAATTCATGTATCTTTGAAATTGTATGCAAAAAAGTGATATTATATTATTTATTACATTAATAAGTTCAATATTTTTTTAGCGATTTAATTTTTCGTTTCTCTATTTTGTATATTCAACTTTCCTATTTATCTTTATATTTTATATATATCGATTCTTTCATTCTAATATCACATATCTGATTTAATTTTTAATCATCATGAACAATTCTATATAAAGATAT
Source organism: Apis laboriosa (assembly GCF_014066325.1). Lineage (NCBI taxonomy): Eukaryota > Metazoa > Arthropoda > Insecta > Hymenoptera > Apidae > Apis > Apis laboriosa. Next base: position 981,508 of record NW_025222299.1, read on the forward strand.
TTATAATTATTGATATATAATTTATTTATTTTCTTACGTATGCTATTTTAATTAGATAAATATCTAATTTTAACAAAAATCTAATTTTAGTTAATTATAAATTAAATTTGCAAATATTTTTTTTATTTTTCATATTAAATTATTCAAAATTAAATATAGAAATATTCAAAATTCAAATTTCTTTAAAAATTCTAGTATTAATATTAGTGATTAAAATTTTAGTATTAGTGGTATTAGAACAAAAATAACGATATATAAATTCTTATATATGTGCGATATATATTTTTTTAAAACTTTGAATTGCCTTTTTAATAAATATAAATTAAATTAAAAAAATAATTTTTTGGCAGAAATTATTCACAAATTTGTTAATATATCTTTACTTATAAATGTGTATGTATACTGCAACAAATTTTATATAAATAATAAAAATTTATGTGCGATATCAATAATTATATACTTACGACTTATTAACGACTTTGGATCTTAATTTGTTTGTTTTAGTACGTATAAAATAGTAAAATAATATTAATCATGCAATAAATGCGAATTAATATTTAAAGTTATATAAATACGAATTAATATTTAGTTGACATAATGATAAAATATGTTTTACATTAATTAATTATATTAATATGTGAAAATTTAAATTAATAATCATTTTATAAAAATATCTTTACAGTTATTGAACTTTTTATTTCAAACATATTGAAATATCGAGTTTTTTGAATATGGCCAAAAATGTTTTTGAGATTATCAACATATTTTTATCAATATCTATGAATATTTTTTGAATATTTTATATTTTAATAATTTTATAATTTGAATAATTTTATATTTTTTATTTTAAATAGTATATAAATTGTTTTATTATAATAAGCTTATTATGCAATTTTTGAAGTTTATTTTTGCTTGTGCTATATGCAATTTTTTTTAAAAATAAGCTATTTTTACTTACTTAATTATTATTAATATGTGCATGGAATAAAAATATATTTTTCATAATTTATAGCATTTGTTTGTCTAAAGGTTTTACTTTTTTTGTAATATTTTATAATAGTATATATATATTCCTTGGAAATAAATCAATGAATATTTTATGTATCTAATATATATTAATATCGCTTGTATTCACTGTATTTAATATCTTACTCAATAGAAAAATTATTTAGAAATAATTTCAATTTTGTAGGATAATCTGTCATTACACCAGTAGCTCCAAGATCAAAAGCTTTCTTAAATTCTTCTTCTTTATTTAAAACCCAAAAATAAACCTGTAAAAGTACATTTCAATATTTTAATATATATATATTTAATATATATATTTCCTTAATATTTAAATGTGTTTTTAAAATATTCTGATTTATAATTCAAAAACAACTTACATGTATACCACGAGCTCTTAAATGATTAAATAAGCATCGTCTTATTAGAAGTACATTAAGAGTTCTTACAATTACTTTTTCCAAAGGTAAATATGTTGGATTCGGATTTCCTTTACATCTGTAACAAAGCAATAAATGTTGAGTAATTTAAATAAATAAATTATCAAATAAAACATTCAAAGCACCTCAAATAAATAGAAGGTAGAAATATCTCCAAATGTGTTTCTTTTAAAGGTATAAATGGTAATAAACCAGTGTATAAGAAAACTATTAATAGAGTTACACGTCTCATAGAAAATAATAAATTTACATTAGGATTCTGTGGAAAAAATAATTGAAATTAATATTATTATGACTTAGTATTTTAATCTATCTTAATATATATACATTATCTAACTTTAATATATATACATTAAATACCGTTTTAAAACATTTCTGTGTTATTTCATCACTAAAATTTCCCCATACAGTATATTCTTCTCGGTTATATTCTTTGATTAAATTTGATACTTTTGTTATAAGTTCATCATTATTAACTTTAATGTCAATATTAATTGGTATATTGGGAAATGCTTCAAATACTTCTTTCAATAATGCAAATCGTCTATCTTCTTCTTTTTCTGTACCAACATATTCTACATCTATGAAACTATAGTTTTTAAATCATTTTATTCAAACATAAATAATTTTAAAAACTATATAAATATACCTGGATCAAAATCTATTGGAAGACGTGGTTTTAATAGAGGTAGATCTCTGTAATTCATTTCTGAAATACTTTTATTTGTACCTGTACTACGTAAAAGATTGTGATCATGTGATACAACTACTTGTCCATCTTTTGTTAAATGACAATCTAATTCTAACATTTCTGTACCAACTGCCACAGCTCTGAAATAAACAAGAAAACGTTTTAAAAATTATTATATGTAATTAAAAGTATAAAAATAATCATTTAAAGTAATACTTTATTATTCTATTTAATTTATTATTATTTCATTTTAATTATCATTTTGTTATATTTAATCATTGTGCTTAATAATTATGAGATAATAAGTAAAAGTTTAAACTAACCGTTTAAAGGCGTGCATTGTATTTTCGTATCCTTCACCTGCCCCTGAAAAATAATTTTTTTTGTTAAGAAATGTATTTTTTATGTATGTAATAATATCAATTATTGAATCACTGAAAATTCGAAAACGTACCACCTCTGTGGCTGATATGATGGCACATAAATTTCACTTGTTTCTTTTTATGTAATAACGTTGGATATTTAAAAAGTATCATTGACGTTAACATATAACCTCCTACTAAAGTATACAACAACATCTTATATTTTTCTATTGTTTTTTATGCATATAACATATCTAAACATGCTGCTATTATTTAAATCAGTTTTGATTAACATGAAGATAAATGTTTCAATTGACAGCTAGCAGAAGTTAAACAAAATTTCATATGATTAACATACTGCATGACGTGCATAGTTACAATATAATTGACATAATAGTAAACGAATATTATAATTGCGAAATCTTTTGGGTGAAATCGTATGAAAAATTTTTACATATACATTATATATTTAAAAATATATATATATACATATATATATATATATATGTACATATGTAAGTATATAAAATTATATTATTAACTCTTTTTATTAAATTTTATTATTTAAAAAATTTGGAAGAATAGATATAATGTATATTGAACAAGTCTTTATAATATAATTAAAATTTTTGATGTAATTATTGATTTCAATTATCAATTTTAATTATCAAATATTTATTTTTTAAAAAAATTGCATAAAAAAGATATTATATGATTATATTATCATTCAAATGATTTGTAATTATAATAAATTTATTTCATTTATACATTAATTTATTAATTATACTTTGTATAGTTAATAACTTTTCTCAAATAAAATAAGTTTTAATATCCTTTTTTTATTTGATTCCTGTAAAATAAAAAATAATAAATGGTCATAAAAAGATTTAATTATTTTAAGATTTAAAAGATTGTAAATCATTAAAAATTCAAAAATGAAATACATGAAATTATAAGGAAATAGGTAATTATATTAACCTGTTGGACATCTATCTCTTTTCTTAGTTCGGAGCTTTTACGAATGCACCTGTCAAACAAGTTTAAAAGCTGCCTTCATAAAAATGTGTTTTCGCCAGCGTCTCTCATTCGTTTAACGAGATGTCGGATTCGAATTCACCGAAAACAGATGCAAGCAGTTCAAGTCTTTCGGGAAACTTACGACAATTTCGATTTCAGAAGAAACAACTGAAACCATCGAATATGTGTAAGAGTTTTTTTATTTTCGAATTCTAATTTTTAGGTCAATAAAACCGGTGTCCATTTCTTGTTATGTTATTCAAGAATAATTTCTAATATGACTATTATATTTTTTTAAATTTATATCTTGTATTTAAAATTAAAAATAAAGAACATAGAAAAAAATATACTTGTCTTTTTTTAGTTGTAGATAGAAATAATATTATTGATTGTTTTGCAATGAAATTATAAATAAATAATCATAGTATTTTTATTTAGCGGATGATGATAGTAATTTAATGGGATCTGAGATACAATTTAGACGTAAGGCAGTGAATATAATTGAAGATAGCGATAGTGATGCTGGTAGTACTAAAGAAACTAATTCCTTAGATTCTATAGAGAAGGTAACTATTGACTATAATTTCATTATTATAAAGTATATGCTTAATTAAAATATTAATAATAATGAAATATTAAATATAATTATGCTTAACTTAATTTATTAAATGATTATATATATATATAATGATATCTTTTATTTTAATAATGAATAATCATATTAAATAAGACTATTTATTCATTACTGTACAGGATATACCTAATAATATAAATTGGAATAATGAAGAAGGTGATGAAATTTCCAGACATAGTCGGAAAAGAACCTTTAAAAATTCTTCAAGAATCAATAAGAAAAAAAGAAGAAAATTAAACACTGAAGAAGATATAGATATTGATTCAGATGAAGCAAGTTTTAAAGATAAAGTATTTGATAGGTATGTATCTGAAAGTTATGTTTTAATTTTAGTATTTATTTTTTAATTTTTATAGTGATGAAGATTCAGATATTGAAATATCTAATGAGCTTACTGCTGATAAGAAAGCAGTCTTAGAATTTATGCAAAATGCTCTTACATCAGAATTACTATTGATGTCTCAATGTTCTCAAAAAAAAGCAAATGCTATTATAGAAGCAAGGCCATTTGAAAATTGGATAGACATAGTTCAAAAATTCCAAAACAATAAGTATCTAGATACAGAGCTTTTGAATTCAGCACAGGTAAATAATTCAAGAAATTATTGTAATAATTTTAATTTCCATTTAGATTGAATTATAAAATTTAATAATCTAAGAATTATTGTAATATATTATTGGAAAAATTTTGTAGAGAGATTTAACAATAATAATTATATTTATTGCAAATAGTTCTATTTAAATATATAAAATATAATAAAATAAAAAAAATATATTTTTATATAAAAAAAAAAAAAAAATAAAAATAATAAAAAATATATTTTGTATATTGTATATATATATTATATATGTAAATATAAATATATATATTTTATATTAAATATATATTTATATTATTATTTTATATTAAATATATATTTTATATTAAATTCTTTTATTATAATAAAATAGGAATTGCTAGCTACTAGACATGCAGTAGAAGCTCTTATGAAGAAATGTCTACGTTTGTCTACAAATATTGAAAGGGCTGTTGCTGCAGGAGCATCAGCTATTACAAGGCAACCAAAAGGATTATCACCAGATTTAAAGTTAGCACCATATCAAATGGTTGGATTAAATTGGCTTGCTGTAATGCATGCACAAAATGTTAATGGTATACTTGCGGATGAGATGGGTTTAGGAAAAACAGTTCAAGTAATAGCTTTTCTTACATATTTAAAAGAAGCTGGTCTCAAAGGCGAGAAAGATGGACCACACTTAATCGTTGTTCCGAGTTCAACAATGGGTAAATAAATATTATAGATTTCTTTAATTTATATTATTTTTATTTATAAAATTTTTCGCTTCCATTTACATAGAAAATTGGAATAATGAATTAGAAAGATGGTCTCCTGATTTAAAAGTTGTACAATATTATGGCACTCAAGAAGAACGAAAAGAAATGAGATTTGGTTGGCGAAATGGTGATTTGGATGATGTGGATGTTTTATTAACTACGTATAATTTAATTAGTAGTACACCGGAAGAACGGAGATTATTTCGTGTTATGCCTCTCTATTATGTTGTTTTCGATGAAGCTCATATGTTAAAAAATATGGGTACTATCAGATATGAAAACCTTGTTAGGATTAATGTACGTATATTATATTATGTACACATATGTTTTTCTAAAAAAATAAATAAAATTACATAATTCTGATTATTTTGCAGGCTAAACATCGAATTCTCCTAACGGGTACTCCTTTGCAAAATAATTTATTGGAATTGATGTCTCTTTTAATATTTGTGATGCCTTCACTATTTGCTGGTAAACAAGCTGATTTAAAGAGTTTATTTTCAAAGAATCCTGTAGGTATTAAGTATAATAATAATATTTATATAAGATAGTTATACATTTATATAACATTTAATTTTACATTATTATTAGAAATTACCATCAGTTAAGAAAAATGCTGAACAGCCATTGTTTGAACAAGAACAAGTGAAAAATGCAAAGCAAATCATGAGACCATTTGTGCTTCGCCGTTTGAAAGCTGAAGTTCTTAGAGATTTACCAGAAAAAAAAGAACGAATGATTAAATGTCCAATGATAGAGAAGCAACAAAAAATGTATACTAATTTAATTGCCGAATTTTCGGCCGAAGCTGATCAAAGCACGGAGGTTAACGGTATTGGAATGATGATGCAGTTAAGAAAATTGGCTAATCATCCGCTTTTAGTGCGAGATTATTACAACAAATCCAAGTTAAAAGTATATTTATAGTTTAAAAATAATAAAAATATATTTATCACTTTAATACGAATGAATTTATAATATGAAATTTAAATTTTTTACAATTTTATATTAGGTAATATCGAGTAGATTAGCAAAAGAGCATTCATATAAGCAGAAAAATGCAGATTTTATATTTGAGGATTTACAGTGGATGTCAGATTATCAAATAAATCAATTAACAAGAACATATAAGAGCATAGCTGGACTAGGTTTACCTCAAGAACTTATTCCTGAAGCTGGAAAGTTAAAGATTTTGGACGAATTGTTACCGAAGTTAAAAGAAGAAGGACATCGAGTGTTAATTTTCAGTCAATTTACAATGATATTAGATATTTTAGAAGAATATTTAACAATTAGAGGACAAACGTATTTAAGGTCTGTTTTAAAGTTTTTATTGTTTATATTTTTTATTATTTTTAATCCTTTATGAAAATAGATTAGATGGAAGTACACCAGTAACTGATAGACAGTGTCTGATAAATCAATATATGGAAGACGAAAATATATTCATATTTTTACTATCTACAAAAGCTGGAGGCTTGGGGATCAATTTAACAGCTGCCGATACTGTTATAATACATGATATTGATTTTAATCCGTATAATGATAAGCAAGCGGAAGATCGCTGTCATAGAGTAGGTCAAAAAAGGTATGTTTTTAATTACTGAATAATATTAAAAAAGATAAAAGTTATAAACATATAAAAATATGTTATAAACTATTCAAATTTTCAGACCAGTTAGTATAATTAGATTATTAAGTGAAGATACTATAGAAGAAGGCATGTATGAAATAGCTCAAGATAAATTACATCTTGAACAACAGATTACTGGTGATGAAGGTAAGTGCTAATTTTCTTTTTTTAATTTTATTTTAATGTAATATATATAATATATATATATTATAGTTATAATGTAATGTATGAATATAATGTATATTATTATTTGTAGAAAATGAAAGTACAGATAAGAAGAGTGTGTTAAAATTACTTAAGATGACATTAGGATTGGATCATAATAGATCGTTATCGCTATCTCCCGTGAAAAATGCAAGAACGAGTAATGGATTATTAAACAGTGAAGAAAATTGTAATATAGAATTTTGAAAGTGATAATTTATCTAAACATATTTTTTGCTAGCATTTTTATATGCATCCTTAATCTTTGTGATAAAGTTTAGTATCGCAATTGCACTTTAAAGAATTAAAAAAAAAAGGAACGAAAAAAGAAAAGAAGAAAATAAAAAAAAGTAATATAAAAATTGTCTTAAGATTATATTTTATATTTGATTATTAATTATCATAAGTGAAACTTTTGCTTTTTTTATTTAATCATTGCATACGTGAAATTTAAAAATGTGTGCACAATTTAAATTATTTGTGAATTGTGGAACTTAATTAATTTTGACATTTTGTACATCACTTATATATTTCATCATTTTTTAATTTATAGTTTAGATTTATTCATATATTTTGTGTCCGATATCTACATTGTAATATTTAATGATATATTTTTAGAAAATTTAAAACAATGATTAAGACTGCACAATATTTAATACTTACACAAAAATAAAAGAATGCCGAAAGAAAATGAACAAAAAGAAGAAATTCATAAACAATGTCAAACTATTTGATATTACTATATACACATTCCTAAACAAATAACTTGATCTTTGTACAAAACCATTAAAGATATTATACACCTTTTATCAGAATTAATTTATTATCTTATAAAATATACGGTTGTATTTGATTGGATATTACGAAAAATTTAATAAATTTAAAAAAAATTAAATAAATTAAGAATTTATAATCAAATAATAAAAATAATAAAAGCACCTATTTTAGAAATTATGAATTTTTAAAATATTTAGTAATTATATTTACTATTTAAATTATGGAAATAATATTATATAATTATTTGAAATTTAAATTGATATGATTTTGATCTGTTTTCTCCATTATTTTCTATTTGTAAAAATTATCCAATTTAATTTATTTTAATATAATTTTTAAAAAATAATAAGTTATGTAAATATTCTAATTTTTTTTTTAAATTCATCATCATTTTTATCTTTTTTATTCAGAAATGAATTTTTTTTTATCAGAAATGAATTTGAATTATTTATCTATTTTTATGTTTATTTATATGTAAATTATAAACTTTTCAATTCTTTTTATCGAAAGATTGTTCATTATATGTTAAATGAACGAAAGAGAAATGATTAAACTATATATAAATGATTAAATTATTTAGCATTACATACATTCCTGAACAAATAACTTCATTTTTGTATAAATTATATAATTAATTTTATATTTTTTCATTATATTCTATTAAATACACGAAAATTCAAATTTATAAATATATTTTAACAATTTTAAAACATACTTTTTTAATAAATAGATTTTCTTAATAATTTATCTAAAATTGAGATCTCAATATACTATTAAAATTGCATAACAATAAAAAAAAAATTCCTGAAATATTTTTCAAATTTAAAAATATCATTATTTATAATATAATAATTAAATTTAATGTTTTAAATATTATTTTTCATTAGAAATAACGATTTGTTACACAAACTACATACGATAATTCTATGTTTATCTGATACTTTTTAGTGTCAATAATCTATGACGTAAATTAAAAGCCGCAAGTTTCCCCGATCAAAATCTAAAGTAATAAAATTTGATAGAACTATTATCAAAAAATTTAAGAGAATAAGAACTTTCCTATAATATTACTTCGATAATATTTTATAATTGTTTGTAGTTATAACTCTAATTATCAAATGAAAATCTTTAGTGAAATCTAGTCAAATAGAAAACATGTATAAAATATGTAATTTTATTTGCAAATAATTCATAAATTTATAACATTATTTATGAAATAATTTTAATATTTTATCACAATGTATTGTTTTCCTTGGTCAAAAAGATTCATTATTATCAAAATACAAAATTAAAAAAAGAGCACGAAGAAAAATAAAAAATTAAATGTGAAAGACAAAAATAGAAGGATAAATGAAGAATAGAAAAAAAAAAAAAAAAATGAAAAACGAAATATACAAAGTATAACAGGAAAGCAGTGGTAAAGGGGATCCCACGTTTCTAGTATTTTGAAACAGTTAAAAATAAAACATGCATCAAATTTGCAACAGATTATTAATAAATTAATATTTGCCTTTTTTCATATCTTTAAATAAAGATACAATGATATATTGAGAGATAAATAGCATGACAAAAATTAATATTTTGTAGAATGAATTTTTAAAAATTTTTTTTTAGAAAATTATTATTGATCAAATTAATGATTAATTTTTTATGTATTTATTATTACATTAAATTATTATATAAAAATATTATCATTATACTTATTTTTAAAACAATGATATAAAATAGGATAAAATATTTAATTTGTTAAAAAAACTTTAATAAAAATTAGAAAGAAAAAAAATATATTATAAATATTTTCTATAGAAATATTTAAATAGACGATAAAATTAAAAAAAATGACAATCAGGATTTGGCAATCTTTTTATTTTCCTCTTTATTATTATTATTTGTTATATTTATTTGGTTAACGAATATAAAATATCATTTTATTCATATAGAAAATATAAATAAAAATAGCAATTAATATGATAATTTATTATTTTTTAATTATTGAAAATTGCTAATCAATTAGAATAATTAAAGAAATGCTTTAAGATTTTTAAAATTCAGCTCAGAATAACAAATAATAAATTCGATAACTATTTCATCTCATGATAATATTATTCTTGTCTCAGATGATCTATGAGTAAATAAATTTTAGTTTTTTATTTACAAATTATTATGATAAATTAAAATATGATAATATTTTTACATATGAATATATATTTGAATTATAATTAATTGTTATTATTTATCAATTCTAAATAAATTCTATTTTAATTAACTTATTATTAAATGAAAGTTATCGCTAGTTTCCGATTCAGTTAATATCAATGATTATAAGCAGATATTTATTCATTACGCGCTGTATAATTTTCATTATCAAGACAAATATCGAGTTCTCTATTAATCTTCCTATATCGAATTACATATTAATTTTTAATGCTATCAACGTTTACAGTAATAAAATTGATTGCGTTGTAATTGAGTACGATGTCGCATCACATTATATAGTCTTATCAATAATGTGATGCGACTAGAATAAGAATCAAAGGCAAATGATTAATGAGAAAGAAACAAGAAAATTATAACATCATGTTTAAATGCTTTTCAAAGGAATATGTTTTTACAGAGTGCTATCGTTTTATTACCGATTGGAAAATTGGCGGTAATGGCATTGATATTCCCAAAATATCAAAAATGTCATCGTATTTATATATAGTGGAAATTTACAGAAGGCAAAGTGTTTCTGAGGTAAACCGACTCGTCTTACTTATTGTTAGATCGCGTGTCAAGTAGACTTCGTAAGGTACTTGAGCCGCATCGTCGCTCGTCCGAATCATGCCGTGAGTGACCAGCAAACGAAATGGCAACGAGTACGGTGTGCCGTATGTGTGGTATGATGCTATATAAATAATACTTGGCGCGAACCCTGATCAGTCGAGTTGCGGCGGCCGTACCTGTCGCAACACAATAATGCATCGTACCATAACAAACTGAAACCGGTTGTCCTTTTTCGCATCTTTCGCTGCTTCGCGTTCTCATTTACCTTAACCTTGTTCCGTGCTTGCATCGTGTGGCTTACATATTTTTTTTCTTTTTGACACACCACTTTCAGGTGAATTCTTCATCTTTCTTTGTCTGTTTTCTCATCTCATTCTTCGGTGTGTACAGAAGTGACCCGCCAGAATGTCGCACGATAATTTGGGATTTACCTCGAGTACGGTAAGTGACATTGTATCTACGTATAATTTACTTTATTCCATTTGCTTCTGTTTACCTTTCTTGCACATGACATTTTTACATTTATTAATATTCTTTTCTTGTTTTCTATGCATGGATCATTTGAATAAAATGATTGTTATCATTTAAATTACCTGTATCGATAGAAAATTGTTAGAATAGAAGTTAATCGTTAAACGAATTAATAATATTAATTTGATTCCTTTATGCTTTGTTTATATTATGTTAATTAATGTTCACACTAACGAAATTTAACATATTCATTATATATTAATGATATAATTTAAATTTAATTTGATCAATATTTGAGTTTTATTTCAGTTTGAGAAATTTTCATTTCACTTTTATTTCAGTTGAGTTTGTTTTCACAGATCAAACTGCTTGATATAGTATGATGTACTATGGTCATAATAAGTGGCTCACTTCACACTTATTTCTTTTCTGCTTCTCAATAAGATGAAATAATTTTATGAGACACATTAATAATAAAGTTAATAATCTGTAAAAGAAATATATTTATTGAATTAATAAAAATTAGTATAAAATTATAATATTTCACTTCAAATATTTTATTGTATAATTCTAAGAGCCAATATAATCGAATTTTCTTTAACTTATATCTCGAAATAATCGAATTAGAAAAACGATGATTCAATCGATCATGATATTAAATCGAAGGATAGGTTAACGATTTTAATTGATAATGTCGGTTAATTGTTAATTTTTAGTTATATTTACACGATTATTGCCAATCATTTGTGAATTTTGTAGTAAATATAAAAAGAAAATTTGCATCTGAATGAAAAATTCTATTGAAGGATAACATTAATCGAAGATATATATATATATTAAAGTGATACCAATGTTCGCGTTTTAAGAAAAATACATGATTTAAATTAGAATAAGTTTTTCATATTCGATACCAAATTCAAAATCTTAATAGATTTTTTCTTTCGTTTTGAGATTTGCATCATTTGAACGTGAAATTTAATAGAAGTGAAGTTGAACTTAATAGAAGCTATTGTTCGAACGGTCAGTGAAACTATGTATCCTTCGTATTGGTTATTATCGTGAGATTTTTGTTCCATTCTTTTTTTTTTTTTTTTATGAATTCTAATTTTTTTGCGATTTATTAGATTTGAGATTTTTAAAAAGAAAAATAAAGTAATATCTATCTGGTTTTAAGACGTGATATCATTGTTTGCAATGACAGTTGGTATTATTGCCAAGAAATCTTTGTTTAGGTTACTTTCACCTCCTTTCTGCCTTCGCATTGTATCAAGTTTTAAGATTTTATTAAAATTATCGAACGAAATATTTTTCATTTGTTTTGAAATGTTTATTCATATTAAATCAATTTCTATGATTTAAGAATTTATTTTATCACAATTAATCATTAATTTATCATGACGGAACATTCGGTAAAACAGTTGTTTAAACAAAATTGTCATTATATTATTGCACGTACAAAAGAGTGAATAGGAATTTATGTTAAGAATCGATAATCTCTGTGCTTATAATGCTTATATTGTGAATTTAGATATCAATGTAAGCAATTAAAATCATTGAAAGTTTATGATGATTGTGAGTCGTTTATGATATTTGAATTTAATTTGCTAAGGAATTCATGTTTTGATAACTGTAAATCTAGGTAATCCATATTTGATAACAAATAAAATATGAGTTATAATATTTAAAAATATGAAAAACTCTCTCTTTTCCAAGATGGAGAAATCGAAAGTTTTCGATATATCGAACAATTGAAAGATCGCAATATGAAAAAATCGATAATCGATTTTAAAATCTTTTTATTAATAATCGATTTTAAAATTAAAATATCAAATTATTAAACATTTGATCCATATTTCAAAGTTGATTTTATTAAAATTTGAATCTATGAATGTTATTATATTATTTTTTAATAATAAAATTTCTTTGTTTAATTTGATATATCACAATTCTATACATATGCAATGCAATTATTTAAATCAAAATAATTGATTTTATTTAATAAAACAAAAAAAGAAAAAATAACTCTCATTCTAGAAATTTAGCATTTTTATCTGTAAAAAATAGAAAAGAAAAAAAATTATTGCTCTTATAATAATGTTAACTGTGATATCAAATGTTTGTTACTTTGATTGCTCATCATTCTGACTGTTTACCTTCGTTTTATTTTCGTAGATCATATTACTTGATAATGATTTAAACGAAGAAATCGTTTGAATGGAACTTTTTTTTTTAGGAAATACTACGATAGTGGCAAAAATTAATAAATTTTTGAATCCAAATGATAATCGATCTATTGATACGTATATATTCTTGTAAATCTTACAAGAAATGTTAATATATATGTTTTTTTTTATTTAATCGTATTTTTTAAAATATAATAAATAGATTATAGATAGTGATTTACTAAAAAAAAATTATATAATAATCATCATCGATAATTAAATGTTAACAAATTCGCATGTTCACCTTGAATCTCAATTATCATGATAATTGTTTTTTTTGAGACGATGAAAAGAAACACTTTGTTTTAGTAAAAATAATTATAAAGAAATCAAATATGGTAATCTTATTTACAGATATTAATTATATGTATATTAATTAAATATTATATATTATTATAATAATATTTAATTTATACAATTTTATTAAATCTTAAATTAAATATTATGAATTAAATTAATAAATTTTATTCTGAATTATATTATATTATTGAATAAAAGAATTTTTTTGAATGACTCTAGTTTCATGTCTATCTTCCACGTGTGGAATGATGGAAATAATAAACAATGTGTTTATCAATCCAGACCATATAAAAATCTTTGATAGTGAAGTACGATGTACAAAGTTATTCAAGTAGATAACATTGTAACTACATATATTATCTATGAGATATTCCAGATGATAAATTATGTAGGACCCGGTATGAAGTAAAGTTCACGTATCGCGAAATGCAGTTATTTGAAGGTTTAATTTATTTATTTCGCGTTCGATTTAATCATCGATTTGGATGTCGATCAATCGACTACTAAGAATCGAACCTTTGCATATACATATATATCTTTGATATATTTACGAGATATATTGTTAAAGATTTATATGATTGGAATGTAAAAATATTCTCCTATTCTATTTCGCGATATATTTTTTTTTTTAAATATATTTTATGATTATCGATCATTGGAACGTATAGTAATAATTTTTATGACATGGCTATCAATATTTGCAGGAATTCAATTTCTGATAATCAACGATTTCGTGTTAGAGGAATGTATATATATATATATGTACATGTATAAATCTAATATTAAAACTGTTTTAAATATTTAATTATAAATAATACATTTATACATGAATTTATGTATACAAATTTTATCATATATACATATATATATATGTGTGCGTGTGTACATATAAAATTATTAATTTCGAAGAAAATCTTTCTTTTTTTTTTTTGTGATTTATTAATACAGTAGTACACTACTGTTACTTATTATGCATTAATAATTTTCTTGAAATTATATTTATAGATTGATTTTCCTTTCCTTTTTGTTATTATTATTATTTTCAAAGGATATTTATATTTATAGATTTTAAGCAATAACAAAGAAAAAAATAGGTCATTCATAATAGAATATGTCCTTGAGTTTCGAAATGTCCATAAATCACGCACTTGGTAATCGAAGAATTTCGTGTAAATACGAAGAAATCGTACAGCGTATGATTAAATAGAATTAAATTTTATGAGAACAATCTATCTGCACGCGCGTGTTTTATTAGTATTATTAATTTTTTGCGTTATAAGTTAATAATCTTGAATATTTCGTTTAAATCATGTTACAAATATGATAAATCTGTCTTGTTGTTTAGAATATATACGTATGTATATTAGAGTGTATATTTGATTATTGTTACGCGATTTTTAAAATATGTATGTCGTTTTCAGAGAGAGAGAGAGAGAGAGAGAGAGAGAGAGAGAGAGAGAGAGAAAGGAAAAATTGTTTTAAAGGCAAATGTGTTGATTCTGTGATTAAGTAAATACATAGTTATTAGCGTGGGTAGTATATTATGTAGAAGATTAGTTATTAAGAAGGTGTTAGCGTTGTGTATCAAGTGGCATATTAAATAGAAGATTCTGTATTATGTATGTGTACATATATATATGCATGTGTATATATATATATGACAGTATATGCGTAATTATGCAATGGAATGTTAATACAATCGAGAGTTCGACAAGATTGAAAAATTAGAACAATATGATGAATTGAGAAGTTCGTGGAATTTGAAAATTTCAAAAAATTCTTAAAATTTGCATTTATGAAAAACTTTAAGAGTAGTTGTATGAAAATTTTAAGTTTTCGAAATTTAAATTATTATTCACGATTTAAAAATTACAAACATTTTTTCTAAAATCGCGAAAATTCGAAGGAAATAATAATATTTGAAATTTTGGAAATTTTTAAAAAAAATTGAAAGTTTATTTGAGGATAATTTAAAAATACATTTAATGATCGACGTTATTCTAAATAGTAGTTAATATATTCGTGATAAATTCGTAGAAAAATATTTCATTCGTCACAATAAACAAATATCACTATCATTTCAGTGAAATTTTATCATTTTATCATTTACTTTTTTGTATAAGATAAAAGTCATAAATTTCAAATATCCATACAATTTGAAAACATAAAGATGTTGAAATTATTAATAAAAGAACATATGTCTGGTTTCGCTACATTTTTTTTTTTTAAAGAAATAAAGCAATCGGTCGATTGACGATCAGAAAATAACTTTCTATTTAATCTGGCAAACAAGTTTTGCTGATGTACATAAATACAGTTGATTAACAGTTGGAAACAGGTACGATAATTAGTATTTTTTTTGTATGATAATATTAGAAATGAATATAAATTATTTTATCTTATTCTAGATTGTATATTCCTTAAATCTGAATTTTTTTTACAAATATTGTTATGTATATATATATATATATATATAGCCCTTGGAAATTTAATATTATTGTAAATTTTAGGGATTACATAAAATTTTCCTAAATTTTCTTATAAAATTTTCGATTTAATAATATTTATTCACTTTTTTTAAAGAAAAAACGAAATTGAAGAAACGTTCAACATGCAAATGCTCATCGCAAACAATGGAACTCACGTAACTCCATTAATCTCCTGATTAACCGGTTATTCTACTTAGCGATATCCCTAATAATCCATGAGTATCGAGTAATTTACGATAAAATTTCCGTGTAACAACGGCGTTCCACTTTGAAAATCCATCGAAATGTTAAATGAAGTTACGTAGAAAGAAAAAAAAAAAAAAAGGTGATTCACTCAACAATAACACGTTTCAAATCGGTCTCGACTAACGACGTCCATTAGCGTACAAAGCTTTCTATTGCGAATAAATTAAACTCCTACGCCTCATTTTTTCAGAGCAGAAGAGGAAAGAAGTCTTTTTTTTTTTCTTTCTTTTTTTCATTTTGGACAAGAAGCCGAAACGTAAAATTGTACGGAAGATCGTGATCTAACGAGACTTCCGGCCGACTCGTGTTATCGCGATTATCCAGTGCTAAATTGCTGGATGTCCTCCTCTCGTATTTCTCGCTAATTTCCTTAAAACTGGCGTAATGTGTCAGTTTCAACGTCTTACATACGCCTCGACGACACCATTTTTCTTGTCTTGTCACAGAGAGATAGGATTTGAAAGATTTTTCAATGTTTGAAGAAGAAGATCGATTAATTCGTGATTAATTCGAAGGATGAAGAATTTATGATGCTAGATTTTGCATTTTATTCCATTCGATTTATTTCTGCTTTAAAGATGTGAAACTTATTCTTTTGTAATGTTTTGTAATTTAATTAACCAATTATTTTCGCATTTAACAACTTTTAAAATTTTTCATATTTGTATTTTCTAATTTAAAATTTTTCAAATCTGGGTTCTATTTGTTCTCTTACATCGTGTTTTCCAAGTAATTATCTTTCAAGTAATTATCGTATATGCTCTTTGGCGCCTCTTCAATGATTTCTTGAAAAGTTATTTAATCATTTCATCATAGATTTCAATTTTCTTATCTTTTAAAGTACCATCTTTATTCGTAATCAATTTCGTAATCAATTTATCGAATCTAAATCTCCTAATAAATTAATAATTTTTTCTAAATTATTTCTAATTTCTAAATTTCTTCTCCTGTAATTATTAGACTTTAATAACTAGATTAATATTGTTTTAATTTTTCCTTAAAGAATTTATAAATTCACTTTCTTTCTTAAAAAAGCAATATCGAAAATAATCCTATTGACAACAGGTACTTAAAGAAGGCACGAAACTTTAGGCTAAACGAATTGGATAATATCATTGCAGCTTTCGACGACTTAAAATGGAAAAATATGAATTAAAAGCTTAAGCAAATCACTTACTGTTTCGAGATAATTGTCATCTGTCGAATGGAAAGATCGATCACTGTTTAATAAAATTCTTAACATTGGATATTATCATATAATTATCTATTTCTACTTGATTTCCAATCGAAGATGATGCGTACTCAATATGATCCAACTTATTTTGATTAGATATTACATTTAATTAGCGAATGTCAAAAATATTATCATACAAAATTGATCTGATTGCGAAATTATGAGAGATTTTTAACGTGAAAAACAAGAGAATATTGTTTTTCTTTTTTATTTTTTTTAAAAAATAATAACGTGAGATTTTGAGAATTTACGAAATTCATGAAATTTTGTAATTCAATTTAATTTAATAAAGAAATATCTTAATGTTAGATATACCATTGTTTATAAAGAAAATTATTAATTAAGATAAAATGTCGAATGATACTTTTTTCCTTTTCTTTTTTTCTTAACTGTTTGAGAAAAGATTTCTTTCTAAGAAAGGGAATCAATAAATTTATTTTTATTTTAGAGAAAATATATATTTATATTTATTTTCATCGCGATACGAACAAATTATTATTGACGTGAACGTAAAAAATATTATCATGCAATTATATTTAAATACTGACTGAAAAAGATTTGCTTTTAATTAATTTTTTTAATCTTTTAAAATTACTTAAAATACTTTTAAAATTTTTTTAATTACAGAAAAAAATTCTGTACATTGTTTAAAATATTTTAAAAAACTGTTTTATATTTATTGTCTATTAAATAAATTATATATATATAGATTTTAGAGAGTAGATATATATGTAAATGAGTGACCTGCTTTGAGTTTATTTTTAATATTATTTATTATAAGATTAGCAATAATTATATTTGCTTGATGGGATAGGAAAAGAGATAAGATAATTTTATATGGGGCAGTGAAATTATTGCTGAACGTAGCCATTTTTATTTTCCTTTACATTTGAATATGATAATCGATTTATCCAATTTAATTTATTTTATTCCTCATTGATTAAATAAATTGTTATATTTATATCAATCTATTCTAATTTATTATATATTAATCATAAATAATAACTTACTTTTAATATTTTATAACTTTTACTTCAAAATATCTATGCGATATTATTACGCTATATTTATTATTATTATATGGTATCGAGGTTAGATTTTATTGAACTTTATGAAAAATTAAGTAGCTATCTTGATTAAAATCATTAATGAAATCAGATATTTGTTAAAATACTTCATCGGATACTTAATACCACTTAATACATTTCTTATCGAAACAATAATGAATAACAATCTATCAGACAAAAAAAATATCTTATCGATGCATTGTACATCGTCATGCACAAATATGCGAATTGATCATATATCGTGACATCTTTGAAAATAAAAATATTTTGTTGTCGAACAATCTTTTATACACGCTTCGAGATAAAAAAAAAAATGGTCTTAAAAAGTCGAGCAATAGGTATGTTTTTCGACTCGAAGATTTTTTTTTTTACAATTCGCAAATTACCGGATAATATAATTTTCAGTTTATTAATATCCAAATATTTTTCTTTATTTTTTTTCTCTCTCTCTCTTTCCTTTTTCTTTCAGATATTCGCGTAATTAACGTGATTAATAATCATAAACATTCATTCATTGTCTATGTTCATTAAACAGAACGAATAAAATATTTGAAAAACATTTCTATTAAATATAGGTCAATGAATAATTAATTCATTTATTGTCGATATGCAAATAATGATAACTCAATTCGTGTAACGTCCATGATTAACAGTTCTCAATAACAGGCTGAATCGTCATTGAAAATTGTTAATTGACAATGCGTAACACGTGTTACGTCTTGGCTCAGATATTGATTCATCTAAGTTCATTCATTCTCGATTTATGATTGTTACGTATGATTGTTAATTAATATATATATATTTGCTTCGATCACAATTTATTTATTCAAATGTTAGTTGATACCTTGAAGAATATCCGGTTCGAATTCCTTCGCGACACTCGTTCCTCGTCACTTCTATTGTCGTCATCAACGAACGATAGAATCAGCAAATTTATGTCAATTGTGTCGAAATCTTCGTCTTCTTGGAAATGGCATTGAACAGCTGCAAAGATGTATAAATCAATTAATTTAATTGTTCGAGCATTTTTTTTTTTAATTTTCAAACGATTATAAGCAATTTTAAATGATTAATTTTATAAAAATTTCATAAAAATGAATTTATTCATATAAATTCATTAATTTGTAATTTAATCCAATGTTTCTACGTATACGAATGATTGAAAATTAAAAATAATTGTAACTATTTTCCAAAAAAACATGTTATATAAATAACTATTATTAAATCGATAAACGATAATTATTATTATTATTATTATTATTATTTCGATTAGTTTTTAACGTAGAAGTTCAATATTTAATATTTTATAAACTATTTAACATGTGTGCAAATGATCTTGACATATGCAAATGATATGAGTCAGATGTTTTTCGATCTTTTGTCTACGTGAATATATATATAAAATATCATTGGAACCTCTTACGTATAACTCATAATATTTTCTTTGTTAACAAATCAGTAGATACAAACATTCTTGGTCAGACACGTGTCCGGCTATCTGTTGCATCTCCAGTGATGCGACAATATCTTTTCTCAGGCAATCGAAGAATGTGTACGAAGTATAAAATTCCTCGTGTTATTAACCTCTTTAAACAATTTCAAATCTCTTTAACCAAAGATAGGATAAGAGGAAAAATAATTATTTCTTTTCTCTTTTTAAATGAGCATATGTTAAAGTTAATTCTTTGTAAAAATGTACACAATAATAATGTTATTTATCGTTGTATTAACGTAAAAGATTTTTCTGGAATCATATTTGAATTGGGAAGAGTGTAATCAACGTATAATATTATCTTTAATAATCTTTAATAAGGTACATAATAATCCAAGCTTATTCCGCCAATAAACAATTATATAAAAATCTTTTTTAATTCTTCAATTTAACTCTTCTTGTCTACCATTTCTTGTTACCATTTTACCAAGATTGGTGTTGCAATAAAAATAAGAAGAAACAATAAAAAAAGGTAAGTAAACAGTAATAAAAATCTGAAGAAATGTATGGGAGAAGAACAAAGAAGAAGGGATTAAGAAAAAAAAAAATTAGAATCTTAAAAAAACTGAAAGAAAGAAAAGATAAACGAATTGAAAGATAAATGAATAAACCTTGAGAGATGGTAGTACAATTTAAAATCTATTGTTCTTCGTAAACATAGAAGGGATGCCTATTTACAAAAACGTCGTTCTTTATTTTCTTTATCTCACTAATGATAACGAGTGGTGAAATCTTTACGATAGGCCCATCGATCGATCTAGGAAAAAATTCCATTAGGAAATGGCGGCAAAAGATGGCCATTTAAAATATTTTACTTACAATATTATTTAAATTTGCGATATTTCTAATCTTTTTTAATGTAAAAGTGAGTCGAAAATTTACAATTTGTCAAGGATGATGGATTATCTTCGATAATCGATACGTCAATTTAACTCTTCGTTAATATTCTTCTCGTTAATATTTTTATTTATAACATCTACAACGAAGATATTAATATTTTTCCTAATAATATTGTTTTGTAATAATTCATTTTTGCAGACTATTTTTCTTGAAACATGATTCAATGGTGATCGGTAACTTGTACAAAATAATTTTTTGTATATATATGTATTTTGCAAAATTGTTTTAAATATTTAATTCTTGAACATTTATTGAAATTAGAAATAAATAATATTCCATAATTCTTGCATACCAATATCTGAATTATTAAAAACTCGCCCATTATTCTCATGATGATTGTATTAAATGAAGTTTTTAATTACTTAAATTTTTGTTAATAAAAGCAACATGTATTGATTGATTTTAAAAATATAAAATAATGTTTTAATAATATTTGATAAATATAGTACAGCTACATATAATTTTATTATAAAAATACAACTCAATAATTGTAAAAAATAATTGTAGAAAATACTGTATTGTTCATTTATAATTTGTATATTTAATACGTCCAATTTCCCAATTTTTTTTTTACAATAATATTATATTGATACATAATCGAAAATTTTCTGAAATATTAGTATGTATGAAGTCACATCTCATCCATATATTTTTCTTTTTTTAATAGAATACACAATATGTAATAAAATATGAAATATGTTCTTCCTGTGTCTATTGCGCAAAAACGTTTTTTTTTTTCTTTTTAAATAATCTACATTATTTAAGTCTTTGACTAATACACGTATATTTAAAAGGAAAATATTGTTAAAAGTAGATTTCATAGTATAATCTCAATATGCTCAATATGCTCAATATGTCTCAATATGTTTTTTCAACGTGAGAATTAAAGTTCAAATAATGGAAAAATTATACGAATGTGAGAAAAATGTTGCAATACAATGTATTTGATATTATATAATACGATAACGATATATTTGATATTACATGTTGATATTGAAAAGCTTCTAGTACAATGATATTACTTCACAATTTATTTGTTTTTCATTATTTTTTTTTTCTTTTCATATTTTCTTATCGTGTTTATTTTTTTCCTTTTTTTCTATCTGGAATGTATATCGATATTGAAATAATATCTCGATCTTCCATAATATCGGCTGTTTATCGACAGTCTGAGGCATTCACACTAATTCTTTTTGAGATCTACTGTTGACTTTTGTAAGTGTAAATCGAACTAACATACTGAAACAAATATCTTTTGGAATAATAATTTTAATGATATATGATAACAATTTATTTCACTTGTATTACACGTGCTAATTAATTATATCAACGATGAATTATAATTTATGAATAATGATGTTTTTTTTTTTTTTTTTTTTTAAATTTTCATCATGTTATATCTGATAATATGATAATCCTAAAATTCTCGTGCAAATATTTCTTCGAAATAACATAGTTACAGTTGGAATACAGTCGGAATTTTTAACTTCTGCTATTATTCTTAAATATCAAATGACAAAAATTTAGCAATAAAGTTATCATATTTTACTCCAATTTTATGTCAAAATTAATACATTTTTAAATGTATACCATTTATTTCCAATAATTATAATGGAAATTTGATTCAAAGTTTTATTGTACCATATCTCTTAATTTTATTTCAAACTTTTTAAAAACATAAATATTCAATACCTTTTTCAACACACATAGATAAGACTGTTTAGACACAGTTTCAGACACAGTTATTAAATCATTCGAGCAACATCCATCGACTTAAAACCGTTTAAAAGGTAAAAGATATAAGCTTGTATCTCGAAATAAAATTTATTCGTCGTAAACGTCTAAGATAACGTTTTTATGGAAAAAAAAAAAAAAAAAGAAAAGAAAAAAAAACATATTATCCCGTGCATCCAACTCATCATGTATTCGACGAAAAACGGACTAAACATAAAGTTATGCTGATTGATATGGTTATGCCCGAGGAATATTAAAATCCGGCCATTTTATCACGTAATATAAAAGTCACGTTCACGTGGTTATCATCGTTTTGTACGATCGTTATTCATCGCGATGAGCCGTGAATTACGAATCGACGAGGATTCCAAAACGAAAAATCGACGTGTTCGCATTGTGAACCCATCCATCATTGGACACTGTACTGCTGATTTTTATCGGAGACAAACACCGCTTAATTTGCATCGGCGGTGTATTACATCGGCGTATATTTCGCAGTGGCCAGTTATGTAAATCGTCTCTATTTTGCAATCTATTTAAAATCGTGTACAGAAGGAGAATTTTATTATTTCTTGATAATAGTTTCTTGATAATAATAGAGAAGAATTCGTCACTTTTCAAAAGGGATTTGTGGAATATTTGGCATACAAGAAATTTTACATTTTTTTTTTAATAATAATTGCAAATTAATAGTACTTTTTAATTTTGTAAGATAAAATTAGAAAGACTTTTGTTTGGAGAATGAATGGAGGCTTGTAAATTATACTTCATACTTTTAAAGATATTTACTTTCGATTAATGACAAAATTTCTTTTTTCTTCCAGGATACTTTGGATACCAACAGATGGTCGTCTTCTAGGAGCAATCAAAATGGGTACGTTCACGATTCACCATCAATATTCACATTCTTCTTTATTCGTCAATTAATCTATTTATTTCTTAATCGTTTTCAGTTACGATCCAAGCCACAACAAGTCCAATATCTACGTGTTGGAACTGGAGGAGAAGAAAAAGAGCGTGCAGGAGTACGAGGAGGATTACAATCCATACGAGCACAGGATGGTCGCTCATCCAACCACGTAAGTATCTATTCAATTAATAACTTTCCTTGTTACAATTCTTATTTAAATAATAAAACAATATGATTTCTCTTCTTACCTACAATTATCTTCTATCTTCATTGTTTTAAATTCAATTCGCAGAAAACCTGCATCACTTACGGGATGACCTAATGATATCAGAGAATCGTGGATCGAATAGATCGATCGTGTCAAAGAAAAAAAAAAAAAAAAAATAAAAAAACAAAAAGAAAGAAATCGAAACAAATCGATATCGCTCGAATAGTCAATGCAATCGCACAGCATTTGCATAATGTTGAACGCCGCGTGCATTCGAAACGACGTTTCGCTTATTCCAACAGCGTTTCTCTAGATACAAATTATCCGGTAATTTGTTACGACGATTAGTCACGAAGCGGAAGAATAAGATTACCTTCAAGGAAACCAGCTTGGAAAATGCTGGTTAAAAGGTCGATAGAGGTTTATAACGAAACCTATGTTTTCTGGAAAATGATAATTAATTGGTACGCGGCTTCCATCGCTATACGTGACAAAATTTTGTCGACACAAATTTCCATACAAATTTAAATCATAATATTTGCTTCTCTTTCTCGATCATATCCTTATTTCTTAGAGAAATATTCGTAATTTGTTTCTTGGCTCACGTTACATAAAATGTTGGAATGATAGTTAATTATCCTCTGTTCCTCCCCTCCATCGAATCCATCCTTTTCCCTCTTTCTTTCGCGAAAATCTTGCTTATTAATCATACGAGCTTGAGATTAAATTAAAGGACAATTGTCCTTTTATTAAATTTTTCTTGAAATCCTTGAATATTTTATCGGGAATTTACAATTTTTAAAATTGAAAAACGGGGGATTTTTTTGTTAAATATTTTCAGGAGCTTCGAGACGTTGCTGCATCTGCTTAAAGGCAGCTTAGGAACCGGAATACTCGCGATGCCAAGGGCTTTCTACCACGCTGGCTACGGTATTGGCACGGTCGCGACCATAATCATAGGTTTATTCTGTACTTACTGTATGCGGATACTCGTCAGCTCCGAGTACGAGCTTTGCAAGAGGAAGAGGGTGGCTTCGTTGTCTTATCCGGCTACGGCAGAGGCTGCGCTGGCCGTTGGTCCATTGCCGTTCAGGCGATTCTCAAGGGCGTCCGTGTGAGTAGTTTAATCGTATTTAATCTTCACGCAGGATACGTCTTGTAAATATCCTTGGGATTATTTTTGAAACATTTCCTCGAAGGAATACGAGTATAATATCGAGAAACAAAATTAATAAAAATGATTTTGAAGATGCAAAAGAATTTTTTGATAAGGAGAATGAGAAATTCAAAATTTAATAATTTAACGAGAGTTTTCAAATTTTTCTATCTGTTAACCTGTTAACTCGATGATTTTTTTTTTTTTGGAATTAAAATTAAAATGAAAAATCTGTTTTTCATATTCTGGTGTGTAACAGATATTTAGGTATAATTATACATTAATTATTATAGGTAAGGAATTAAAAATTAATAAATTTAGAAAGCGAATTGATTCAAGTCAAATTACTATTGTAAATGAAAGTTTAGATACATTTTATAATTATCTGTAATCAATCAAGCTTAAGCTAATGGTTAACAGGTTAAGGATCGATAATGAATTTTTCCAATAGTTAAGTTTATCGATTCAATTTATTTTTTAGAGGAAGAAATATCAACGAGAAAGATTTATTTAATGATCGAAATTTTTTGAAAAGATTATCCTTAATTTATGATCGTCGGTATTAACACGAGAACGTGTTAAATCGTGTCAAGATCGTGATACATAATAACATAATAAAAAAAAAAAAATCTGAATGGATTCGCGTGCAAATAAATACTTAACGAGATTATCTCTATACAGCACAATAATAAAGTAATCTTGTTGAAATTTCAACCGAGAAAAATCCTTTGTTTGCAGTCACACGATAAACCTATTCCTTATGGTATATCAATTGGGAACTTGCTGCGTCTATACCGTATTCATCGCAACGAATTTGAAAATGGTTAGTACAATTATCAATTAATCGCACGTGAAGTTCATCGTAGGATTAAAAAAAACCATTCATCGAAATCATTTTCATCGATTTTTCCCCATCATGCGATCGATCATTTGAACTTTTAAACAATTTTTACTCGATAAAAGTAAAAGTATATTTTTCCATTAACACGACGATTAAAATATACTTTAATCAACTTGCGAATCTCTCTCTTTTTTTTTTTTTTGATGTAATAAAGAAAAGATATTAAAACGATTGAAACGAAAGAATTAAAATTTCAAAAGTTTGAAGAACAAAATGTTTTCGTATGTAGAAATTAATATTTCTGATTAAAAAGAGGAAAGAGGGGGAAAATTGTGAATCAACTTGTTAGTGAAACTTAATCGGGATTTAAAAAAAAATCAAGTAGATCTAAAGCTAAATAGATAAAGCTAATTAGAATTTAACTAATATCAGTTAATTCTAATCAGATTACAGATAATGTGAATTCAAATCCAGTTCCAGACCTAATAAGATTTCATTTAAATTCAACTGCTTAACCCACAATTAAACCTCATTAAAGATTCGCTTCCACTTGTATAAACTCAACTCACTTTACCAAATAAGAATCATAATCACCTGATACCCAATAAAAATCTAGTCTTACATCCAATAAAACCTCGTCTCAAATTCCTCTCAACCAGCATCAATGAGAAACGAATCGATGTTCAAAATTTTCGATCAATCTCTCCTCTCGTCAAAAATTTTCGATCCACGAGCGATTACAAAAATCCTTCTACGCCAATCCAATACTTGAAATTAATACAATAATCTTCAATTTCCCTTATTTACCAAATCCAAACAATCAATTCTACTCGATTCAGAGTCAGAAATCAATTCATAAAATTTATCCATTTACCGTAATCCACCGTGATTACGGAAAATCCTGAATTCAAACCTTCTCAACCGAGCAACCAATGACATCACCTATTTCGTTAGCTAGCTCCGCTCTCCATCTTTCCCCGACGAACGTAAGCAGAAATGACTCACAGAGATTTCGCTACTCTTGTTACTCGCGCTGATCTAGCTTTTACCGCCAGGAATCCCGCTCTAAAGCGGCGCGACCAGACTGTAGTAGCACGAGTGTAGGCAGAGAAAAAGAGAGCATGTAGGTCAGGGAAACACGGCACGAGGAATGAACGATTAGACGGGCCGACGCGTCGTCGTAAACGCCGTGCAGCCTCGAGTCAAGGTGATAAATACACGGTTTCAGGTTCGTTGACATTTTTATCATCGGACGATGAGGCAGGACGATGGGGCTAGATTTTTTTTTCTCTCTCTCTTTTTTTTTTTTTTTTTTCATTGGCCGAGGACACCGAGACGGCCCGTTTCGGTCATCGTCAAGAATCAGGAAGAGGCTCGAGGCTTCTCTTCTTTCGCCACGTTGACCGTGAAATTAACATAAAAGATATCTCGCTTCCTCTTGTTTTTAATTTTCATGCAAGGATGTTCGTTCTAACGCCTTTTTTCCTTTTTTTTTTTTTGTCTTGTCAAAAAAGATTTTACGAGGTGGTTTAGATGAGGTGATTTATTAAATAGTTTTTCTTCGAGATCAACGAAGAAACGAGTTTTTAAATATTTATATTCGATCGAGATTATTCGGATCGAAAAGAGAAATTTGGAAAGTTTTTTTTTTTTTTTTTTTTTTAGATTATTTTCATCAATATTTTTCCAATGCCTCGAGATTGTTTTTTTTTTTTTTTAATGCGTCTCGAGATCTCTCCAAGAATGCGATCATTATATAACTCGTGCCCCCTCCTCGCCAATCATTCGCACAATTTACAAGTCTAATTTTCACGCAGAGTTACAACTTCTTCGTTCGACGCGCGGCATTCCTCTTCGACTTTCCCGAATACGCAAATAAAAAACATATATATATATATATTCCTTCTTAATTATGGATACGAATTATTCGATTGAAGAAACAATTGCATAATCGCGTAAGATATTTTGCAAATTATTGTCAAGGATCTTTTGTAATTAGAGTCAGAAGGATTTGTCATAAATCTTGGAAGAAGGTCGCCTCGATTACTTTAGATTTCTGCGTCTGAGTAACCTCGTTCCATCCTCTTTCCATGGAAATTCCTCACACGTATGGGGACGAAATTTCAATCGTTTGTTAATTCGTTGGGGTTCTTTGTAACCCCGTTACACTAGAATCTTTCCAATTGTTACAATTTCACACGTTTTTTGTTGAAGAAAAGAAAATGCAAATTGAATTTTCTTTCGAATGAGAGATTCTTCAGACGAACGAGACCTTTTTCTTAAATGGTATACACGTTTCGTAATATTTCTTTCTAAACATTAAATAATATTTTTATATTTCAATTTGAATAAATATTTAATATATATATAAATATAATTTAATTAAAATTTTAATTAAAATAAAAAATATAAATATATTTAATATAATATATAATATATATATATAAAACTCATAGAAATATTATTTTGAGATCAATATTTCATCGCAATAAATAGTTTTTTAACTAAATACTATATATAATCTATTGTATATAACGCAACGTGTATAAAAATGCTTAATACAAAAGACTAAATCTATTTTCGGTATCTAAGGAATAAGAAGTGAAAAATAGAATAAGCGGTTACGTATCTTACGACGCTTATTGCGTTTCGATTAAATGGAAAGTAGCGTATAGATCGTTTATTCTTTTCCCACTTGCTCGCTCTCAAAAAGCAAACAACGTTTATTACATCTCGTTTCAACAATTCAAACTTATTAACTAACCTCTACGTAAGATCACTTCCTCCCTCTGTACAAATCCTCTATCCGAAAAAACGATCTATTAAAAAAAAAGATTTCGTTCCGACTCTATATCATATCCCAAAAACGTATCCCAATTTCACTTGCATTTATACGTCGTATTCCGATATCACGATACCCCAGCCACGAATATTTCGAAACATCGATACTTCACGATCGATACACTTCCCACCGATATACTGTTCCCACACAGAAAACCTTGCCGTCCTAACAATCCTTTCTCCGTGACTAAACGCACCGACTAAACAGAGCCAGTCAGTTCAACAGGTATTCGTTCACTCGAGAGATAGATAGAGAGAGAGAGAGAAAGAGAAAGAGAGAGAGAGAGAAAAGAGGGAAAAAAAATATACATAATTCGAAAGCTCACCGATTTTCGACCACGAATCAAACGAATACTGATACAAGGCAGATGGATTTTCTGCATCGATCGAATTCGATTCGAGGTGTTCGTAAAGGAATCAAGTTTTCCCGAGTGTTGTTACCGCTCGTTTCATCCACGTTTTCTAACCACTTGCCGTAATAACATGTGTCGTAACTAAACTATCCATTACATTGCCAGCGCAGGAGGTCTGCGTTCCATTGCACAGTGAAACGGGCGCATACGCGCACACGCACACACCTGTGCACACCTGCGCGCGCGCCTATTTATCCATCCGTCTATCTATCTATCTATCTATCCAGTTTCCAAACGGGTCGACACAGACGTGAAGAATTTTGCTTGAAATAATCGGTCGACCGGTATATATCGCTCGCGGATATGGATCACGTTGAACGTGATTTGCGCTCCTCCTGTTTGGGGGAGGAAGGAAATCGAGGGGTCGAAAATTTATCGGGTTTTTGTCTCGCTTTGCTTGGGCAGGCTTGTGCGTGGAATTCAGATTACGTGGTAAATAGGTTCTTTGTAATTATTTCTTGTAAAAGTTGATTTAAGAAATTTGGTGGTTCTATGGATGTTTGCTATGGAAGTTTATTCGATTGGATTCGATTTGGAATTTATGGATATAGATATTTCTAGATCAGTTTTTGAGATGTTTTGGACGTATTTGATTTATTGGGAAGAAAGTGAAGTTCGTTTGAGAAGTTCGTTTCGTTTATTTTTATTAAGGAAAGGAAAATTTTGTAGAATACGTTGAATTTGATTTAATTAATATTTTACGTTTTATTATTATTGTTATTATTATTATTATTATTATTTTTGTATTTTATAGAAAAACTTCCATCGCAAGAAAAAGTTTGCTTCCTTTTGATCTTATGATAAAGATTTATTAAATTTTCTTTATATATGTATTTCCTAGAAGAAAGTTTACAAACAACTATACTGATTCACTGATTTCAATTTAGATTTTTAGTTAATATAGAAATCTGTTTCCAAAAAATTATTCCTTTGATACAATTGATCCAATTTAAATTATTACCGATATATGTAATCGCGATGAAGCAAAGGAGAATAGGATTGGACAAGTAATAATTGAATTTTTTTTAATCGATTAATTAAGATTCGTCGTTCTGTAATTTGAGAATAAAATAGAAAAAAAAAAAAAAGGAATAAATTTCAAAGAACTTCTAACGGAAGTTGTTAATTGGACAATCGATTGAATGTCGCATTACGATTTGTTGTATAACTCGAATAAACCGATCGAAATCGGTTTAATCCGGCTACGACAGGAAATAAAGTGTTGCTGTATCGGTTCGGGAAGTGGAAGATAATTTTTCCTGCAATAAAACATATCCCATTCGTGCGTGAGAAGTAAAATCGAACCGGTTTCGCCATTATCTGAATCGGGGAAAATATTCGATTGGTTTTCAATATCAAAACCTAGTTTCAAAGATTGATTTGATCGAAGAGAAAATAGAGAACGCGAAAGAAGAAAGGTGAAAAAGGAAAAATAAAATAATTCAAGAAAATGTATCTCGCTTCTCGATACACTAATCTATAACGAGTTATTAATTACGTGATATAAACGACAATTTCCATTTAATCCAGTTTTTCAATCAAAATCACATAGCTTAAAAAAAACACGGATTAATTGAATCACGTATTTTCTTTTTATTTGACCGATACTAGGAAATATTATTATTATCTTTATTACCTTTATCATCGATATCTCTGAATATTTCTCTGAAAGTATAGCCAGTAAATACTTTTTATAATAATATTATATACACAATATTACATAATCATCGCGTGAAAAATGATTTCTTTGAGATATAATCAATTAATCTCATTAATCCTCGGTGGAAAGAAACGATTGCACCGATTTCCACTATCCAATTGTACTTATCGATACGAATTATCGCTTATCGATTCTATCATCTTCGAATCGATGCTCGATACCGATAATGTACCAAAGCGTTTATTTTTTTTCCATTTTTTCCATTCGATCCTTGCAAATCCGATTAAGGTATTCCGCCCTTTTGATCGTACATCCTGAAACGAGACAGGAATTAGAATAACGAGAGCCACGGTCAACGCGCGAATAAAAGAGGTTTGACCAAAATGGCGTTGCCTCAAGGCGATCTACAAGTTAGAGGTGGTAGCGTAGTTTTCCAATCCAATATACCTTTTTTCTTTCGATGCGACCGCGTCGAAGAGTCGTCGAAGAGTAGGAGGAATATATACGTATATATCGTTCTATATTTGGCACGATTAATAATCTTTCGATTCTTGTAACTTTCGTTTTTGTCAACTGGAGGCGTTTCGTGTTATTTCGCGGTCGAGAGGCTGGAATGTATCGCGAGGCTTGCGAAACTTGTGCCGGGTAGAGAAAATGAGAATTCTTGAGCCGCGATAGTACGTTGAACAGTACGTTTTACACGTGTCTCGCACGTGTGTCTTGGCCATTACACATTGTAATTGGCATACTTGCTAATGAATCATACGTATTTGATCTCTTACAGTTTGGTATAATTTTTAGACGGTGACGGTGATCATTTATTTTTGATATCTTCTTTACGTTATATTTTCACCAATTTATCCAAACCCGTATATCTGACGATATAATCTCACAAATTAATGTAATCTAACAAATTGATTGTTCAACCGCTACTTTTATAATTGGCACAGTGTTGCATTACGCTCAGTGTATATCAATCTATTTTATGATACCATTATATATATCTTGCATAGTAATCTATTTATAACGGAATGTTTGTTTTGGATATTATATTATGCTTAACGTGGCGTTATTTCTCTTTGATTTTTAATTAGTTTTTTTAGATTTAACGGATTTATTATTATTTATTTGCCTCCCCCCTTTTTTTATTCTAACTTTTACATCGATGCAACTTCTTCTTCTTCTTCTTCTTCTTCTTCTTTTTAAATTAATCAAATAAAAAATTAATACTTATTTCTTCTTCGCATATACTGTTTCAATCGAGGCACAGTATTGTTACTTGTATATAATGCAACTTCAAATACGATACAGTTTCATCTGTAACAAAGAAAAATTAATATATCATGTTGGATGTATAAACACGTTAGAAACAATGCATATACGATGCATCATTCAATAGTATACAAAGTAATAGCGTCTCTAGTATCTCACAGTATCTTTTCAAAGTAGCAAGCAACATCGTTCTATTATTCCTTTCCTTCGTATTTACCGTAATCGCGTCACATTTAATACGATGTTGCCGCCATTCAATCATGCCGTATTGAACTTAGTAATATACGTTCGAGAAAATGGGTAGTGACCGGTACCTTCACCATACCACCATTACCACCATTACCGTTTACCGTGGCATTTACCGTGCGCAGTGTACTAATACTACAGTTTATCGTATTATTATCGTTTGTGCGTCCCATTCGTTAGAATTTCATTATTATACCTACGTGAAACGTGTGTAAACACATGTTTTCGATAAAAGAACGAGAGAATCACGTTGTTCCGTCACCCGGACCACGCATAATTATCGTGATCTCAATAAAATCACGATCGTACAAAGCGACGTTACGCGATCCTATTTTAATATTTATAGTCCATTCAAAATGTATGTATTTCTACGCGTTAGACTCGAGCGGGATTATAAATGGAATTTCTTCATTTCTTCTTCTTCTTCTTCTTCTTCTTCTTCTTCTTCTACTTCTTCTTCTTCTTCTTCTTCTCAAGGATACGTATATGCAAATATTCTACGAAACGAGTTATAAATAAGGCGGTAGTGTCGAAAAATAGATAACCGTAATGGATCTCGAAATTTTTTTTCTTTCTTTCTTATATAAGTTACATTGACATTATCTGTTGTGTATTTTTAGGATTCGTGCTATTTTTGGGATTCGTGGTTTAGATCGATGTAGAAAATATGATAATAGAAATTTGGGCAATTGGCATTGATAAATGAACGTATGAATATTTATGGAATTTTTATTATTGTTTATTTAAAAAAAGAAATAATAATAATAATAGAAAATATATACTTAATTTTTGATTTATAAATTGAAATCAAAAAAAAAAAAATTATCTAATTCGTAATTTCTTTCTAAAAAATTCCACTAATCACTCGCACATTAATTTATCTCATTTCACTATCAGAAATCATGGAATTCTTTCACTGATAAAAACTTTTATTCCACTTAAAATTTTATCGAACATGTTATCGTAACATTCCTTTAGGATTAAATAAAATTTATTGATCTTTAAGACACGTTTCAATTTTATAGAGAGAATAATCGACTAATCAAAATCACTAATCAAAAATAATAAAATTAAAATCGAGATCGAAAACGAAATAATTAATAAAACATTCCATATATTTTATATCAGTAATTAATGATTTTCTATCATTGATATCAATTATCATTGTTATCAATTGAAATAACAAACAAATTATTTAAATAAACTGAAATAAATTCCTGCCATATCCAGTTTCTTTTTATTTAAAAATCAGAAACACGAATTAAAAATTTAATGATCGACAAAAATATTTTATCAATTTCCTTTACCGGAAGTAGATACACGCCATTGTTAAGTTCTACTAAAACGGGTCTTTTCATCGTCGAACAGATCCATTCTTGTGTACCGACCAAGTCGGTTACGTAATTACGTAAAATGCAGGTTTATATAAGGCAATCGTTCGAAAGAAACTCTTTCTCTAAGGAAAATTACGTTCAACGCGAGAACTCGATGGTTCATGGCAAAAATGTGCTACAACCGTGCTCATGTTGCGTCATGTTTTCATTACGTAAGGCGAAGGTTGTACCGTCGGTAAATGGTACGTGTTAAGAACCGAGTCGTGGCTCATTTCCGGCCGCCCTTGAATTCAAAACGCAACAAAACGCCCGATATCGACGACACCGATAATGATCGTCGTGTCGACGTTCACGCGACACTTTCGTGGTTGAAAACTTGTGAAAAGTTGAGAAATAAGTGGAGAATCGTGAGATGAAAAGGATAGAAGGAAAAGAAGGGAAAGGAAATGTAAAAGGAGGTTGAGGTAAAGGAGAAAGTAAAGCGAATTGATACAAAACAAGAGGAAAGTGATGTAAAATGAAAAGCAAAGAAAAAGTTAAGTTAAAGTAAATTGAACTATGGTAAAGTAAAGTAAAATAAGGCAAAAATTGAGTTATTAAGAGAAGCAAAGTAAAGGAAGTTAAACAATAATAGAAATATTTGTGTGTGAAATGTATAAATATTAATATTATTTCTAATAACATTCTATCAATCTAACTTCACATGCATCCTTAATTTTTACATTACATTCATGTTAACATCCTTCATTTAATTACACACATAATTTTATAAAAAAGTATAAAAGAACATAAAAATTGTATACATTTTTGCACCTTTTGGAATGTAAATTTCATCAATTTCTAAACAACTAATGAATATTTCTCTTCTTTTTTTGATTTCAGGCATTGAAAACGTATGTTTCAGATATCGATCTCAGGCTGTACATGCTAGCAATCTTGCTGCCCCTGATCTTGGTCAATTGGATCAGAAATCTAAAATTCTTGGCGCCGTGTTCCACGGTCGCTAATTTCATTACGTTCATCGGTTTTGGCATAATATTGTACTATATATTTAGGGAACCTTTATCATTTGAAAATCGCGATGTGATCGGGAACGTTGAAAACTTTCCCCTTTACTTTGGCACCGTGCTGTTCGCTCTCGAGGCTATTGGCGTGGTGAGTATTTATATTTAACGAAATTTTGAAACGTTTCTTAAATTATAAATGGAAAATTTACAAGTTAATCACAAAACTTATAAATTTTAACCACTTACATTACTTGAATATATATACATTTGATACTTTTTTGAAACTTTCTAAATTTTACAATATTTCAAACGATTAAAAAAAAATAAAAGAAAATTGTGAAAATTTTCATCTCATTTTGTGAAAACTGTTTACTCTCTGAGAATTGGCACGCATCTTTAATTCACAGATCATGCCACTGGAGAACGAAATGAAGAAGCCAAAGGTGTTCATGAAGACTTTTGGCGTGTTGAACATAGGGATGGGCGTGATAGTTGCCCTTTACACAGGGATGGGTTTCTTCGGCTACATTCGTTACGGCGGCGCCATCGAGGGTAGCATCACCTTCAGTTTGGGGGAACCACTTGCTCTGGCCAATGCTGTTCAAATCTTGCTGGCCATAGCCATCTTTTTCACCCATCCTATCCAGTGCTACGTCGCGATCGACATCATTTGGAACGAGTATATCGCCCCAAATCTCGAGAAGAATTCGCACAAATTATTGTGGGAATACGTCGTGAGGACCAGCCTCGTCCTTCTCACGTGTAAGTGAACGTCTGTAAAAGTCCTTCACCCGATCTGACGTCAATTCCAGCCAGGAATCGAACCAATGGCTGAAATATTGATCGCACACAGCATCGATTATTATTCTCTCGTGTATGGCGGCGTGTTGCTCAAGTATCGAGCGCGATTTTTATTTTTACAAGATGACTCGAACACGTTTCTCCCTTTGATGCGTTCGCATTGACGTCACGGTTAAATTATCCTTTTCGAGGATGGAGGGAAGTGGAGGGAGTAATTTTTTTTTACGATAGTAAAGAAACTTTTTTTTTTTTTTTTTTTTTTTTTAAAGGAAGAAGTCGATATTGAACGGACGAAATATTTTATTCTTTTTGATTTTAATTTTAGATGGGATTAATGAGGGTTAATTGAGGCTTCAGATAATCAGAGTTAAATGAAATATAAGTGTTATTGAATCTTGAACTCTTCCTGCATGTAATTGGTGTAAAGGCTTACTTGCGTTTGATTCAAACTGGTTAAAACTAACTATTGTACAAATATAACCACTTCTCAGATTCTCCCTGACCTGCGACCTGATCCCTTCTGACACTGAGTAATTATTGTGAAGACCTAATTGAATCCAACCGTACTTCATTGAAAATTTTCTTTTGATATTTATCTATTTTTTATCTCTTTGTAACGATTACCAAATTTATTAAATTCAATTGCAATTTATTCATTTATAAAATCAAAATCCGAATAATTTTAAATTTTCTAAATGTTCTAAAAAAAATTCCAATAAATTTCAATATCAAAAATCAAAATGTAATTGTAACAGCAATCCACAACTTCCACTTCTAATATTTCTTCCCTGTAAAGAAGAAAAAAAAAAAGTCAATGATAACTTTTGATCAAAGATCCAGGTTTATCGATATCATAACGACACTTCTTCTCTTTGAATACGATACTTAAAAAATTTAATCAAATTAATTGAAAGATACTTCTAAAAAAAAAAAAAAAAAAAAAAAAACTTATCCAACGAAGCAAGATAAGAGAACGTTCATTAAACCTGTTTTCTTACAGTCCTGTTGGCCGTGGCGATCCCCCAATTGGACCTCTTCATATCGCTGTTCGGTGCCCTGTGTCTCTCCGGCCTGGGATTGGCGTTCCCCGCGATCATCCAGATCTGCACATTTTGGACGGTGTGCGACAGAACGGAGAGGTCAATAATGGTCGCGAAGAACATGTCTTTGGTACTTTTCGGGATTCTCGGTCTGATAGTTGGCACCTACACCAGCCTTCGTGACATCATCAAGACCTTCTCATGAACCGTGCACCTTGGAGGTGGTGTACTGAAAGGGTCGATGAGGGGAGAGCGATGCGTGACGGGCAACAAGAAAGGGAGGAGGAGCAAGGAGAAGAGAAAGGGAGAAGGAAGGAGGGACGGAGAGGGGAAATGGAGGGATTCGTTCGTGACGAGAGAGGGAGGAAATGTGATAGTGAAGTTTAGCCGTTTAATCGAACTTTAAGCGATCTATCTATTGGACTGAGTTTGGAAATGAGTCTAAACCAGCCACGTTTCGAATCTTATTTTATTCTCGTCGATGGAGAACACGTTTGTTTTCCTCTCCTTCCGTATTTAAAAGAAAAAGAGAGAAAAAAAAAAAAGAATAAAGAAATAATGATGATATATGCGTTGATCGCGTGATTAAATAGTCGGAATATAATAGTTCGTAAGTGGAAAAAGATAGAAAAAGGGCGACGCCTGGTGTGTCTGATTCGACGATACATTTGTGTTCGAGATACGACTTATTGTAAAATATAAATATCGAGTAGTAGTATATCGTCTGACAAAAAACTTTTTTTTTTTTTTTTTTTTTTTTTTTTTTAATCGTTTTCGTTTATTACTAACCGTGCCTCCGACCACTGATCACGGAATTTCTTATTCGAAGACACGAGCGATATTTCGATATACGATCGATCGGTTAGAGATTATATATAGATCGCGGGTAAAATTTTGTTGTATTTATGATACATGGAGGAGGCAGACTCGAGAAGTGCAGCTCGACCTTTTTTAACCCCTTAACGTATACGTATGTATTAATTATGATCGACGGTCGGTAATTTGGCAAAAATTAATTAATTTTTGGCAATTACGATTTCTGGGCTGGTGTGATAAATGCATCGCGTTGTAACACAGTTACATGTTTTTAAAAAGTTGAAATCTATCGTTCGAGCGATAAGATTATCAAAAAAAAATCTATTGTATATTGTGGCATAAGTACAGTTAGTTATTGCTTTTAATAACTAAATTTGATACAATATACATTGATTATTATTTTTTTAAAATCATCTATCATCTCTCTCGTGATACACGATATGCATTGGTTGATTATTATTATTATTTTTTTTTTTTTTGTAAAAAAAAGAAGCTAAAATTTCTCATATATCTATATGTTGGTATTAGCAGTATTGATGAACGTCATACGC
This sequence comes from Apis laboriosa, assembly GCF_014066325.1. Lineage (NCBI taxonomy): Eukaryota > Metazoa > Arthropoda > Insecta > Hymenoptera > Apidae > Apis > Apis laboriosa. The sequence goes on from NW_025222299.1 coordinate 1,019,624, forward strand.
AATGATGGTTCATCATATAGTAAAATTGTAAAATGGATTAAATCGATGAAACATCAATAGTCGAACATCAATAGATTCTTGTACGTTAAGTGGTTATAAAAAACGATTATTTAAACGATTAAGTTGATGTGTTCTGACCGTTATAATTCTCATCTAAACGTAAGGATCGATGACTGAAAAATGAAATGTGTTCTTGTGACATTTTGAGAAAATTTCGGCATGCAACATCATTTCATTTTTTATTCAAGACTATCATTTTCTTCAAAGCGACATTGTAAATTTGTAATAATAACAATAACAATAACAATAACAATAATAATAATAATAATAATAATAATAATAATAATAATAATAATAATAATGTCAGAAATATCATTCCGTCCATGGTTCTTTGTTGCGATGACAAAGGATGCATGCATGAAATTGTTTCTGAAATATAATTGGTCAATCGATTAATTGGCGAGGAAACAAGGAATGATATTTCAATGGAATTTTTTTTTTTTTTTTATATAGACGATACATATGTATATAACTGAATATAGAGAATATTGTGGATTAGGATGATCATGAAATTTGATACGGACGATGATGTACAAAAAAAAAAAAAAAAAGGAAAAAAAAAAGAAAAAGAGAAAGTTGTAATAATAAGGAAATAATAATGAATATCGCGAAAGAACGAAATCTCTCGGTTTTTAATTATGTAATATTATTAAATTATTTATTTGCGTATGATAAAAAAAAATATTAATCTGGAACACGTTATTTTCTTTTTTTCTCTTCTTTTTATATTACATAACTAAGCAGGGTAACGTATAAAATACGTCTTCCTTCGTAAAAAACTAAATAAAGTTAAATCGTCGAAGATTAATATATAAATTATAGTAAACGGATTATAAAGAAAAAGAAAAACCCTCTTGTTTTTTTTTTTTTTTTTTTATCTACTTTACTGCAGAAGATATTATGATTTGTAGCCATGAAATAAAATTTCTTGTGACAATCAACGTTTGTACAAATAAGAATTTCTTATTTCCAAAATTTCCTTCAATTCGATAAATCTCCCATCCTCCAAACTTGAAAACTTCACTTCAAATAACAGATATATTCTAATTTAAACCCCCTCTCTTCCCTTCTTTCAATCCTCTCCAAGTTTCTTTTATTTTTTTTATTTTTTTTATTTTTTTTTTACGAATCATTCCATCTTCGACAAAACAATATAAACGCGTCTTATATTACAATGAAAGAGCGTTGCGGGTTACAGCGACTGGGGGAGGAGGAGGAGGAGGAGGAGGAGGTGGAGGGTGGTGGATTTCGACGCAGACGCCATGAGACGTCTTGCCACGGTCGTATGGATCGCTATCGGGGTAGCTGCCCCCGCATACTTCGAAACAACCCCGTTGCGGACAGTTCCTCGTCGCACGTGACCCCATGTCGATAAGAGGTCGTTCCGTATGTGTGCGGCCAGCACACACGCCCTCCTCGTGTTCCTGATCGGTGGGTCGGCACGTCTTTCCGTCCCAAAAGCGAACGTAAGTCCAACGTAAGTCCTCGAGAGAAAATTCTCTTGTCAATTCCTCTTTCGATCCTCGTGCATCACGACTGTTCGAGACATGGTGCATCATAGGAAGAGTGGGTTGAATTTAAACAGATGATCTTTCTGTGTTGAATGAAGTTGGTGTGTATAAAGTTGATTTTTATTTCCAAGTGGTTTTGGGAGATTGTGATTCAAGGAGTGTGATACTCAGATTTTTAAATTTATGAGTGAAATTCGATATTCGATATTCGATGCAAGTTGTAATATTGTCACTTTGAACTTGATGTAAATTTAATTCTGATTGCAGTTTTTTTGAGTGTCAAAATTATGTGTGAAAATTGGTAAAATTGTTAGTCATAAAAATTAAAATAAGATAAGAATAGTAAGCAGAGTTTGAACTATTGATAAATCGAAAGGAATATTGCTGTACAGACATGGAAAAAAAAATAGTTCAAGAGATTTTTAATAACACTTACAAAGTTGTAAAGACATTCGATATGTCGATTTCCACGATGAGAATGGAGTATGTTATGGATCAATGTAAAGTATGAATTGAAAATTGAATTGTGAATAGAAAATTGTGATTGTAGTATAATGATTCAAATGCAATTTTTTTCTTTTCCAATAAGAATATTTTTAGAAACGAATCTCAATGTGTTTCGAATATGAGATTTATTTTTCGATTTATAATCAGACGTAGTTGATTATATAACGCGTACCTATATATAAGGGTTGTCAATGGTGCAGAAGTGGGTGCACATTGAGTACCTTCTTTGAATCTCGTGTCGTTGAAAATTGTTTACTCGTTTCCTTTTATCTAGTCAATTGTGAGACTCAGTCTTTCTTCTTTCATATCTCAAGAGGATGAACAGTAAGTATTCTTGGAAACTTGTTGTGTTCTAGTATTCTACTTAGTGATATTAAAAAAAAAAAAGAAAGGTAAATCTTTCTTTTTAGACATTTTAATCTTTACTTGTTTTAATCTTTTAGATTAAAGAAAATAATCTTTTAGAAGATATGTCAAAAAAATATTTTATTATGAATCTTAAAGCAATAAAAATTTCTATAAAATTTATTTATTTATTTTTCCTTTCAGTATTTTTATCTCACTCATTAAATGTTAAAGTGAATATTTCAGATATTTTGTATACTTTTAACGCAATATTCAAAATATTTGGTAAATAAAAAAATTAATTATTACTTGCTGTACTTTGATTATCCTTTATTTAATATATTTTATTTCATTCTATGAATAAATATATATTTAGCAAATTTCTTTTATGGAAATTTTTATTGCTTTAAGAAACATTGATTGAAATAATAATTATTAATAATCCAAAGAAAGATCAGAACGAGCTAAGTGACCGATAATACTTCTGGCATATACACATCCTTGACGATCGATATATTCTCTTCATGCATCACACTATGCCTGATTTATTTATCGTTTGTCCACGCAAATAATTGTGACAATGACAGATTCATACCATTATAATATAACGTATATATCAAAGAAAAAGAAACCTGCTATTTTTTTTTTTATTCATCATCAAATTTATTGATAATATTAATGTCATTCTTACACGGTTATCTTTCACTTGTTTAAAATTATGAAATTTTAATAACTCCTATTATAATTTCTATCATTAAATGATAGCTGATTATAATTTAGATTATACTAATCACATCCTGAGAAATATAATTTTATAATTCTTATATTTTTTATATTTTAATGGATAGAAAGATTATTGATATTCATTGATATGAAATGAAATATTTAAATATTAATTATTATTAACTCGTTCAAATCAGAAATAATTATAGTACTTTGGATTAACTTAGTTATTAATTTAATTTAATTAAATAAATTATAAAAGATAGCAAGGAATATTGGGATGTAAAGTGTCTTTCAACGGGCTTGTTACCTTTAATAAATGGCAATCTTTATAATTTCTGTTCGGCGTTCGCATGATTGTGATCCCCTTTGTGGGTCAATCGATACGTTCTCTACCAAAGTTGACGGTTAATAGATATTTATATGATTCTCATCGCCAAATCTGTGCACATGTCTTCTTTTATGAACATCCTTGAAAATCCTTTGTGAAGGATCCTTCCTGAAGGATAAATCATGTTTCTTTGTGACTATTGATTGTTTTAATTGAAGTTAATCAATCTCACTTTTAATAAAGAAGAATTGAATCATTAAAGTGAAAAAAGACTTTGAAATTCAAAGTTCAAAGTATAGGAGCAAATTATCAAAGTTTAAATCCATTTTCTAAATTTTAATATTACAAAAATCTTAATTTTCAAATACAGAAATCCAAATTTCTTAAAGTTCAAGCTTTCAACACCAAATCAAAAGTACAATTTAAAATCTCAAATTCCAAAATGGATCCAAAATCCATTCCACACCGAATTCAAATCTTCAAATTATCTAAACTTCATCCCATACCATATTCAAATCCTCAAAAGTATCCAAATATTCCCCAACTTCACCTTAATCTCCACCAAATAATTTCAAACAAATCTCCAAACCTCAAACTTCATCTTGAATTCCAATTTCCAATTTCCAAAGTATATTCTCCTCCATCTTAGAAAATAGCTTTTCTTCTTATCTCATCAAACTTCACCGATCCTTCGATAAATCTCAGATAAGAACCAAAAAATATTCTTCCACGAAAAAAAAAAAAGAAAATATTCTATGAAAATATTGCTGCCTGTTCCGGAGCAACGGGCGAACTGGCGCCCCATCCTCGTCGCTTCTGAATCCCTTCTGTCCCCATGCCAGAGGCGTAGTTTCCAACTTGTGTCACGTGATGTCCAAGTCGCGTTGGAAATTGAAATGTTCCGCGATTTACCAGTCGCTAGACATCCTCTGGCCCGTCCACATTAAAGAGGACCACGGTGCAAGTGGTTATCCGACTGGGTCCACACATTTTTCGCTTTCCCTCGCTGCGGATGTGTTTCATCTGGTGAGTCTAGAATTGAATCGTATTTCATTAGTCCTCTACTCCAAAGTAATTTTTTCCTCGTTCTTATTGTTCGATAAATATACTTCTCATTGTTGCTGAAGAGTTGTGGAAGAATTTGTTTCGATTGGAGAAAATGTTCTTGAATTTTACATAATGCGTGGTTTTTGATTTTCGTTGAGGGATTTATAGGGGATGTATTTAATTTTTTTTTTTTTTTTGAAAAAGTTTTGGAAAGTAAGTGAAATTTGTGTTTAATTATTGGATTAATTGGTGTGATTAATCGATGACTTATAATGTGTTTATAAGTATCGATAGATTTATACGTATTACGGAAAGAAAAAATTGACAATGATCTTTCAATTTGGAAGATAATTGTAATTTGTTTATTTTTATGTAATTGCACGAATTTTGATAAGAAATTGGCAATTATATAAACGTCAAATTTTGAAAAAAAAAAGGATTCTCTGAAATTAATATAATAATTTTACGAAATTAAGAATGACATTATTTTGAGAAGATTTGATTATTAAATTGGTGAAATTCTTCTTCTTCTTTTTTCTCAATGCTTTAACGAATTTTTTTTTTTAAATTCAATTATAACAGATTGATCGTATTGAAAATTGACACGAAGAATTAAACTAGTAATACACAAAGAGTCAGAGAGAAAAAAAAAACTCTGATGATGATGATATTAAATTGAATCTTAAATAGAATGGTGTATCGGTAACATCGTACGATTATAGAGAATTAGAGTAGAATGTGTACGTGTATGAATATATAGATTGTATTAGCACCCCAATAAAAACGCTATAAACGGTAATTGATGAACGTGAAATATAAAATTGTATTAAAGTTGTTGCAATTTTTATCTTAATTCACGATTGATAATAAATAAAAAAATAATTATTAAAATTCTTCCATTGTGTTAATATCATCTTTTATAATCTCGTTTTTCTTTTTTTTTTTTTTTAATATTGATACAACTATTATCATTTATTTTTCTATTTTCTATTTCTATTCATTTTCGATAAATTATTTTAATTCATTTGTGAAAAAATAAAATAAAATTCTTTATTCTTATTCAAAATTGTATTTAATTTCATTCATTTTAAAATTCACCATTAAAAATTACGCCACGATTACGCTTCTTCATAATTTTGATCTGTCTTTTATTTAAATCATGCTGTGTGAATGAAAAATTGTCCTTTCTTTCTTCCTTTATGAAAAAATGAATTTCCATTTTACAAACGATCGTGATCTTTTAAAAATTTCATCTTAACCGTGATACGATTATTTTAATCGATTATTCCAAGAAAGATAATCGGTAGTCAATACGATGTTACGCCAATTGGAACGAACAAACGGTTCAACTATTGCATAACGCTTCTCTCATCATCAATCTTAATAACCCTTACTTTACTATATTTGCGACGAAAAATAGGGATCATTCGATAGAAATCTCGTTGAAAACGTCGAGGAAACATCGTCGTGATTTCCAAAAATTATCATTATTTTCTCTTATTTATTATTTTCCATTATCTATTAATTAATTCGATTCTTCGATCTCTTCTCTCTCTCTTTTTTTTTATCAATAATAAAAGAATCATCCACATTTATCTATTACAATTTAATCACATTCAAACTTCATTAAAAAATTTTCTTTTCTCCTATCCTATCCTTCATTCCAAATAAACTCAAATTTATCGATATCCTCGAATATAAATCACTTACAAATCGTTATCCTTTCCCATTTTTCTAATTCAAAAATTTTTCAATTTCATGCGAGGATCATCAGATGGTTATGGGGTGGATCATTCATCGGGAGGTCAGAAAATTGTTTCTACATCTAAAATTAGACGCGTAAATATATTCCAAGTGACATTGTTTCGATGGTGAGCGTTCACGAGCCGTCATGTTCCCCTAAAGCGTTCCGAGGAAGTAAGAATTAGGAGATCGATTACTATACTTAAGCTGCTTTGCACAGCATTTGATGCGAGGGCGTTGCTTAAGTAATCAAAGGTGACGCCATTTATCCCTCTCTCTCAATTGCTACTCGCAATTACCTATTTCGATTAATTCAATCTTAAAAGTACGTACTTCTATGGAAGAGAAAAAAATTTTTTTAGGACATTTTATATTACACGTTTTTTTTTTAAATGAAAGAATATAAGTTGCTGGAAATAATTGTTAAAAATAAAGTGAAATTTGGAATACGAAGGAAATATGATGGACGAGGTGTAGATTATATCTTCTTAATTTGAACTATCGAACGAGCAATTATAAAGATTTGGTTATCGAATGAATAATGAATTGTGTGATGAGTGATCTTTTTCGTAAGCTGGAGGAAGTTTGAAATTTAACACTCCAGAAGGAAGTTTTAATTGTGCTTAATCTGAATAGCAAGTGCAAACTTACGACTTGCCACAAGTCGACCAGGAATAATAAATAATTAGCTGAAGAGTAAATTTAAATTTCCCCAATTTACATCTTACGAAATTAAATTCAATCGTTTGTATTAAAAAGATAGAATGAATTTTTACGTTTTACAGGAGAAATCAGCGACCACCGAAGGAAATCAGCAAACGCAGTAGTCAGAATTTTTTAAGGAAAAAACAATCTTTATTTGTGGCGTGATAAGGTGAGTTAAAATTAATATTCATCCCTCAAATATTTATATATTATATCATGTTTCTAATTATTCCAAATTTTCCAACGTTCAATAAATTTCCACGTACACGAAATTTGATTAAACAGAAGACTTAACCCTTCCTTAACCCTTTCTTCCAAAATTTACAATTTTTTCGATATAATTTTCTTCTTAATCGAATTTAAATTAAAACTTATTGTTCGATTTAACGAAAACACACAACAACAACATCTAAGCGTTAATATAATCGAACAAGTTGTATTACTGACTTTAGAGACAGACTTGCAGTTGATTTGATAATCAACTAATCGTAACTGACAGCGCAAACAGCAATTGGTATGCAAGGTATACTTTTCAATCATGTTTAGAAAATTACGCTATCCAATTTGTACGCATTGACGATTTAACCCTCTTCCCCCTGACAAGACAACAAAAACTGTATACTCCTTTTTTTTAATCGATTCTTTTCATCGATTTTTATCTCAATTAAATGCAAAATTATCCTACATGCGGATTGATATCACTCATCTTGCGTGATAGAGTTAAATTCGGCGCTCTTAATCGTGTCAATGGTGCTTATCACGAGGTAGAAAATATTTTTAGCTCGATGAACAGGGTTAATAATTTTATTTTTTATGATCGTTGATATTTTGCCGCGTCGATTAACGACAACCCTTGGAAAGTTTACGTAAAATATTTAATAAGTCTTGATTTTTCTTTTTTTTTTTTTTAAATATTTTAAAATATTTGCCATTTCTTATCAACATCTTCCCCTGTTATATTGGATTTTTATCAATATCAAAATGATTGAAACATTGGAAGGGTAATTGATTAAAGGGAATTTAATTTTTAATCAATCAATTTATGAAATTTTGAGAGGGGGAAATAAAATCTCGAGCTTATTTGGGATAATTGTGGGAATAATAAATAATTGGAAAGTTATGATTTTTTTCTTAGTTTCTTTCCTTTTTTTTTAAATTTCTAGGAAGAGATCCTAGGTCGTTTACTTACCGACTTTTAACCACACCGATCTTCACGCATGATCATTATTCAATCAAAAGGAAATCGTGCACTGGTTCAAGCATTTTAGCCTCTATTCTGTGCGCTTCATATGATAATTAGATAATGATTTCCTTATTTCTGCATGCTTTCGCTTTTCGAAGAGCTCACGCGAAATCGTGATTTCACGTCCAATAAAATATATATTCTATTAACCCTGATTTCTCTACAAAAGTAACTAAAAACTCGAAACAGAATATCGTCTCAATTAACACTCATCTACATCCACCCTTCATCGATCACTTTTTCAAATGAAACATCCAACGTAAATCACCATGTAAAAATCAATCCTTCTACTAACATTCCTAATAATAATAATAAAAAAGAAAACACAAAACAAATTCCAATTACATTCTTCCATCCATGGAGAGATCATCCCCTCGCTCTTGATCTTTAAAATTTCGAACAATCATACATATCTCCGTCCATGATCTTTTTTAAGAAGATAAATAATCTCGATAAATAAACTTTTTCGAAATTTCGAAACGACCAAGAGAGGTAAAAATGCGCAAGACGTTTCGGTATCGGTTCGGGCGGCGTTCGTTCTTCGAGCACGGATCAATTGGTAGGTTGGCAAACGATGAAGTGAAAACGTACGGTTGCTATGTATAACCTTCAGTAAGTTAACTACACATTTGACCTCAATGCAATAATTAAGAGCAATCAGTTCGCGAAAGAATGTGCTAAAGCTACACGCGTAGACACGCGGATCCGAACAGATTCGCAATGATGAATTGCCATTTTTATCGTATCGTATCGTATCGTATCGCTTGCTCCATATCCGCCAATTGATCAGGAGCCTTGCTGCACCGATATCTAGGTCGTGCCTTTGATCCTGACGCGCTTCCAATATATACATCATCGCTTCCGCGTTCCAGGATCCTAATTCTCCACGTGACTTTGTTATTTTTTTTTTTATATATATATATATATTTTCGATAGTATATGATGAATAGAGACGAAACAAAAAATTTAGAAATGCAAAGGTTTAATGCAATATATTTTGTTTTTTTTCTTAATTACCATTATTGAATAATATCGGAAAATATAACGAGAATTTTGATCTGGTTTAATTAAATCTATCTGATAAATTTGGTATATCTATATCTTCGAATATTTTCAATCGAGATACAATAAAAATTTTAATATAAATTGAAGATAAAGTTCCGAGTTGATATAACTTTAATTAAAAATATTTCAAGTCTTTGTTCATCGAGTATTGTTATAGGATAAAAATTAAAAAAAAAAAAAAAAAGTTGCAAAAAGGAAATTCAGTCCTATCACCGTTTCTCACGGTGTTCCTTGCCTGCTTGCCTATCGTTTCATTTGAATTACTATAGAGAAGATGGAGAATGAGATGGTACATTCGTGGCTGGGAATTTTCCTATGTCTCGTTCGTGCTGAATGAGTCGCATTGAGTGTTACGCATGGGTTGATTGGAAGAGGGGAGGTAGCGAGTGAAGAAGAGTTGTTATAATGGTACTTATGTGACTCATGAAAGTATTTAACCCTCTATAAATGGATATTTTTTTTTTTTATAAAAATGAACAAATGTTTAATTCTTTAATATTATTTCTTTCAATTGGAAAAAAAAAAAAGGAAAGCTAACTTATCGTGCTACGAATAAATATAAATTAACGACAATCGTGATATGATAAAATTCGTAATTAAAATTGAGATGTCGCTTTCAATTTATATAAATATATGTATAAAAGAAAAACTAGAAAAATGTAAAAAATAATTTCTTTTTTACCTTCTATATAATTCGATAGTTATATTTATATTATATCTGATTCGATTAAATTTTTCTTTCCCCATGAAAAATATAGAAGATTAAGCAACAAACAAAATGGAGAACGCGAAGGAGGAGACGATAAACATGCAGCTGATCGGTTCCGAAAGTCCGTACAAGTACGTCTGATTCCACTTATTAATTCTCGAAAAGAATTTAAAAGCGTTATATTCTCATTTTCCAAGTTCATTATCGTATATAAATATATTTCTTCCTTTTCTATTTATTTACTTCAATTTTATTTTTTTAATTATAATTCGGGACAATTCAAACGCGTGATGATATCAAATGTTATCATCACGATAGATGTATCACAATGTTTCAAAAATTCGATATGCATAAAAGCACGGGGATGTAGATTGCATTTGCAAATTGATGCGGTTGCAGAGTTAATAATGAAATCGCCGGAAGTGGTCTAAATGCATCGGAAGTCCCAATATCGCAGACCACAAACGTAGAAGACTACGATCCCCACAAACATCGAAATAGGCCAAATCCGACATCGTGAGTATTTCTAATTTTTAATAAAAAACAAATTTATCGCTTAAATATAGGTAAAAAATAATTTCTTTCTTTCTTTTTTATTATTTTTTTCTTTTTCTTTTTTTTTTTTTTTTTTTACTTCGAACATAGTCACAGATATTTATCACAGATGTTTAAAATTACATCATATTTTTAGATATGCATAAGAATGGAACGTAGCCTCTCATATCTCGTTATTTCCTGTAATCTCTATTATATAAGAATTGTATCATACTCACTTGCACACAATTCAAGTAAATTTCATAAGCCACTTAAAGATAAGATATTTTTTTTTATTCAAACGCTATTCTCAGATACGCTCAAACAAATTTATTAAACGAACTCTCAAACTTTTATATTATAATTATATTATAATTTTATAATTTCGAATCCAATGTTAAAAGCAATATTTGTCAAAAATAATACCTAAATTAATTTTAATTCAGGGAAAGGATTATTATTAAACCTCGATGAATTTTAACTTACGAAAAAAACACCTTTCAAACACCTTCACCTTCTTTTCTCTCTCGTATTTTTTCCTCTTTCTATAAATTTTAATTTGCAGGAACGCAGAGACTTTGATACATTTGTTGAAAGGAAGTTTGGGTACCGGTATTCTAGCGATGCCGAACGCGTTCCGCAACAGTGGCCTGGTCACCGGTGTGATAGCAACAGTGATCATAGGGGTGCTGTGCACCTATTGTTTGCACGTATTAGTGAAAGCTCAGTACAAACTGTGTAAACGGTTAAGAGTTCCTATATTGAGTTATCCACTGAGCATGAAATACGCTCTCGAGGAAGGGCCTGGGTGTGTCCGATGGTTCGCACCCTATGCACCGTAAGTATATAAGTTGCAGACCCCATGTACAGACACTCATACATGTACTCACTCATTCATTGACATAAGCTTGCGAATTTTTTTTTTTTTCTTCATTAGTTGTTTCCACTCGAAGTTTAACCCATTATTAGAAATTAAAAATTTCAAATATTATAAAAAATATGATGAAGATCGGAATCAATGATCATCTCGCTTGAAATTTCATTAATAATTATATTTCGTTCCAATACACATTTTATTATTTTGTAGAATTGCAAGAATTTTTTTTTAAATTTGATTGCCTGATAGAGTGATAAAAATAGATGAATTTTTAATATATAAAAATTTACTATCAGTTCAAATTCAATATAATTACGATAGTAATTATTATATTCTAATAAAATAAAAACAAAAATTCTTTGGAATAATTTCTTAAATTATTTAATAATAAAAATGAAAAAAAATGAAAAAAATGAGAAGATTTCTAGAAATAGTTTCTGTGCGTGATACAAGTTTTTTTTTTTATTATTTCAAATAATGTAAGATATTGAGAAAAATTAAGATGTTATTGAATTGGCTAAGATATCCTTTTTCGTTTATGCCAAATGTGATATTTATTTTATTCCAGTGCAAAATTTTATATTGTAATTCTTTTGAATTTTCTCGAAGATTAGATAAAAACATTTTATCCAAACTGATAAAATATCTTTTTCAGTCGAAAATCGAAGAAATTAATTGGGGGCAGACGAGAAATCATCGTCTGATTATAATCGATTGATTCTACTTATTACAATAGTCTTAAGTAGTATTATTGCAGTTTTAAGTAGCACTATTTATCGAAAGATAAATAAACAATCGAAAAGAGTTTAATAGAACAGAATAAGTTAGCTATATGCATTTTTTCTTAAAAATTGAATTTATATTAATACAGATTGCTAAAAATCTATATATATATAAAATAATATTTGATATAATGTTTAATTATATCGGTGACTTTATAAAAAGAGAAAAAGAAATTTGAAATATTATCTTATTCTAGGAATTCTAAATTTCTTCGTTAATAATAAACAAAATTAATTATCCTTTTCATTTTCCACGATAATAAATGACATTTCTATAACATCTTCGAATATTATTATCTCATCCCATCTGTGATTGTTATACGCATCTTTAATTATAATTACTTTGATATTTCTTTCTAATGTAATATAACGATAATCATTAACGATTAATATAAGATAGAAAGAGAGAGATAGAGAAAAAAAAAGAATATTCTTCCCTCATTCACAAAGATCGACCAAATTATCACAATCACACAACGCACGCACAAAATCACTTCACCAAGCGGCCTCGACAATAATTTTTTCAATTGTTACATGAAAGTTGCTATTATATTTGCAGAGGACTCGTAGACGGGTTCATGATTGTGTATCAATTGGGAATATGCTGCGTTTATATCGTATTTGTAGCGTCGAATATCAAGCAGGTAAATAGCAGGCGCCATAGATCAATTCTGTCGCCAAAAAAAAAAAAAAAAAAAAAAAAATGGCGAAGAATCAATTTATAAATCTTTCTCGCAAAAAAGAAAAGAAGAAGAAAAAAAGAAACAAAATATCAATCATCTAAACTAAGCAACGAACGAACATGTACCGAATTAAAAAAGGAAGTATGAAAATAAAAAAAAAAAAAAAAAAAATGTCCATAGTAATCATCGTTAAAAAATATTATAAATAAATATTATTAAATTCGTAATAATATCGTCGTATATTAATAAATAAAATTAATAAATAATTTAAGAAAAAAAAAAAGAGAGAAAAATAACATCTTTAGAATAATTGTTCCAAATTTATTGATCGTGGGTATTTTTTTTTTTTTTTTGTTTTTCTGTTGTGTTAAATACAGGTAGCAGACCAGTATTGGGAACCATTGGACGTTGAGACCCACATGCTGATCTTATTGGTACCATTGATTCTGATCAATTACATTAGGAACCTCAAGTTACTCGCGCCATTCTCCACCGTCGCGAATGTAATCACATTTGTCGGATTGACGATGATTCTAGTTTACATGTTTAAGGATCTACCCTCCCTTAAGGAAAGAGAGATGTTTGGCACACTGAGAAATTTCTCTCTCTATTTCGGTACAACGTTATTCGCGTTGGAGGCCGTTGGCGTGGTAAGTTTAATCTCGTTCCTTCTTCTCATCTCTTTGCTTTGTTTTTATCGTTTAAGTTATAATAAATTACTTTTCTACTTGAAGAGGTAACTATGATTCATAGAAATTAGTAGAAGTCTATCGAAATGACCAGAAAATGACAATTTCAATCTATATCAATAATATGATTACTAATTTCATCTTGTACACTTGCAATTATTAAAAACTGGTATTTATTATGAATGAAATCTTTTCAATTCCATTTATTTATTCAAAATAATTTTTAAGTATTCCATTGAATAATCTAAATTAATCTAAATTATGTAAAACAACCCTCAAATTTCAAGCATAATTAAAACAATTAATAAAATTATTTCTCGTATCGTAAAAAAAAAAAAGAAGAAAAAGAAGAAAAAGAAGAAGAAGAAGAAGAAGAAGAAAGAAACATTATTAAACGAAACAAATATGATTTGTTCTCGTCCATAGAAACGTACACGTGACCGAAAGAAACATCGACGGAATATTTCCAACTTCGACACACGTACGCGCAATTTAGAACAATATCTCGCATTAGTTTTTCAATTTTACCCTCGATCGATCTATCATTTGGCCTCGTCGATCATTCCCCGTGACTGTTAGGCAGAAACGAGTTTGCCTGAGCTTAGAATAGATCGACGACGCCGCCGCATCGTTAATAAACAAATAAATGGCCACTTACGGAACAACTTTGAGATTGTGGTGATCAGATCGTGAATGCGTCAATGCAATCCCTGCTATTATTTCCCAGAAGTTCTCAGCCTGCGTCCAAGATTCCAGTGATCCTCAAACTTTTCTTGATCCCCAACATCCTGTACACATTGTTTTTAATTAAAGATATGATTATGAAATTTGGAATTTAATTGAAAATTATAAAAAAAAACTTTAGAGAATATTTTCTTTTTCTTGTTTAATATTGATTTTTTTCAAGAATTTCTTCTGTTATATATTTAGATAGAAAAAATATATCCTATCAAATATTTGATAATTATTGTACAAGTAATAAATGTATAAGCTAATGAAATTTAGAAAATTTCTTCTAGATAACCTGGATATTTAAGTATTAAAATGAAATTGATCGTTTTAATTTTGCAGAATAACAAGGAATGAAATAGAGTCAATTGACGAATAATTCAGATTTAAGATACGTACAATTGCTATCTATGATAGATAAGAAAGTATTTATTACTTTAATAAAGAATCTTATAGGTATATTAACAGCAATCTTGATTTCTATAATTATTAAAAAAAAAAAAAATAAACTATAAAATCGATATTAATTAATTAATACAATATAATATTCATTCAATTTTCAAATTTTTTAAATTTAGCTTTTATTTTTTTATCCTATGAAAATTTAAATAAATATCGATATAAAACCTATTCTTCCATTGCAGATTATCGCACTGGAGAACAATATGAAAACACCACAATATTTTGGAGGATACTGTGGTGTATTGAACATAGGAATGACAGTTATAGTGACTCTTTACATTGTCATGGGATTCTTTGGTTATATAAAATATGGATCCGATGTTGAGGGTAGCGTTACTTTTAATTTACCCTCCAAAGAAATGTAAGTGATATTTGTTGTATATTTATTTTTGTTAAAAAAATATTGTTATCGTGAATCTAACTATGATTTTTGCATTACAGTATGGCACAAAGTATCAAAATAATGTTCGCAATAGCTATTTTTATCACGCATGCTCTTCAAGGATATGTTCCAGTCGATATTATTTGGAATACTTATCTGGATCAAAAGATACAGAAGAGAAAAATCTTCTGGGAGTATGTTTGTCGAACTATCATCACTTTGAGCACGTGTAAGTTTCTTGATTAATATGCTTTTTATGTGATTAATGTTACACTTAAAGTTAATAACATAGAAATATGATGCAATTTCTTCATCTCTATATTATACACTCTTTATTTCTTCTTTTACAATCCTATATATCTCTTCATTTATTACAATATCAATCTTCTTGTAATCAAATTGATCATCATTATCCTTGCACCAAGTCTTTTTCATCCTCTTATTCATCATTCTCTATTCTCTCTTGATATTTAATTCTCTTAACTTTATCCTATTCCTAAAAACATACAATTCTATATCTCTTTCTTCTCTTATAATTATCTTATTAAATTAGCTTTTCTTTACCTCACTTTATACAAAATATAAAATCTTCCTCTTCACAATCACATTGGCCATCACCATCCCCAAACAAGATTTCTTCATCCCTTCTATTTCTTCTTTTTCTATATCTCTCTATCTTTCTAAAAACAATTCCTTCTATCTTATAATATTCAAAATCATCTTCTTATAGTTACATACTTCTTATAGTTACATTGGCCATCACCGTTCCCAGACTGAGTCTCTTCATCTCTCTATTCGGCGCCCTCTGCCTCTCCGCTCTTGGCATCGCGTTTCCAGCGATCATCGAGATCTGCGTCCTCTGGCCAGACCGTGACTTGGGTCCCTGCATGATCATGCTTGTAAAAAATCTCTTGCTAATCATATTCGGTCTCCTAGGTCTTGTGGTCGGCACATACGTGAGCATGGTCGACATAATAAACTTCAAGTGAGGCCTTCGATCGATGTCAATTCAAGAACGATCGAAGGATGGCAGATAGATGGGGATGAGAGAAGAGCAGAAGGGTTAAATGAAAAAAAAAAACCAGTTTGGACACGCTTGTTCGAGTATCGAGGACGAGGCTTCGTCACAGTTTTATAGCTTAATGAGCGGCGCCTTTTTAGGTAGTCAGGTACCTCCAAAGCGGCTGGAAGTCTTTCTTTTAGTGGAAAATCGCGAGAGTGCATTCTGGAAATGCTTCTCTTAGTGCACGTAGACCGAGTTTAGATGTTTTATTAAGATGGAGAGTCGTGCAGTGTTGGATAAAAGAAACACGATTAATGGAGAATTTTAATTGCTTGGAGTTTGATTTTGCAGAGTGTTGGATAAATTTATTAATTTAATCGTTGCTGTTTGTTCCTTGATAGTGACTAATTAAAATAATAGCGTTTTATAAAAAAATGAAACGAATATAGGAACCGAAATGTAAATCTTAATGTTTACTTTTCTTTAAGATTTTTCTATTCAAATTTAATTCTAATCGTATTTGTGAAATTACAAATTGTAATGAAATTTGTGAAAAATGAAATTAATGATTCTTCCCTTTCGAATTAGAAATATTAGATCGAATATTGTCCATTAATGATATTTCGCATTTTTTCGCAAAGAGGAATGCCCTCGAACACGGTGCCTATGTAAATGACTAAATGCCTAGTTCACCTTAGTCGCACTGCCTGAGAGCACTTTGAGAAAAACGAATTAAACATTCTTCGAGTTGCTCAATTTATTCGAAAGTATCTTAAATAAATATAGAAGGCTAAGTAGACAATTCGTAAGATTAATATATATATATTGTAGAAAATTAAAATTAAGACGAGCAATTTTACAAACTAAATCGAAAGGGAGGAACTATCACGAATTAATAAAATCTATTTGTGAATATCAAAAATTTTTTTACGATAAAATATTTGTTTTATATCGATGAAATTTTCAATATAATGATGTTTCATTTTTTAATTTCTAAATAACGTCCAGCACTGGACATAGAGCGCTCTTCAAAGAAAAAAGAAACTAAAAAAAGAAAAAAAATAAATAAAAAAAAAAGGATAAAAAAGAAGTGAAAAAAACATCGTGACAAAACGAAACCTGTGATCGAAGATTTTATAAAACGAATGTTGCATTTCTATCGAATTTGTTGATTATTGTTGAAAGAGTTTACAGATATATATATATATATGGACGTTAATTATTTTTCGAAAATGAAAAAAGAATATTTACGAAGTCGTTCGAGAGTCTTTCTTTCGTTCTCGGTGATACGAGTACTTATGCTCATCTTACCGGATGTTCCTACATCCAGTGTGATTCAGATGTTGACAAGGAAATTTGTTTTTTTTTTTTTATATTTTGTGACAATTGAAAACGATATTAAAATAAGAAAAAGAGAAAAATGAGAACTCGTAATTATAAAAGTAAAAAAAAATATGTATAGTCAGTGACTATCATATTATATATTAAAGTAAAAGAAAATATAATTTCGAATTAAGATATAATCGTGACTATAGAATAGAAGGAAGACTGTATTATCGAGAATTACATATGAATTATATTTTTAAAGAAAAATATCATTTTTAAAGCTTAAAATCACAGTTATAATGTTAGAAAATTTATATAGTTATCTACTATAAAATCTAAATTAAAGAAACGCTTGTTAGAAAAAAATATCTATATAACTATGATTGTAAGATAAATGGCTTATCAGAAATTATGTTATCAGGATTAAAGAAATCAATTATTAAAAAGAAATTATTATTATTAAAAGAACAGATTTATAGTCACGATTATAATTATATTACAAATCTGATATAGATATCAACTATTCGATTTAAAAAATATTAATGTTAATGAATATAAGATAATATAGGATAGAAAACAGTTTTATAATCACCTATTATATATGCATAAGGTATAAACAAATAAAATAGGTAGGTAAACTTATTTGTTTACATTGAAATTTTGCACAAGAATGATTAATTTAAGACAGTTATAAGATATGTTTAGCTATAGGTACTACTGTACCAAAAACATAGCATTTGTAATTGTATATATTCTAGTCTTTCTTGTCAAATTTCAATGTAAAATCCTTAGAAAAATCCCTAAAAAAGAATCAAAAGTTTGGCCATCTATTTCAATTGTATCCTGCATACCCTGAATCCGAGCCAAAGAAATTGCAAATTATAATCACCTTAAATAACTTTTATATCATAATAAGCAATTATCCCTCAAGCAATTAAAAAACGAAACTATTCATAATCAAATGAATATCTTACACAATTGTTAAACGGTACATAAAGAAATCATTATGAATTCTTGCGAATCATTATAACCTCTCAACGCCTGAATCATTCGTACGCCAGGACAGAAAAAAGCAACGACACAATAAGAGAAATAATAATAGTGATAATAAAAGAATGAAAGTCTAAGTTAAGACAACTGACGCCAGCAATAACAATCAAAGGCTCATTATCAATGCCTTATTTTGTATTCGTTCGCGGCTACGAATCAAGCAAGCTGAACCAAAGTTCAAAGTTCAACATGAAATAACGTACCGTAAAAACGAGATGCACCGCTACTTCTGTATCATCGTCACTGCCGGGAATTCACTCGGATCATCATACGAATCACGATGCAATATATACACGTACAAACTTATACAAATAAAATATGTAAATCAAAGATCGGTCACAACCTCACGTCGAAAGATTCGTGGCACACGACTCCCGCGCTCGTACTTCGTTCGCGCGAAATCGAACGAAAAGTCCCGACGCAATACGAAGTTACCCGAATATCTTCGTGTTTATTCGCGCTTTAATAGAGTTACGACGATCGCACAATCATTTTTTAATTAATTCAAATTTCGATATTTTCATTGATTTTTATTTAATTTGTCTCTAATTACCGAAATTTAAAATTTCATTTAGTGCTTTTTTTCTATCGATTTTTTGTTTGATTTTTCTGGATAATATCATTAATTGGTGAAATTGATAAGAGGTTATAATTAAAGATTTTGTTGCTATAATTTGAAGTTTTTATAAACTACATCCAATAAAAATTATAATTTTGTTAACATTATAGTTTTTTAAAAAATTATGTAATAAAAAAAATTCCTCATATGATAAAAATAGAGAAAAAAGAATGATAAAAAAGAAGTTATATCTTATAAAATTTATATTGTTTCAATAATAATTTTTTAATTTGTTAATTGTCTTAAGAATAAAGAGAATAAAGAAAAAAGAAGTTAATTATAATATTGGCAAAATTTTTGAATATATTAATAATATATTATAAATATATTAATGTATTGGACATGATTTATATTAGAAACTTCAAATTATGTCAATAATAATAATCATAAATCGTGAAAGCCTAAATTTTTTGTTATAGAAGAAGTGATTAAAATTTTTTTTAATTTTGCAATTAAAGATCATATACATATATTACGTAAAAAATTTTACTATTAAAAAATATTTAAAAAATATTACCAGTAAAAAATCTCATTTTTTTCTTTGGTTTAATAGTATTTTAACCTTCATTGCTTTATGAAATATTTTATACGGATAAATAATGTAATAATGTAAAATGTTTGTAATATTATTATAATATTATTAAACAAATATCAGTTGAATATTAAAAAATATAGTGATATTATAATAATTGTACGTTGGAATGAGAATCATACATATAATTGAGAAAAATTGCTCGTTATATTAGACGTGATGTTACTAATTTAAGATATTATTGGAAATTTTCAGATAAAAAATAAATCAAGAATTGTACTTATGGATTTCACGATTAATGGAAACATTAGTGCAATTAGATTCGCGATTACGAAGCGTTTATTTTTATTTGTTGATCGAATTTTAAATCGGAAGCGATTGTCAAGTTTTGTATATTTTTACAGATTTTTCTTAAAAGATCTGTATTTTGCTTGTATGTTTTAAATTTGAATTTTTTATTTTATTTTTGGTCATATTTCTAATATAATAATAATAAATAATAAATCTCTATTCTTACCCGGCTTGTCCGATTTATTTCGAATGTTTCTCCTGTGATTGTTTAAATATACAAATAAATGTTCCTTTAAATTTATAATTTGCTGAAAAATTGTTATATGTAATAAAATATTTTTTGCTTTGATTAAAAAATATATCTTTTATAGAATAAAAAAGTAATTATAAAAATAAATAATATTTTCTCTTAAAAATAAAAATTCTACATAACCTAAAATTTTCAAATAAAAAACTAAACAAAAAAGAAAGAAAATTGTTGCTTTTAGATAATAAATATATGAAATAAAATCTTAAGAAATTGAATGCCCGGCCTGTATAAAGGTTAATTAAACATTTATTATTCAAACAGCGATTCGATTCGATATTCATTTCTCTCAAACATTTTTTACATATGACTAATAATTGTCATATTTCTTTAAACAATTTTTTTTTAAATTCGATCGAGAGAACTATTAATATTATCGACATCGGTGTTTAGCGACACAACTCGTTATATAAAATATTGTAAAATGCTACATTTATACTTTTCTTCATTTTTTTTCTTCTTTTTATCGCTTTAATTATATCTAACGGTTATAATTAACGATTCTATCGATTTATTCATTAACGAACGAATAAACTTATAATCTAATATTTAATCGAGAAAAATTGATTTTTTAAAATATTTTTGGTATGTTTAAAAATAAAATAAAAAATGATAATAGGGTATAAAGCAATGATTGTTAAAATGTTTCTTTTTTATACAATGTATTGTAATTTTCACTAACTCGTATGGTTTCTAATAAATGCTTCTTGTCAAACCTAATAGCTTGGCTATTATTTTTTTGTAATTTAGATTGCAATGTTATGATTTAAAAATCTTTTCTGAATCGATTTTCCCATAAATGTTTTTTCTTTTTTTTTCTTAAAGAATTAAGAAAATATATAATACTTTTATGATACTTTAAAAAAATTAAAGGCAATAGCTAGATCTTTCACTGTAATGACATGAAATTTTAAAAAAAATTTTTTAAAAATAAAAAACTTGTGAAAACTTTATTCCATAAATTGGTCAATTTATGTATTGAAATTTTTTTTAATAATCATTGATTCCTATTATATATCATTGAATATGATAATGATAATCATTGAATCATTGATCTTAATTTTTTTTATTTTATTTCTTTTATTGAAAGTGCATTGTCTTTAAATTTTCCTTTTATTAAATTTTATCTTCAAAGATGTTAAATAATTTTAAATATACTAATTTCTCGAAATATCCAATTTGTGAATAATTTATATATTTTTTATTTAATTCACGAGATAATTTAATTTATGTCTTTTATTTTCATATTATTATTTTATTATTATTATTCAGAAAAAATCAACAAAATTAATTTGACACAATATTTGCAATTTAATTTGCAAATATACCGATACAGAAGAATCTCGATTCAGAATCATGTTTGTTAACAATAATCTGACAAAAATAAAATCGACATTTAAATAGATGCATTTTATATGTAGAAACCGAGTACATCACCATCATTTAATATTAAATCTAAACAATGATACATCTTAGGCTCGCATGTTTTTGCCTCTCGTTTTAGTATCACGAGAATTTTTTTAATTAAATGACATAGCATTGAAAATGATAATCCTGTAGCGATATTGATGAAAATCTATTGTACAGCATTTTTTCTCATCGATGAATAAATTATGTATAGTAAATAAAATAAAATTGATATGATAATGAAATAAGTTGATGATAGAAATTTAAGAATACTACCTAAAAATAAATGAAAATTTTAAATTTTAAATTTCATTTTAAAAAAGACAAAATTTTGGATCTTAAAAATTCAAAAATTTATTAATGAAATCATAAAATTAGAAGAACCCCACAAAAATTAAGAAATAAAAATTAAAAATTTGATAATATATCAAAATAACAAAATAACAAGTAAATAAATGCATATCACAGAATCAAGAAAAAATAAAAATTAAAATATCCTGATAAATCAAAATTTATCTGACTAGATAAATAAAATAAATAGAAATAAATCAAAGAAAAAATAAGGAAAAAAAATTTAAATAATAAAATATTCTAATAATTAAACTTTTTTTTAAACTAAACTAAGTATTAACTTGACTAGATAAAAAAATAAATATTAATTACATATTATATTTGTGTTGATTTAATTTTTTTTTAAAAGCTTATAATAAATGATTAAATATATCTATCTATTTTAAGATCTAAGAAAAATAAATCAAAAAAGAATGCTGTACAGTCTTTTTCATGCATTTTGAATCACGAACCAAAAGACAGGAAGTGTTGCAATTAACGACACATCGATTACGCGCAGGGACCAGCTACGCCGATGGGGTTAGAGTGAACCAGTCACGAGAAAAAGAGGAGAACATTATTTTCTTCTTTTCTTTTCCTTTCTTTTTCTCTTATTTCGCATTTTCTCGTGTTTTCCTCTTCTCTCTCAAAGATTATGCATGGTCACCACTAAAATAACTACTCTGCATCATAAACAGTTTGTCGATTGGATTATGAATCGCAGCGTGCAAACTCTGAGACAAGGAGGGCGCCTCGTGAGACGTCGGTCCATGGTGGGAATGGCTGCTACTCTGATGACCACCCTCTTGGCCACCACCACTTTCGTTCTCACCTATATCGAAGCCAGCTTCTGTGCCATCCAACGACAGATCGCTGCTACAAAAACTCTCACCTGAATGGCCTGGATACGCATCTGAAATTAAGGATTGAGATTAGATGACATAGAATTAAAAAAGTATAGATTGAAATATTTGACATGATTCTTTGGAAATTTTCTTTGGAAGAATTCTTTAAATATTTTAATTAAATCTGAAAATATATGCATATAATTTTAAAAAATTTAGAAGAATTTTAAATAGATGAAATTAATGAAATAGACAAACATTAGAATTTGGAAAATTATCTTTGCAACATTAATGATTTAATGATTTTCTATAAGTAGAAGAGACTTACCGTCGGGCGAGTACGGGTTATTGGGGTTGAGCGGTTGAGTGGCTGAGGGGAAACTAGAAGATTCCCCATCGCGCATGTTCATGGCGTTCAAGTAATGACCTGCGAACGAGATCAAATGATTGGCATTGTACCAATAAATATTTATCGGGGCCCCATTAACCAGTCTTCGCAAAATTCGACTAATTAAATATTTAAATCTAAAATAATTTAAAAAAGAAAAATCATATTAGAAATTTGGAATATTTAAGTAATAAAAATTAAAAGAGACAAGTAAACAATATTTAAGTAACAGAGAGAAAATTTGAAAAGAAAATTTAATGAGCAATATAATATACAAAGTTTTAATAATTTTATTTAAAAAATTTATTTTTATATTTATAAATTTATATTTATAATTAAAACTGTTTAAAAATCTTCTTTATTAATGGAATATGAATAAATAGAGTAAGAAGTAAAACAAAATAAATTAAACTAAAATAAAAGAATAGTATTATTTAAAAAGATAAAGATATCTTGATACACAAAAATATTTCATTTTTTTTAATTAATTAAATAATTAATAATTAAACATTTTTTTATATTCTTTAAATATTACAGTGATGATTAAAATGAAAATAAAATTACCATTCCTTTAAAATCTTACATTTTAAACTCTCAACCTTTCACTAATAAATCTAACTTTATCATTTATTCATCAATATATTGTTCATGATATTCTTCCAAAATTTCAATTGATTTGCCTTTCTCATTCAAATCACTGCAAATAAATTTCTATCCAATTTCACAACAATGTTTACATGCAACAACGATTCGAATGTTAATAAATAATAATTAATATGAAAATTCTTACTGTGATCACTATGAGGACTTTCTGTCCGACGTTCCTCCTTTGGTTCTTTATCCGATCCAGGCTCGGTCTTCGCTTTCCTTTGTAACTTTTTCATTTTCGCCCGCTGATTTTGGAACCATACTTGCACTACACGTACACTAAGACCTGTATCTTTTGCCAAAGCTTCACGAACTTTTCGACAAGGTTTCGGCGATACTTCAAACGATGCTTTGAACTGACGTCTCTGCGCCGATGTGAGAATCGTCCGTGGTCGTTTGGGCCCCCGACGACCATCACGGGGTCTATTATCATCCAATAAATCATCGTCTGCAAATAATTTAATGTTAATTTCATTTTCTTGAATTTTATACTAATATAATTTGCGATGTTTTTGTAAATAAATAAGGAATAGAATGAGTAGATAGAATATATAGAAAATGAAAAAAGAATATTTATTGTTAAAATAAGTAAATAATTTAAAACGAAAAATTTGTAAAAAATTTGTAAAAAAATCTGAGAAAATTCAAATTAAAATATTTGAAATAATATTAATGTAATATTAAAATAATAAATGTAGACACAAAGAAATCAAAGAAAGCAATCGATAACTAGAATATAATTTGAATTATAAATGAAAGCTGTAAAAAACTATTTAAAAATAATATTAATAATAATAGATAAAAAATGATTCAAAAAAATTCAATAATTCCAAAAAATCGTGACTAACAAACTGCTCTTCCATCGATTTCATCACAAGTTTCCTTTAAACAATTAAATGCAACATTTAAGAACAAATTAAGTTTCATTTACTTAAGAAAAAATTATAAAAAATATTCAATCAGAGAAAACACGAATGCTAATATTTTCATCTCATATATTTAGATTGGCGTTCTTTTTTTTCATCAATTATTTTTTCGTTCGTAATTTATGGAAGAATCATTTCTAATTATGCTTGGTTTAAGTAGTATTTACCTTGAAAAGAGACACAGCCTTGATTCGAAATTCCTGCAGGTTTTTACTTTGGATGTCTTTAGATTGTAGTAGTACAACCTGCGAACAATGCAACAAGGTATGTACAATACGTCTCGCACGTTTCGTCGATTATTTCATCATTCTTAATTTTTTTTTTATTTCCAATTTTTTATTTGTTTCCTTTAGTTTTTCATTTTTGTTTAAATATTTATTTCTAGAAGATAATTCTATCAATCGAATGTAAATACGCACTTGGTCACGAAAAATTTTACGAACGAAACTTTGTAAAACCATCATTTTCAATCATAGGTTTGACAATTTTTCGTTTGATTGAAACAATGTCAGTCTATATACATATTTTTTTTTTCCTATATAGAACCGCCAATCTCGATTTTATCGAAATCGATAATAAACAGAAATCGTGATAGTTGAGCAGTTTGCTATCGAATATTTCGATTTTATGAGAATATTATATTACATTATACCTATAAATTCACGTACTATGTGTAATATTAAAACAGTTTAAAAGTTTATTTTATTTTGTAATATTTTAATAAAATAATGAACAGGAATATCTTTTATTAACTAAAGAAAATAAGAAAATAAAAGGATATATAGAAAATAACATGCAGGACTTAGAATAAAATAATCCCTAAGCAAATTAAAAAATTCAATTACTTGATATATTAATTTATTTTTGGTAATCAATTATTAGAAAATTATTAATGTAGTTATAATATAAATTAAAAATTGTATAATTTTATTAAAGTTAGATAATAAAAAATTTAAATGAATAGAAATAAGAAAAGCAAAGAAAAAAAAGAAAACTAACCTTTTTTGAACAATCATGCTATATTTTTATCTTATGTCTTACTATGATTTTGCTAATACTATAAAAGATAATAATTAATATATCTTTATGCAAAATAGGTTTTATATTATTAATTTAAAGAACACTTAATTTTGATGTAAGTATAAAACAACAAAAAAAATAAAACGAATATTGATGAAATGAAAAATGTTCTACTAATTTTAATCCTAAAGGAACAAAAAGCGCCATCTATGTGAATTTCAATCCATTAAAATTAAATAAACTAAATATATTGAAAAAATAAAAAATGATATTTACTATAAGAATTTACAAGAATTAAAAAAAATAACTAACTAAAACAACAAGAAATAGAAAATATCACGTATATTAATCTTAATTTACAATATATTACAAAAGTTATATTAAAGAAATAAAAAATTTCTAATACCTGTACCAACCTCGATTCAACAAATGTCACTTATACCAATCTTAATTTTTAATAACATATCACAAAAATCATACTGAATATAAAATTAAAATTAATTCTAGTTAATAAAAAATAAAAAAGATAAAAATCATAATAAAAACATCATAATCAAGACATATATATCGATTATGACTAGCTAAAAAATAACTATAAAATACAGACATTATTAAATAAAAAAGTTAAATAAAAATATCAAAATACATAGAAAGAAAATTTAACAAATATTGAAGATAAGAGATATAATATTATAGATAAGTGAAGAATTTATTGGCTATATAAATAAAATACAATAAATAATAAGATTTTATTTTTGAACAGAAAAATCAATCTCGCTGACATTGAAATTCTATTCGATTTGAATATTATTCTTAAAAAAATATACGAAATGCAAAAAAAACAAAAGATAATTTTAAATTATTATTTTTGCTTCCGATAGACGTCGCCTAATGACATCTTCTCAATAGTTTCTAATAGATGTCGCCATTGTTATACGTTAACAACTACAAAATAAAATACAAACATAATTAAATAAAGAAGCTAGAAAATACAAGCATCACAATAAAAAGAAAAGAAATTCAACAAAACATCATAAAATAATAGATATAAAAAACATAATATCCACCAACCTTGAGGACTGTTCAGGTACAACTCGTGCTCATAATCTCTTCGGCAGATCGGTTGTCCCTGACGTAGAAAATAATGGGCGCCAGGAGGCAATGGTTGGCCGCACATGCAACACGCAAAACACTCCACGTGAAATACCGAACCCGGTGTCCTTAACACGAAATCCGAGCAGCTGATCTTCTCCATGCATCGTGCACACTTGACTCCAAAGATCCGCTCGTAGTCGGTCCGACAATAGAGTTTTAATTCGCGAATGAAACAAGAATGAATTAAAGGTGTCGCACATGCGGCGCATGACAGACATTCCTCGTGGTAGTTTCTTCCAGCTACTTGCATCACGTACTTGTCGACTATGGTGCGACCGCAACCGGCGCAAATCGTTTCCAAAAGGCCTGATTCCGTCTTCACTGATACTGACGGCTCTGAAATCAGCAATTGAACTTTTTTTATAATATTTTGAGTAATATGTATTAAGGTTTGTCTTTTTTATTTTTCTTTATTTTATTTCCTTTTTTATTTAATTTGATTTGTTTTTATTTAGTTTTTTCTTTTTATTTGATTTCACTTGATATTGGTTTATTTCTTTTTAGTTTATTTATTGGTTTTTACTTGATTTGAATTTACGTAGGTTAGTTTAATTTGTTTTTATTTAACTTGAATTCGTATTATTTTGAATTATTTTTTTTTTTATTTAGGAAACGAAAGTTTGTAATAAAAATAAACTAAAAATTTGAACTAATGGCAAATTTGAAATATTTGCTAAAAATTTATGAACTAACAATCTAAAATTAGATAAATTCGATATCCACAAAATATTTATATTTATTTATTAACCTTCTATAACATCATGTAAGTTGGATATTATTCATATGTCCATATGTTACAAAGTTTACTTTATTTATAATACTTATCAATGTGTTATCGCTTATTTTATTATATATGATATTATATATGATTACTGATAGTAAATGTTCTATTTATATAAATTATTAGCATCTCGATTAGAAGCACAAAAAACTTATCTTAGATAAGCAAATAAAATTTAAAAAAAAAATGGAAAATTATGAACTTGTAAAAATAACGAATTCTTACGTAAGTTTATGAATTAATTTTTATTATTTCTATAATATATGATTCAGAAAATATAAATAATAAATTTGAAATATAACAATATTTAATTAACGATTGATAGATCAATTATTTTGAAACTTTCTAAAAAAAACTCCAAAAATATAAAAATTATTCCAATATCTCTCTTAAGTTAAATAAATTTAATATGATATTTATTTATTGAAAATATCAATATTTATCATGATATTTATTTATTAGAAATATCGATATTTATTATGATATTTATTTATTGCAGATATTGGTTGAAAATCACTTCATCTCTTTTTATATAAATTTAATTAAATTAAAAAGAATTTCTCAAAAGAATTTCTATTCCTTAATTTAATATTATATAATCAATTCTACAAGAAATTGAACATGAATTTTTTTTCTGGGAATATTTCATCGTAAAAGAAATAAATACGCAGAAGTTATGCCGAATGATATGACTGTCAGACTGAGAAATGTGATAGCATTCTAGAGCAGAGAAATATTGCGAGTCTCATAAAATTTGTTCCGTCGCTTATCAATTGTCGATAGCGATTGGGGGATAAAACACATAATAATTTTCTGTTTACGTGGTTATTTTAATTTATATAAAGAGTTATTTTAATTATAATATATTTCAATTATAAAATACTAAAATAAATAAAATACTATATTCTTGGTAAGTAAAAAATAATTATTAACTATTATTATTATATAATTATAATCTATTAATGATTTTATCTGTAAACAAAAATTGTTTACAGATAAATTTATCTCTTGATTTTTTAAATCAATTGATATTTCTAATAAATATGATAAATTTATGATATTTGTTATTTTGAGATGTTGGCATAATTTTTATATCGAAATTTTTCACGAAAGATCAAAATTGATTTATTAATAGTTCACTACAATATTGTAATATTTATCATTATTATATTTTTTAAATAATTATATTACAGTGATAATAGAGAAAGTTTTAGCAAATTAAACATTGAAAATAGAAAAACAGCAAAAAAATAGTTTATAATAAAATTAAAAATAGTTATATTATTACCATTTTGAATCAAAAAAATATAATTCTTTTCTAAATCAAATAAATATATACTTTTCTATATTTAAAAAATATAAAGATAAAAATATAAAAATCATTAATTTGAAAAAAACGAAAATTATTGACTTTACCTGCATTGTTATTGTCATTTGCAGGACGAAATGGAATCGGAGGTGCAGCAGATCCCATAGTCGGCGGACCCGACTCACCCTGCCGGTTCAAGCTACCTGGTAGCGGAGGGTAGAATTCCAACATGGTTCCTTATGCCCTCGAGTTCTCAATTTCTCAATCTCCCCACCACTTTTTCACTATTTGCACTTCTCAACAATTTTTTCCTCCTTTAATTCTCCTTTTCTTTTTCAATAATCTTTAAAGAATCAACTTTAATCCCTGTGATTCCTCTCGGACCATCAAAAAGTTCCAAGTCATCAGAATCCAAATTCACAAATATCAATGAAATAACAATCTATCCAAACCTCTATATCTATATCAACCTCCACATCCAAGTTTAAGGGTCTCTTTGGTCACCAAGATCCAAGTTCACAATTTCAATAATACAACAAGTATAACTTGTTTCATATATCTATATTTCAAGTCTGTTCAAGTCTAAAAGTCTCTCTAGTCACCAAGATCTAAATTCACAATTTCAATAATACAAATGTAATCTATTTTGTAGATCTATGCTTCGACTTCACATCTGTTCAAGTCAAAAAGTCTCTCTTCAGTCACCAAGATCCAAGTTAATAATTTCGAAGAAACAACAAGTATAATCTGTTCATAGATCTTCGATTTCACCGTCTGTCGAATACGAAGCTCAAGACACAAATAGAAATCCGAGTTCACAAAATCGAGCGTCCTCGAGATCGAGTCATTCCCGATCGTTCAACCCTCTCCCGTCCTTCGACGCGGTGACAGGTCTCAAGAAAGGATCCCATGGTCAACTCGAGTCATCCTGACGGACTTCCAAGCCCAGTGAAATTTCGGTCCTCCGTTTGATACCATCCTGACGCGAACTTTGTCTCTTTTTGATTATTCCGTACCACGAAGGGTTTTCGTTCTTGACGTTCTGGTACAGTACTGGACGATACGTGACAGTTGATACGTGTCAGCGGCCCGAACTCTCAGGCTTTTTTGATGCCAGCCACCGCATCGACAGTGAAAATCATTCCCCACCCACCTGCGCCGCGAACGACGATCGACTAGAGGGTGAGAATCGAGGGCGGGACGTTGAAGGCTCGCTAAGGGAGACAAAAGCTGCGATGTGATTGGTTTGAATTGGAACCGCCCCTCGATGAAAGGTTGTGGAGAGGGTGAGTTGGTAATCGCGGTGCTCAACTGGTTGCGCGATGTTTCCGGAGATCAATATCTCGCGACAGTGACGTATAATGTTGGTGAAGGACTTGGGATTGTTACCTTGAATTTGGAATTGTTGAGGATTTGATCATGAATGCTTAGAGTAAATTGATGGATTAGGTAATGGAGTGATGGAGATTTGTGATTTCATAGACTTAATGTTTGCATACATATGATGAAAGAATTAAATATGAATTATTTTGGATCAAGTCAGAATTAAATAGGTGAGTGAAGAACTTGAGATTATTTTGAATTTGAAATTATTGAGAATTTATTAATGAATGGTTAATCCTATTGAGAATATAGAAAAAAAGGAGTTTAATCGATATTGATTAAATATGCTATAAAAAAATTATAAAAATATTTATATTGGTAGAAATTTGTGATAAGTTTACAAAATGATGAAATTTAAGAGACATTTATAATTTGTTAAGTTTAAGAATTTTTTAATCATTTATGTACATAAGTAAGTACATAAGTTTTAATTTTACAAATGTA
This sequence comes from Apis laboriosa, assembly GCF_014066325.1. NCBI lineage: Eukaryota > Metazoa > Arthropoda > Insecta > Hymenoptera > Apidae > Apis > Apis laboriosa. Next base: position 1,050,515 of record NW_025222299.1, read on the forward strand.
AGCTTTGATAAGAATAGCATTACAAATATGTACATGTGGATCACAAATTAAATCACAAGCTAAATATTTAAGATTGAAAGGAACGAGGGATGCGACAGATTAGAATATAAAATTGTGTTATATCCCTATTCTGAAATATTATTTTTCTAAGCATCCAATCGATTATTTATTAACTATATTAAATTATAACATAAGTGGAAAAAGATAGAATCCATTTTACTACTGCAAAAAAGTAGTAAAATCTAACAAAAAGTTACTCAAGTATCTAACATAATATTTATAAAAAATATAAATGTCTCTTTTCACTTGCTCACTTTAAAAAAAAGTAAAAATAACAATCAATGAAAAATCGCTAATGAGTACCTAAAAAAATCACAAAAAAATTCCAAAAATTAAAACAAACCATCCATTCCCTTTCTCATACCAGAAACCAGACAAAATCCGCTCCATCGTTTATCGAAGATGGTCCAACGTTTCCGACCAATTCGTCCCGCAAACGCCACCCCGAATAAGCGTATGCTCGGTGTCGTGTCCGTTCCACCCTCCTGGTTGATCGTCTCCTTGGTCGGTGCGCTCGCACGTGTTCCATCGTGAAATACTTTGCATCACCGTTTACCCGTCTCTCGTCTCGATGCCCCCCTTTGTAAAGGGGCCGCCGGTTTCATAGGCAACTAGGCGTATCATTCGCGTGGCGATGGGGGAGAGAGCGCGCGCGGAGAGACAAAGAGGCCCCCACCGTATATAGGCTTTTATTTGGCAAACATCGACGATAGACGGGCCGCACAAAGGGAGGGCATTGTCGCGTATTTACGCGGACTGACAAACGGCCAAATACTCGATACGCTGCGCCTCCTCGTACTTTCAAAATACGGGGAACATCCTTCGAGTCTGGCGATATTGGCCAGGATACATCATGAGAAATCGGTTTCTTGATTGGTGTTCTTCAACAGGAGAAGATATTTCTTTTGGATTTGCTTTATTTTTCTTCATTCCTTTCTTGGAAACTGTGAAAGATGAATCGATGATTTGTGTTGTTTATTTTGAGAGAAGGAAGGTATCTTGAATTTTTCTGCAATTTTTTTTCTTTTTTTTCTTTTGCTATGATTTCTTTAATGGTCGGTGTTTTTCATTTTGAAGAAGTAAAGATATTATGAATACTTTTCTCTATTTTTCTTGGAAATCTTGGAAAATTGGTGATTTTTCATTTTGTAGAAGTGGAGATATTTCTTTTGAAATTGGTTTTTTCCTTTCTTTCTTTTCTGTTTCTCTGCAGTTTGGGAAACTATGGGATCTTGGAGAGTTGATGATTGAAACTGTTCATTTTGAGAGAGAATAGATATCTTGGTTTGCTTTTTTGAGTTATACTCTATTTTTGAAATAAATTAATTACTTCTTCTTCTAAATTGTTGTTTTAAGAAATAGAAGATTATTATTAAGCATGATTCATTTCTAAAATATTGAAAAATAAGTTTTCGAAATTGATTTTTTATGAACGTTGAAGAGCATTATACAAAAGACTACTTATCCTGATCGAAGAACAGAAACAAAAGAAACCCTAGACTTTTTATTTACCAAATATGATTTCTATAGTATGGACGATGAATCAGCAAACACCTCTCAATGTTCAATATGTCAATTCTTTGAGATTCATCTAGCTTCCAGCTATTCTCAAGTTCGATTAACCAACTATAATAATTATAATCTGCGGTTGAAAGAATTGTAGAAAACCTGCAAAAAATTAAAATTAACAAAAAGCAATAACTATATATACTTATTAAAAAATAGAAATAAGAAAAATTTCTAAAAAGAAATTAAATATATCAAAATACATCTAATACGTCTAATACATGTCTATTAAGAAAAATATATTTAAAATATTCTTCTAGATAAAAAAAGACAATTTTCATAAAACATTCCCAGATAAGGAAGCAAAAATTTAAGAAATAATCTTTCTAAACAATATCCACATATAAAGGAGAAAAAATCTTATGAATTTTCATCAAAATAGAAAGATAAAAATCTTTTTTAAATTATACTAAAACTAAAAATAATCTATTAATGGTGCTAAAAATTTCTACGAGAAAAATCTGATAGAAAAGGAAAAATATAATTGCAGTATCACCTAGTTAAAGAAGAGGGTGTATCCCCCGATGACAGTCGACATTTAGCACGGTCTTATCTCGGGCATAATAGAAATTAGGGAAACCTAGTGACCCTCGCGATTTCACGGCGTATAAAGGCACAAAAGTCGGTGTTCCGTTCCCCGGATGAAATATGGTTCCTTGCAGGTGCATCCACCCCATTCTAACGCTCTCTCCCTCTCCTGTTCCATCCTATTCACTGGCCATTGTTCAGGATATGTGACACTAACGCCATCCGTGTAATTATGCCGATACGGTTTCACCGTTGTTTCGTGACAGGGGGTCAAAGCATCCCCTGAACACCCTTTGGTCACGCATCGTGGGGGTGCTTTTGCATCATAACACGCGCTACAGATTTTTCCAGGTATATCCCTTAAACAGAGAAATTTTGTTAATTAAAGGATTTTCAAATAGAAAAAATTAAATTTAAAATAGTTTATATGGAAAATTAAATTTAATTTTATATGAAACATTCATGATTTTGAAAATTTTAGGTGGTTGTCTGCTGATACTTATCTCTAAAGGATTAAAATATGTAAAGAAAGAGATTGACTGAGTAAATTTAGTAAGTAAAACTTGAAATATAAAATTTAGAAAAAAGAAAAGTATGGAAAATTAAACTTAATCTTATATTATTTATAATTTTAAAATTTTAGATACTATTTGATGATTCATATAAAATATATTTTTAGAGAAGTGGAAAAAAAACAAGAAGGAAATAATGTGAGTATATTTTCCAAAAAATAAAGTACATATAAGTAAAATTAAATATAAGATTCCTATTTCTATCTAAAAAGTTAATTATGAGCTTTTTTTTTCTTTCATGAATTATATAATTTATTTATATTTGTATTAATATTAATGCAAATTAATAATAATATTATCATTAAAAAAAAATCAATGAAATTTTCATTTTTCAAATATCTTTAAAGATTAAAATAGGAAAACTCTTTGAATAATTATGCAACAAGAATTACCATATAATTGTATTTTGGTGCACGATAAAGTCAGACAACCAATCTCTAATCGCAACAAGTGCCTTTCAACCAGTACCTTTAATTCGGATAATTTTCCTAATAATACGATTAATTTAAAAAAATGGAGATTTTTATCGATCAACCTTGATCTTATAAATTCGCTTAATTTATAATCAATGATGGTAATTTCAAATTCGAATCACCCTTCTGTGAATCTCCATGCCGCAACCGGATCCAAGAATCTTCAACGAATTATTACAATACAAGGGCACCCTTTTGTGCATGACCAAAGGGGGCTGAGATGGCCACGTGCAGAAAACTTGTGAAAAGTTCATTGAGGGTGGTCGCCGATCTTTTTTTCTTCTTTTTCACCGAACTACTTTTTTTCGACATATATTTTTAACAAAATTTATTATACACGTTTCCACGTTCATGTTATTAAAAAGGAAAGTTAAGCAATTGGGAATTTCCATTTTATTGAATCGATAAGATCTTCTTCTTTTAGTTCAATTTTTCCTATTAATATTAATATTAATATTATTCTATAATAACTATAGATAGCATAGATTTGCAAAATAAAGAAAAATTGGAATGAAATGTAGTTGTTAGTGTAAACTACTAAAAATGGATGTTTATCAGAAATTTAAATCATACTTAATCATATGATATGATCACCCAAATTAAAAGAAAAAAAAAAAAGAGAAGAAATTGAAACAAAGTAAAAATTCAAAGTAATACTTATATAAAACTATTCCAGTTTTGAAGGAAACGAGGCATCCTCTGACGAGCAGAAAACGACCTATTCCAACCTGGCACGTGTTCTCATGCTTGTTCCTTCCTCGCCATGGTCTTAGAGCGGCATTCCACGCTGGTCGGCCCCGGATAAAATGTAATAACGCGTCCTCTTCAGGGCTGGCGCGCACGAATCCATCTTTCGTTAACGAGGGTGGAGGCTCACGATTGCGTCCCAGGAATGCGTGATGACTACTTTGTCAGGAATGCGCCGTGGTACCCATACGCGGCAGCAGCTGTGCTCTCGCAACAACCACCATCCAGAGTTAAGAAACGTCCTCCTCTTCTTTTCTTTCTTTCTTTCTTTCCACGTTTTTTCTCTTCTCTCTTTTAATGGAATACGTATCTGGTGGCGTGAATTATGCATTTAACGATTCGAAGTCAAGAAAAGTAGATCTCTTCCTTTCGTTCTTCCTTCCTTCTTCTCCTCTTCTTGTCTTCACTTTTAATGGAGAGAGGGATGGAATCGTATTTCGTGAAGTGATTTATGCATTTAACGAGCAAAGATTTTTTTCACGTTTCCTTCTCTTCTTTTTTTTCGATGGAGAAGAGGTATGAAATTTTATCGCACGACGTGAATTATTTTTTAGGACTGTTTATTACGTTGATTACGTCTCTGAATTTCTGGACGATTCAGGGAAGTTCATGAATGTTAAATGTGTTGTAATTTTGTATGATTTGATTATACTTCTATCTAAAATTTGAATATTTTCTAATTTTAAAAGAGATTTAATTCAATTTCAAGTTAAAAAGCAAATATTGAACATTCGTAAGCAGAAGATAACGAAATTTACATGAACCTCTGTGCAAAAGGCCTGAATCTGAGCTCTGTAAATGAAAAAACCACAAAAATCACAGAACTCCTCAAACAATCTCCAACTAACATCGGGCATCGCGCGCAGTATAAAAAAATGATAAATCTCGCTTTGATCGAGGCCAGGTTTCAAAACTTCTGTCGGTTTTGTAATTTCCCGACTCGCGAACCAATTAATCTTCAACCCTTTGAGCCACGGTGAAAACAATTTCGAAAAGTTTCCGAAAGCACGCGCTTTTTTCCCAATTTTTATACCTCCTCGCGTTGACGCCATCACCGATTGTGAGAGTACGTTCTACCATTTGATGAAGAATTCTAAAAAATCTTAATTTAGATGGAATAGAGAATCTTAGAAAAAAATTTTGAAAGAAAAACTCGTGATATAGAATTCAAAATTTCCCGCCATTCAAAAAGATTTAATAGAAGAATCGTGATTCGATTGATTTATATGAATAAAAAGAAGATGCATAATTTAAATGGAAAAAAGCGTTGATTTAGATAATCATTTTGATTATTTCAAAGATTCGTTGAAAAGTCTTAGATTAAGTAGAAAAACCTTTGATTAAGTAGACGCGACTCTTGATTTAAATCAATTTTCACACGATCAAACATACAATTGATTCAAAATTCAACACCATTCAATAACAGATTCGAGATAATTTTATATTAATTAAAAAATTTCGATTATACAGAAACGCGTGCTTATTTTTTCTCACAATTTTTATGATAAATCGTTTCGTCGAGAAGATTCAAAATAATTTAAAATTTCACTGGCGCTAAGTGAAAAAAAATATGTAAATTTCATACAGTTAGGATCACATCGTAATTTCCCTATTGAACCAATAACTACTACGCGAATCAATTAATCTCCATTTCTTTGATCCACGAAAAAAAAAAAAAAAAAAAAAAAAAAAAAAAAGGAACACTTTCAAAAAGTTTTTTAAATTCACGCGCTTGTTTTTTCCCAATTTTTATGCCGGATATCCCTCGGCGTCGATGCTCGCCAACCCTGCCTGAGGGCTTCCTGCCGTGCTCGACTTCCGACTCACCGGTCGATAAAAAAGGACACACCGCGTGGAAAAAGGGGCAAGAGAGGCGGGATACGATTCCCCGAGTTTCACTCGATACTTTCATTCCCTTCCGTCTGTTCCTCTCGCCGCCCGATTCTTTTGAGGAACGCGAGACTGGGTAACGTCGCTCATGCAGAAACTCGACGCGTACTTAGAATGCTTTTCAACGACGGAGGCGTTGGAGAAGACGATGGGAAGCGTAGAGAGAAATTTGAGCGGAAAAAGCGAGAAGGTTGAACATTTTTCATTGCTCGATGGAACGTTCTTGGTGGGGATCTCTGGTCTGGGGCGAGGAAGGGGGAGGAGGGAATCCTTGACTCGGAAAATTTTTAGGGATAATTGACGGTTGTTCGCGAGGATTGATCATTTTTTGATTCTTGAATCTTTTGATGAAATTTTCAATATTGGGATATTTATAGAAATTGAGGATATTTGTGAAGAAGAAAGTTGGAATTTTGAGTAGAGAAATTTTTTTTTTTTTTAAGAATTATTTAATATTGGTTAGAGTAATAATAAAGATTAACAATTATAGTACAGTAATTTTTTTATGATTGTATTTTTAGTATTATATATATATATATATATATGAATTTGTTGGAAATCGAGAATGGTTGGAATATTGCAGGTGAGGATATTGCTGAGGAAGAAAGAACGGAAGGAAAAGATTCTGCAACGAATAAGATTTGAATGGCAAAGAGATGGGAATATATTCATAGGGAATATGAATATTTAAATAGTGGCTTCTTTTTTTTTATTATTATTCAAGGGACAAAAGTGTTCATTTCCCGCTTGGATTCTTCATTTGAAAAATTCATGTTTCGAAATGCATTTAAAATTTCAAATTCTTAAATATTCTTCTACTCATTATCTACCTAAATGAAGATTTTATTATTCAAACTCTTCCATTTCCAAATATGATATATACCCTATCAAAATCCTATCTAACCGAGAAATCTTCCATTTATTCGATAATCTCTTAATCCTTGATGCAACGATTAAAAAAAATTGTCAATCTTTACATTTCAATATTTACCATAACAGCTACATCGAAACTCAATTAAAACAAGATTCCTCCAAATTTCCATCGAATAAAAGATCATCGATCTGAGCCCACAATTTTCTTTTTATCTAAAACTCCTACCCTCTAAATTTTCCAAAAAAAAAAAAAAAAAAGAAAATTCTCTCTCTCACTCGCCCAGATACATACTCGCTAAATACTTCACGCCTACCATCGTCAAACAATTAATTCGTCCATGTGATCTATCGCATCCCTCCAAACGGAGCTGCGTAAAAAAGTAAACAAAAAATGGAGGGACATCTCCAGTCGAAGGCAGACGGCCTCGCGATATAGCCACTCGGCAAACAACCACCCTCTCCAACCCTCTCCACTGGAGACTCTCCACCCCCTCTCTTTCTCTCCCTCTCGGCCACCCCCCGCGAAGAGATTTTCGATTCTCGCGCGCGGTGGATTCACGCCGACTTCCGGCGAGATAGCCAGGACCGAAGGTGAAGCGTCAAATCGCGATTAACGGCGAGCGTGCAGCTTCAAAGGGCGATTTTCCACCCGCTTGACCCGAGACGACACGTGCCGCCTCGTGCGACCTTAGGAACGATCGCAGGAACAACTTGTCCCGTTGTCGGCTATCTATGTTTTTTAGATTCGTATCTGGATTCATTCAAGGGTTGCCAATTTGGCGGTTGTTCTCGCTCTTCTTTTAATCATTTTTTCCAAACCGAAAGATACAACAAGAATTTTTGTTGAAATCCTTTTAATCCTTTTTTCTCAACCGAAGGATGCAATTTTTTTGTTGAAAATCGATAGTGGATAAATGGAGGAGGAATTGAAAAGTTTGTCTTTTCAACGTTTTCACATTCTATAATTGAATACTTCCATATATACCATTTGATAAGAATAAATATAATGGTAAATTCATATAGCATGTTGAATTAAAAATGGCGTATCCTTGTATTATCGTAAACCTACGTATCCGATAATAAAAGATTCGCAACTATATGCTGGATCAAATATCTCTCGTTAATTAAGAACGACATATCTTGATACTCATCGGGATCCACCCTATTTTTTTTTTATATTTAAAATCGAATCGATGGTATCAAAAAGAAAGAAAGAAACTTCAAAGAAAAAGAGAAAAATGTCTGACTTTTGATCGAGCCGATCCCTTTTGCACCGGAGTTCGGTCGCAAGTTTCTCATGGGCGTAGGAGCGCACGTGATGCGCCCTCGCCACGTGACCTCTGTCAATACGATACATTCAAGGCCCCCCCTTCCCCCATAATCGTTGAATAGGAAGAAATATCGCTATGAAATCTTCATAGCCTGCTCGCAAACGAGAGCAACTATTTGCAAAGTGAACCGGCTTTTCGAAATTGCACGCGCTTGGAAAACAAGGGGACGAGCAGGGAATCTGGGAACAGTTCTTCGGACAAATATCCAAAAATTCTATCGATTTCGGGAACGATTGATGACGTGGAATCTTATTATTGAAGAAATTCAATATGATAGAAATCCAAAGATTAATACTATTTTTAAATATTCTAACGATTGGCAAATTATTGTTTCAATTATATTTTATTATTATTTTATCGCGTTCACATTTATAATTGATTACGAGTCAATAAGAATTATTATTCAAGATATCGTTATCTAAAATTTTCGTTATCTATCTTAGAAGAAGCTTTATTGTTGAATTTTTATTATGGTAACAAATTTCTATATGTATTCTCCATTTAACACTTAAATTCCTTATACTTTCATCCCCTAAAATCCCCTAAATATCAATACTTATGAAAGCTAGAATAGAAATTTGTTCCATCATTCAACGATACAAATTACTTTAAACACCTCGTGTATTTTCGTTCGTTTCACCATTTCCATTCTCATTTTCGCAGAAGAAAGATTTTTATCATGGAGGTAAATTCATAATTTCATAATTTCATAATTTCAATTCATAATTCATGATGCCGATTTCGATCGAAACTTTTAACGAATTGAAAAATCGGTGGAAAAAGAGGTGTCGGTCTAGGGACAATGGCGCGGATCAGTGATGGAACACGGAGGACCGGTCGCCGATCGGCATTTTCAAAGGGCAGCCCGATCAAACACAGGGCGCAGCGGCGAATAAATATTGTTCTTTGCCAAAATCACATGAGCACACGGCCGATTCATATCCGGGTGACGACGGCCGCGATGCAAACAGACCAGAAGCTACGTTGGCGCTGTTATTCCAATTGTTTTTCGTGTTCTGCCGATGTATGACCCATCCGTCGAAATGTAACGAAAAATTGATTTCCGCTCGGAATGTCCCTGTAAATCGTGCTTGCATTTCCGCTTTTATAATTTTCCAATGCCGATTACACTGAAACCCAGGTTTTATTTTCGTTATGAGAAAGGGGAGAGGATGTTATATGTATACCTTTTAGAAAGGGTTTAGTAAAAAGTATAAGATACTTTATAGAAAGATTCCTTTTCCTTCCATCTTGAAAATTTCTATTCAAGAAAAAGAAAGAAAGGAAAACACGTCTGATGATCTTCGCAATTCAAAATTTCCTCTTCGAAAGAAAAAGAAAAATATATATATATATTTTTCCTAATACAACCGCTCTCTCCCTTCTCCTCGAAGAAAGAAGAAAAGAAAAGAAAAGAAAAGAAAAAGAAAGAAAGAAAATCACGTCTATTAATCTATTCTACTCTTCGCAATTCAAAATTTCCTCTTCGAAAGAAAAAGAAAAAAATATATATATATTTCTCCTAATAGAAAAAGAACAAATAAACTAACAACTCCTCTACAATGATCCATACAACTGCTCTCTCTTTCTCTTCTCCTCGAAGAAAGAAGAAAAGAAAAGAAAAGAAAAAGAAAAAAAGAAAGAAAACCACGTCTCTACTCTACTCTTCGCAATTCAAAATTTCCTCTTCGAAAAAAAAAGAAAAAAAAATATATATATTTCTCCTAATACAACCGCTCTCTCCCTTCTCCTCGAAGAAAGAAGAAAAGAAAAGAAAAGAATAAGAAAAAGAAAGAAAGAAAACCACGTCTGTTAATCTACTCTACTCTTCAAAATTTCCTCTTCGAAAGAAAAAGAAAAAAATATATATATATTTCTCCTAATAGAAAAAGAACAAATAAACTAACAACTCCTCTACAATGATCCATACAACTGCTCTCTCTTTCTCTTCTCCTCGAAGAAAGAAGAAAAGAAAAGAAAAGAAAAAGAGAAAAAGAAAGAAAACCACGTCTGACTACTCTACTCTTCGCAATTCAAAATTTCCTCTTCGAAAAAAAAATATGTATATATTTCTCCTAACAGGAAGAGAACGAATAAACTAACACTAACAATTCCTCTACAATGATCCACACAACTCTCTTTCCCTTTTCCTCGAAGAAAGAAGAAAAGAAAAGAAAAGAAAAGAAAAAGAAAGGAAGAAAGAAGAAGAAGAAGAAATGCAAGGAAAGCGATGCCCATGTGTGAAAATCAAATATCGAGGGCGGCGTTCGGGCAAAGAACTTTATTCATAAATCGGAACGGTGAATGGTGGCGGTGTTTGCCGTGCCAGATATTAACTGTATCTATGCATCGTGCCCACTGGGCTCAGGATATTATGACCGTTCTCGGCGCATAATTAGTAATCCCTGGCACGTGACGCACACGTGACTGCGGCTCGGCACGAGCTACACCTTCGGCCGGGAGGGTGGTTTCGCTAGGTCGGGGGGCATCGATGCAAGAATATAGATCTTCTTGGTCGCGTGCACGCTTTAAACGGGTATGGTTTCCTGCGAGTAGAGCGCGGCCGTTTCGTTCAATTAAGCCTGTCGTCTCGATTGGGATCCATCTCGTCCACCCCCGCTCCTTGTTGTCGCGAGTTTCGAATTTTTTTCAACGTTGAACGCTGCTGGAAAAATTTAGGGTCAATCAAGGTATTTCATCCAGGTGTGGAATTTGGAGAAGGATTGATTTTGCGTTGCGGTATGGAAATGGTTGGATCGGGCAATACGTTGGGGACATTTTTATAAAATATAGTCGATAATTAATCGAATTCGGATTAATATTTCGGTTTATCGATTCTGAAAATGATGGATGATAAATTTTGAGGGACTCGTCTTGAAAATAATCATCGATCGAGTTCTAAATATTAATTATCGATTAATTATTATAATCAAATAAAATTATACGATTTTTTATTTCAACAAGAATATTAATATCTATTCTATTTTTCGAGCTTAAAAATCAATCCTCACTAGAATAAATATACATATAAACGTAAACAATTTTCAATCTAAATTATACTAAAAAAATAAGTCGCTAAGTAGTTTTAAATATTGTCAAAAAATTTGCAGATACAATCCAAAAAAAAAAATCGAAACAAAACTGTACAATTCTCTGATGAAACCATCTTCCTCTGTAGAAAATCATTCCTAAAAAAAAGAAAAAAAAAACTCCCTAGCAGTTGCCATAAATTGCTACGATCCCAGCAGGATCATCGAGACACTAAAATCGAAGGATCAACAGGCTTCTCGGGAGATGGGCAACTCGGGGACAAATTACGAACGATTCGCATGCTTACTTGTCTCACGGAAGTTCACCATCGACTGCTACGCCGCGAGGAGTAAACGAAAAGAGAGAAAAAAAAGAAGAAACGGGTGGTGGATTTTTACGAGCGGAGGGCCTACGCTCGAGAAAATTCCCTTTATCGCTTCAAATATTCCCAGGCGCACGAGGGGTGGCGAACCGGTCATTAATTATTTATGTGCGGGAAGACGTAACGATCGAGACGCGTGTCGAGGCTTTTAGCGGCTACGGAGAGACCTTCTGGCCGCCGAAGGTCGCCACCTTTGCACCTTCCGATCCGCCCTAGGGAAAATCTGCGACGACTTTATTACTAGGGCCGTTCGCACGCTTAATGGACTTTCGCTTTGGAACTGGAACTTTATCGTCGTAATATTTCTTTTCCTTTCGATGTACAGTCTCGCGTTTTAAATTTGAATTTATTCTCGATGTTTTTTTTTTTTTTGTTCTCTTGCTAATAACGAATGGATCGATTGATTTGGATCAATCGAATTATCATGATGATTTAGAATTTTTAAGATATTTTAAGTTGTCAGATAGATATAATATTTTTATTATTAATAATTTGATAATCGTTTGATTTTTCTGAATTTAACAATAAATATTTGGTATCTATGTAATTTACTTGATTTTCTTGAGAATAATATGACATGGAGTTGGATTATTTCTTTGGTTTGGTATATTTAATATAGATAAAGTATCATTCATATGTTCCAGAATCGATTTAATTAATAATCGCATCGATATCTTGGATTTTCACATGTCATCATGAACGATAACAATGTGTGGACAGGTTTCTGTTCTCAGGAGATGAAAAACGCGAACGATTATTCGTTATCGTTCAGAAAACATTAGCATATGTTTCCTGGTCTTAGGATTGATATTTATAAAAAAGAATTAAAAATTCTCAAATATTTTTAAAAATCCTCATAGATTGAAAATTTATTAACAATCGAGTAACTTACTTTCCAATTGCAATTGCAATTGGAAAGAGTCATTTATTATAATCTTTTGAAAATAATAAACACATAACATACAACTTTAAACTTATATTTTAAAAAATTACAAAATTTCTTTCCACTAACAAATGAAACAATTAAACTGTTATTAATATATTAAACTCTTTTTACCACATACTTTTGACATCTCAAATCTTTGAATTCAACCAAAACATTATCATCATCATTATCAATTTTCTAATTGAAAAGTTATTTTTCCATTTTAAAATTATATATTTTAAAACATGATATATCAGTGAAATAATTCATTATAATTCGCACCGTTGAAATTACTGATCAAAAAAAAAAAAAAAAAATTAAAAAATTCAAAATTCAAGAAAGTTTCGAAAGATCGATAAAAAATGGCGCCTGGAGGAAAACATCGCGGATCCCTACGCATGGAGCAACCCTAGTCTGGTACAAGGGATCAACATGAGCTTAACGGCAGGCGCCAATATACCTAGCTACCCTTTCTCCCCTCACCCCCTCACATACCACGACCAAGCCGTCAAGCTGTGGTATTAAACGGGGCATGCGTGAGGTCCACGGTGGTTGGTCACGTGTACGTTTCCAACCACCCTCTATCCTCGCCACCCCCTGGCCGACTGTGTGCGTACATTCTTACGATTTCTAAGGAAGTGTTGCCTTCGCGATATCGCGCCACGGGACAATTAAATTAAATAGGGAATGTATGGAGATATTAACTGTGGGGGTGGTAATCATGATTCTACGGGGATGAAAGTGGAATTTTTTCGAGACTTTTCTTTGGACGTTATTTATTTTCCTTGAGAGAGAATTTGGACGATGAATTTATGTCTATTTTGGAATATTCAATCATTTGACAATAATTATTAAGGAAACGTTACTAGGAAAGACGAATATGGAGATTTTTATAGTTCTTTTTATTATTAGATGGAGTTGAAAATAAAATTCGTATTTTTCGTGGAAATATTCGGGAACGATGATAATTTTTGAAATGTTCAAAATTATTTATTGAAATTGAAAAATATCTGGGACAAGAAGAAGGGATACAATTTGATTTATTTATTGAAATAATTTTGATTTGAGGAATATTAAAATTATTTCTTATTGCAAATTGAGAAAAGAAATTTAAATATTGTTCCTTTCCTATTTTCTTAACAAATACAAAGAAGATTTCGAAGAAGAAGGAATATTTAAAGATGGAAATTGAATTCTTTATGAGAATTTCACGTTTTGTTTTCCTAAGTTGTTTTGTTAGAATATCGAATTTCTGACAGTCGATAAAAATACCAAAATTTCAAATTTCTTCTAAAAAAAGAAAAAAATGAAAAAAATACTACTAATGCTTTATAAAACTTCAAAATTATAACTATAAAATCTTAATTACGATCTTCCTCGGATATTTTTCTGCTTTTTAAAAGAATCTACGCGTGCAAAATTTTTCCATCGGGAGTTACGTTTCCGATCGAATTCGTGAATATTCTGAAACGAATTCACAGATAATATCGAGATGGCGGATAATAAAAAATTCCTACGGAGTCGATCTATTTGCAATCCTTTCAAGAAATGAATTAAATCCAAAGGAAGGGATATTTCAAACGATCCGCGATTAATTCCGCCGGAAAACGGTCGATTTTCTTCCATCATTAATTCCCCCCTTTTTTCGAAACGTTTATTCGCGATTAATATTTCATGTTTAATATTTCCTCGAATATTTTTATTCCTATTTAAATATGAATTCCGCCTGTTTTTCCCCCCTCTATTATCTATGGATCCGTTAAATTTCGATACGTGGATCGAAACGCAATTAACGGGTGCAATTTTAGATGTGAAGAACACGTGGAATGTCGTTCAATTAAAAATAAATAATGACTGTGAAAAAAATGTCATCGTTGTATAAAATTGTCACTCGTAATGTGTGTTTCGCATGTTACAAATTGTTATTATATTATGAAAGATTGGAAATGAAACGCAAGTGTGTTAAAAAGAGGAAAAAAAACAGGAAAACGAGAAAAAAATTCTGGTTTTATAATCATAGAAATTGATATAAATGTCTTCGTTCGAAATATAAAGGAAAATAAAGAAGATATATTGTTTCTTTTTAAAAGAAATCTTCAAGATTATCGTATATTCTTTTTTCTTTAATCTCATCTTATTATTATCATTTTTCTTTGTTGGATGAAATTGAAACAATTTTGATCATTTAAAAAAGAAAATAGAATTATTTTAAAACTTAAATTTATAAAAAAAAAAAAATAGTTTTAGAAAAAGAAAAAACTAATAAAAATCTATTACAATCGTTTCAAAAATTTTTTGAACTACATAATATATAAAACTTTGACAAGTACGTACCAATTACAAAAGTGATTACGTATCCTATATGTTATTTATAATTAATCGTCGTAAAAATTAAAGAGCAAGTATTTTCAAAATTTATTTTTTTTATATTTGGTGAAATCTGTTCCCTTTTTTAATTTTACCAAGAAACGCGTTATTTGCACAACGCTAAAGCATCGAATAAACTGCGAGACATATCCTGGTTATTTAGAACGCGACATTATACGGTAGAGGGAGAAGCTTTTTTCATCCCTTCGAGTATTCTGTAAGATTTAATTAAAAATCGAGAAAATTGAAGCACAAAAGACACGTCAAATTTTTCGCCGCGCATTTGTTTCAAATTTATAGAGAAACATAGAAAATTTATTTTTTTTTTTTTTTTTGAAACGTATGCAGAATTGAAATATATAAATACAATTTTAAATACGTAAATTGAAGACACAATTACATTGAAAAATAATAGAGTTTTAAATAATTGTGAAATGATTGATTTTCAAATACATTGATAATTGCTATAGAAAATTTTTCATGATAATTAAATTCATATCTAAAAAAAATAATATGAAATATATCCTTATTAAAAAAATAAAAATTATATTCAAAATCTCCTTATTTAAAAATTGTTATCTTTTAGAGAAAAAAAATAAGTAAAACAAGAAAACATAAAATAATTCAAGTTTCAAAATTAAAATCAAAATCATCGAATACTTAAAGCCATATAATAGCCATTCTTTCGCTTTCTTTTTTCTCTATCTTTCAACTTTCTTACCTTTTCGATTTTCCATAAAAAAAAAAAAAAATATGCTCGAGACTAAGTAGTATTAGTATTGCATAATGGCGAAAAACGGTCCACCGTTCTCGGTTCTCTGTTCATGCTTGGCCTCTAAGCTGTGCTGTAGCATTGTATAAAGCGCAAGCCTCGTCCTGTAGTAGGAGCCTCCCTGCTCCTCCTCACCGCACTATTGACGGGAGTTTTAATAAAAGTACCCCCACCAGGAAAGCTAAACGTCGCAGTGGAAGGACCCGGTGAACGCAGAGCTAAGAAGATATTGGGTAAAGCAAAGATCGTAAGGACACTTATAGACATCAGGGCCCGGGCGAAATTTCGGAGCAGATTGAGACCACTGCCGTCACCACCCCCATACCGACTAGGATAATCGTAATTTTCTCTCTTAAAGGTAATGCTGGGAACGTTGGACGAATATCCGAGGCGAACCGTTGCGTGGATCGACCATGTGTTGGATTTTGTTTTATGAAGATTGATGTGTTATCGTTGGATTTTTTGATTCATCTAAAAAAAAGTTATTGTTTAGTGTAACGAATTTCAATGTTAGATTGAATTCTTGAATAATTTACTATGGATTGTTTGATTGAAGATACACATGTGTTGATGATGGTATTGAGGTGTTAATCTTCCAGATTCTGATTTTAAATAATAGTACTTTCTTGAGAGTGAATTTTTGGATCAAGTGTTTTTTATTCATTTGGTGGTTTTTTTTATCAAAGGTGAATTTGATTGAAAGGTTTGAGTTAGATCTTTGTTAACGTTACTTGTTTTCAGATTCACCTGCAAATTAAAGTTTAATTATTAGTATAATGTTCTTGTTCAGATTAAAGATACATATCATGCTTGATTGAAATGCTTTTTATTGAAATTTGATTGATACACTTTTGTATATTGAAATATAAAATGAATAAGATCTTCCTTCTGATCTGATACAGTGTACATTGCTGTAGAAATTTGAAACCTGAAATTAAAAATTTAAATATTAGCATAATTATTCTATTCTTAAAATAAAAAATTAATAAAATCTTGTATTATTTCACAAATATACTTATAACTTCTTTCTCCATTCCACTCCGACTATTTCCCTCTCTTCCTACCATTCCCAATTTTTTTTCCAGTTTTTCCCATTTTCAACTTTTTCAAATTGCACGAATCGTTCAACCAACACAAGATTCATCGAGTGATCGATACATCCAGTCGCGATGGCGGCCGAAGAGTGGCCGGCCGGTATTAGATCACGAGCGAGCGGGTATTGCTCAACGATTTGAGAAACGCAAATAGAAGTAACAGAGGGATTAAAACAGTTTGTGGTCAAACACAGAGAGGCTGTGAATAGCAGAAACGATGGATCCTTCTTGTTGCACAGGATCCACGGGAACGAGACTCGACTTTCTATGGGATCGACGAGGCGTCATAATAGTCCCGGGGTGTGTATTCAAAGGACGATCTTGCCACCTTGTATTCTGTGGCATTAGACCGTGATCTAGAGGCCGATTCACGGATCGAAAATTAGTTTTGAACTGATGGAAGGAAGTCTCGTTGATTCCCAACGAACCGACTTCTTTTTTCGCGATGAATAATCTTAAATACTACCCTCCTTATTTTTTTTTTATTCTCCAAGATTTGAAATTAATATCTTTCATCACTTAGAAAATTTGCAAGCAAAAGTAATCGATAATTTAACTTATTTATTTCTAAGAAATTTCAACATCGCTCACAAATTGCCCGATGTACATATAAATTTAAAATTTCTAATTTTAGACTTGCATTAGGGTTTAATTGAACGGTATGAAAAAGAGTATATCAAGCTCAAAGGGTTGATGAGCCATTGTTGCAAGAAGAATCGGAAACAAGAACAAACTAAACTGTCGTTAGATGGACAAATAAAAAAGAGAGTACGGTTCTGATTTGAATTAAAAAGGACGATTAATCGGAGATCAGTCGGGGATTATATTAGAGTGAACCTGTAGGAAGGAAAGAACAAACCGAAACACCTGTGATTAGTTTGCGGGCTTCGGAGGAACGGCACGGTTAATCGATAGTTAAGCAAACACGAGAACTTCGTGGCTAATAGTATGTCAAATCTAGCGAGGGTAATCGGTGAAGCCCCGTCAGCTGTGTCCACAACGATACTTTTCAGTCTTGCCTTTTAAACACCCCCAAAGCGTTTGATTTATTGACTCGTAGATACCGTGAGACGAACCTCCATCGACTTTCTTCATCATCCTCATTTGTCCACGTTGTTTAACTGCAATTTTTGAAAAGTGAAGCGAGTCAAGGTATCCTAATTTCCCAATTTTAATTTAATATAAAATAACTTTGGAACTTTATTTGCAGTTTAGCCTTTCTTTGTGGAATATCATTTTGGAAAAGTGAAAGAAGAATCATATCTTACTTTTTATGAGTTTGAAAATATAATATGATTCTTAGAGAAAATTCAAAATATAGAAAGAATATTAAAATATTGAATGCAATTTTTCTAATGAAATTTATCACTATATATGATATTAATGAAATGATGTTCATACCAATATTCTTCTTGAAAATCTCATTCTAAACATCTGCAACGACAATATAAAATTTATTCACCCTCCTGAATTAAATACTTAATAACAATTATATAACCACATTTCACTTAATTTACCATACATCTCCTCGTACAATTTCCAATTAAAAAAATGTACATAATAAAGAATTTCAAAAAATCTTTTACCATCTTTTACAAGTGAACAGAATATTCACAGATTGACGACAGGTCCCAGTTCCACTATCTTCAATTAATTTTCCATTATCCTGAAAATAAAATAAAATTAATTGAACGAGTCCAGTGAATTATTCAATGAAAAAAAAAAGAAAAAATTACAGAAAATAAATATTAAACAAATCCATTAGAAACCCTGCCAAATTCCATCCCATCGAATGTTCGATTAATTTTCGATTATCCCGAGAATAAAATTGGTCGTCATATAATCCCGGATCGGGAAAGGGAGAATAATATGGACAAACCTGTAGTTTGAGAACCGCCATGGGATAGATTGTACGCGCATGTCAGCGTTGCAGGGGTGGAATACGAAGAGTACTCGAGGGCGGAGCCGTTGGAAGCGTAGCCTCATGGCTACGTGTGCGTTCTCTCCTCTTCCACCTCGAACGATAACCTTTAACCTTTAACCCCCGGTCGGCCGTTAAGTTCGGCTCAACTTTCAGATTTCGAGCAAAGTTCACTCGGCTTGAAGGTTTCGCGGATTAACAAACGCCCTCCTCGAAGGCGTTTACGTTCATCGCGCGCTGTGTCCCGTTCCAAAGGGGGGAGGGACGATAGAAAATGGACATTGTTCTTTGGTAGGTGAATCTTTTGATCAGGGTTTAATAATAGCGACGCGTGGAAGATGTTTGGGATTGTACGAAGGATAGGAGAAGGGTTTGAGAACTCTGGAGATGCAATGGTAGAAAGATCTGAGTAAATGAGGAAAAGGTATGAGATCTAAAGTTGGTTATTATTTAGTTTATTATTTAGTAGATGAATAAAAGAATTTTTTTCGACAAGCTTTGTAACGAGTGGATTGTACGTGGATGTTGTTGCGTCAAGTGGATGGAAAATGGTAAAGATGAAGGGAAACGATATTGATGAGAATGGATATATTTTGGTAGATGCAGAATGCAGAAGCGTAGGATGTCGTGTTATGTGGATAAAGGGATGAGGAATGTATGATTAGAAGAAAATATCTCTTTCTTTTTTCTGTGTAATTAGACTTGATTGCCAAGTACCTTTTGTTAAATTCAAGATGATTATGAGTTACACAACTATAAAAATACAACTAAATAAAAAAGGAAATACCTTATTTAATACTACTAGAACTGCAATTCAAAAAAAAAAAAAATGCTTCTCTTACCACCTGTACAGAAGCAAATGGAAACAGATTGAAAACTCCTATAAACCTAAACCAAATAACAAATTGGCGATAACTGAATCTAAACGCAAAGGCAAACACGCATCTCGATGCGATAACATCTACAGATCCACCGGCCGATAAACCGATCAAACTGCATAATGCGATTTAAACGTCACCCTAACGAGATCAAGCCACCCCCAATCTCTCTCTCTCTCTCTCTCTCTCTCTCTCTCGTTGCGAAGGGTGCGGAACGATTAATCCGTGACTTTTCGTCCGTGATATCCTTGCCTCCACGGGAAAGCGGGACGAGGTTGGCCAGCTGTCGGCTGGGACAACGGCTGCACGTACAATATCACCCGTGGCTTTTGGGGGGCTCCAAGATGACGGCCCTCTTCCGTCGTGTTACGCCGGTTTAGGGGCGCGTCCGAGTCTCTCTCCTCCTGGCGTCAGCTTGCGAAGAAACGGACGGGCTGACCATGGAAAAACTGTCCCCCCTTCCAGGAGGGTTATTGATGTATCCGGGGGATGGAAAAAGCTTGGAAAGAGAGTTTCCTTCCCGCGGGATGGAAAAATTCGCGCGTTGCGTTTCGTTTGATTCGATTCGATATGGAATATTGAGATGAGCGAAGAAATGGTGTAGCCATCCTTGTTTCGAAGGAATTGATCCTTGATTCCTTGGAGAAGTTTGTTGGGATGTTTTACGAGGGGATGTCGTATATCGGTGTGGAGGATACATGCGATCTCGTGAAATCAAAATTATCCAATTCTTGAGGATTTTTGTATTATTATTATTATTATTATTATTGGAAATGGATGATTTTAAATTTGATTTTGGTAAATATTGAATTTGAGAATTTTGTAGGATTTGATGCCTTGGAAAATTCATTTATAATGAAACGTGTGAATTAATTCTTAATTGATCTTGTATATATATATTTAAATTTACTGAAAATCATCAGAATTATATTTTCAAAATAAATAAAATCTTACGTTTACTCGAGCAATGTATTCGCCGGCAATTTAATTTTAATATTCGTATAAAGTAATGATTGATTTTCAAAATCGATGAAAAAGATAATGAAATGAGAAATCTTTCAATAATTGTTAATGCGGTCGTGTTGGATCACATATTTTTTTTTTTTTTTTTATTTTAATTTACGAACTTATATCGCTAAATTTACATAAAATATACTTAATCGATACAACTGCGCATAATATATACTCGTGATACCGAGAAAAATATATTGCACGGACGCTACGTGCACGTATACATAAATCCTCTGACGTTTTATATATCTTTATTTTTACTTTTAGTGCACGAGACATCTTTGTGACTGCAGTAGAGAACATCGTAAATCGCACATCCTTTAAAACAAAGCGGAACGATGCATTCCCTATACGTTCGCGTGTATACGAAACTTCTTCCATTTCTTAACAAGCCAATAGATACTCGATGAAAAAGAAATCCTCGAGATGGAAGAAAAAATATTTCCCTCGACGTTCCATCCCCCCTCCCCTCAATATATTTACATTCTCTTTCTTAAAACGAATCGCACCATCATCGAATTCAAAATAGTCATCACTTCTGAACGGCGAATACAACGATGCACACGGACACACTCACACCCCTCTTTTTAAATATATCTCTCGCACAAGTTACACCATTCATTTTGTAACAAATATATCTGTATATGTATGTATATGTATATATATATATATATATATATATA